>NW_012137747.1:4937521-4948562 GCF_000956105.1 Propithecus coquereli | reverse complement strand
CTAGCTCACAGCAACTTCAAACTCCTGGGCTCAAGCGATCCTCCTGCCTCAGCCTCCCGAGTAGCTGGGACTACAGGCATGTGCCACCATGCGCAGCTAAATTTTTCTATATATTTTTAGTTGTCCAGATGATTTCTTTCTATTTTTAGTAGAGACAGGGTTTCGCTCTTGCTCAGGCTGGTCTCGAATTCCTGAGCTCAAACGATCCACCTGCCTTGGCCTCCCAGGGTGCTAGGATTACAGGCGTGAGCCACCGCGCCCGGCCTTAAAATTTTTAATTAAGATTAAAATGGGTTATCTAACAAATCAGTTATGTGAAATAAATGGGACACCTTTATCTAGGAGTCAAAGCAAATGCCACCTATAGTGAGAAGTGAAAGAAAATGGAAGATTGAAAAATCAACTCTTCTACATTAGTATTAGAGCCTTAAAAAGTAAACTCAGATCATTATAATGTCTAATAATGAACTAGGGTTTTATTTTTACTGGCATCTCCGGGGACCCTAACTATCAGAGGCAGAGTTAATGTGTAGAATGAATGGCCATGATTGGCAGACAAGAGGACAAGAGAACAAAGAACTGTACAGAAAAAGAGACACAATAAACAAAACGACAGTGTCTCAGAAGTCAAGGGGATTTACTAGCATCAGTGCAAATACTGTTTCATTTCTGTCCATTAAATCCATATATTCACATTTTCCTGGCTATCCACCAACCTCTCTTTCCACTCCTTCTTACTCAATACATTTGCCAAATCATTTCGTCCTCCTCC
This sequence comes from Propithecus coquereli, assembly GCF_000956105.1. Classification (NCBI taxonomy): domain Eukaryota; kingdom Metazoa; phylum Chordata; class Mammalia; order Primates; family Indriidae; genus Propithecus; species Propithecus coquereli. The sequence goes on along the minus strand of NW_012137747.1, from coordinate 4,947,790 downwards.
TTCTATGCTGATATTCCATGACTCCAGCTCAAACTTCCAAAACACACATCCAAAACTGAACTCATCATTTCCTCTTCCTTGTGCATTCCCCATCTCAGACAAATGATACCATTTGTTCAATTGACCAAGACATAAACTTAAGAATTCAACTTTGATTCTCTTTCTTATCCCTAAGGCCAATGAATCACCTAGTCCAGTTGATTTTGCTTTAGTTTCTTCCAGTCCAACATCCCTCCAATCTCAAAGCCACAGCTTCAGTGAATTATTCATTATCTGACAATAGCCTCCCAATTGCTATCCCTGACTCCAGGAATACCTGTGTCCTATCCATTTCCCATATTGGTGTTAGATCAATCCGTCCAAAATGCAAATAATTATCTCGATTGTTATGATGGTTTCTCAGGTATGTGTGAGAGAGAAAACTTAAGAGTGTACATTTTAAGTGTACAAAGTTTATGTATGTCCAGTATACCTCAATAGAGCTGTAACCCAAAAATTCTGGTCATGTCTCTGCCATCTTTAAAATCCTTCAAGATAAAGCCCAAATTCATGACATGGCACACAAAGTCCTTAATAATCAGACTCCAGTTAAGCTCTCTACCTTCATCCCTTGCCACTGTCCTTACACAACATTTGCACCAGCGATACAGAGCTGCTTCTAATTCCTCGAGTGTACTGATTCTCTTTCTCTCTCCCACAAATATTTTTTAGATGCTTCTCCTTCTTTCAAGATATGTTCATCCTCCTCCATTCCTCTGTCCAACAAACCCCTACTTATTCTTAAGGATGTGGTTTAGGCATCATCTCCTTTAGAAAGATTTCTCTGTCCCAGTAACATGATTGGGTACTCTTCCTATATGCTCCCTAGACACACTTTTATAACTAAACCATAGATTGTTTGTCCTTTTCTTCTCCCCACTTAACCTTCAGCTCATTGGCAAGAAGTTAGTGTGTTAATTCTCCTCAAATCCTCAATTCCCAATATGTGCCTGACTTAGAGCAGATATACATAGTTAAAATAAACTGCTATGTTAAAAAATGGTTTATGGAATAATTTGCCCTAAGTAAAAGGAAAAAACTGATTCTGTAAATGAAGTATTAATAATCATACTTAGTTCCTAGGAGGGATACAAACAAAAGGCCAAACAAACAATGATGATACTATTACATTCCAGAAATTATCTCAGGAACTCAGAGAAGACTAACCCTGCCTCCTTAGGTCTAAACATCACAGCAGTGGTATTAATACACATACGCTCATGTTCAGATTCTTAATATTCTGCTTGATTCTTCTCTGATTCCTCCCAAGAATATTATAGGATGGATGAGCGTGCTTAGAAGGTTTATCAATGCACCCACTATAGACTGTCTTTGGGGTCATGTTTATATGGGTGGGACGGGGGAAGGATAGTGTGCCTATGAGTACCTATGTGTTTTCTTCCAAAAAAAAAACAAGTAAAACAAAACAAACATATAAAAAACCTAATGCAATATTCACTAAATGGTTCAAAACAATTTCAGCAACCAAACAGACTTATATCTGACAGAATGAATAAATGATTATTGAAATAGATCAACCACTGTTCTGACAAAATAGGGTATTTTTCATTGCATTTCCTGAACAAGCAATGTTATACAAATAAAGATATTCCTTTTGGTTGATTCTTGTATAGATTTGTTTTGAAGAGTTTAGAGTGCTAGGCAATGGCAGATCCAGGAAGGTAAGTGCCTCAAAGACATTTAAGTGCTATAAAGAGCTACAATATTCAGTAATTTATGGATTTAGATCTGCATTTACTGCCTTCCTTAGCCCAAGTTTTTATTTCAGATTACTGGTGGACCTTTTTTCTTATGAGACCTATCTCCAAATCCATATTTAAAGAAGAATCAGAATAGAACTCCCTTTATAGCTCTTCTACCAAAAACAACAATAAAATACAATTTTAAAAAAGAATAATCAGTGAAAAAATGGTATTTCTCACAGATAGTTTTGTTGGTTTGTAACTATTTCTTTCAAAAAGAAGCACTTATGGTTGAGGGTTTACAGCCCCCATCCCCCTAATCCCTGGAGAGTCTCTTACTCTTCTAGAGGATTGAGTAATATATCCAGGACATTGGGTTGAATTTGTTTCTTAGTTTTCAATACTGTTATATAAATCATAATAAAATAACAATAAAAATATTTCATATATCAAAAAAAAAGAAGAAGCACCTGTGAAGAAACCTTAATCTGAAATTACAGAGTACTTAATAAAAAAATTAATGTCATTATCAGTTGGATAAATATCTATTAAATATATATAAGATTTTCTTAATTCATAAAGAATAAAAGGACAGTGAAACCATTTATTTCTGGGACAAGGTATGCTTTTTCTAGTCCCTTTCAGTCAAAAATTCTAGGCATTTTACCAACTTTCAAAAAAATTTTAAAACTAATCTTGAATCAGATAGACCACAACTAAAATGTCTAAACCCATTTCACTGCTGTTTCTATTAAGACATTTTATAGCTATCATAACTTGTGCACGGTAGAAACCTCTTAGTCTGTCATATACATGCTTATGTTACAGAATTTACATTGTCTTTTAAGTTACAAGATTTAAGAGAGTTCTGAAAGTCTGTTAAGAGTCCACATTCCGTTCTAACTCTAAAAAAGATACCATAATTTCTTCAGTACCTGCAAACTCATCTTTTTTGCAATTCAGGGATATAAGTCTCATGCATGAAAATTCAAATAAAAGACAGTAGTGGATAAGTACATAGTAAATTTATAATAGGCATGTAGAAAATAATCAATTCTACTAACCTCATATCTAAATTTTAGAGATACTTTGCATGGGTAGATTAATAAATTTTATATTTAATATCCCATGGATTCTATTTCAACCATTATATAATCTCTGAATATGATGCTCAATACTACATTTATCTACAAAATTCTCTACTTTAAAGGTTGTGATCTTACCCTGCCTTCCCTGAAAGCAACTTCTATGCCAATTCATTAAAACCCCAACCTGGGAATCTCCCTGCCCTTGAGTTGCCAACAGAGAAACCCAAACAAGGAATTAGAAGATAACATACAGGCTGCTTCTGTTCCTGCCCATCCATGGGGCATGGAATGTGGACCAAGCAACGTGGTCCTTCCTTACATTCATGATACCAGCGTAATGCCTAGGTGACATAGCTGAGTTTCTACCCCTGCCCTAACTCTGCTTATCTTTAAGAAACAGGACCCCTGCCTCAAAAGTTTCCCCTTGTGACCAGATCCGCTAAAACTGGTGGGATCCAAGATGGCAGTTCACTTGGCCTCTAAAGATTCTCTAATTTCATTATAATCTAATTTCCCTGCTAAACGACACTCCCACTGGGCCACAACAGTTGACAATCACCATGGTGACTACCAGCCAAGACAATAGGACAAAAAGGAGGCAGTACTCTGGTTCCAAGGATTTCTCCACCCATTCCCAGAAAAGCCTGAATGTTCCTCTCCCAGCTTTTTATTCCTCTCAACCTTTTCATTAAAGAAAACCTATATTTACCTTTACCTCTAACAGGATGAGAAGTTGATTTGTGAGCCATGCTCCTACTTCTCCATTCTTTGCCCAACAAATAAAATTTGCACTGCCTGACGCTCACTTTCAGTTCTGTTCTGTTTTTGTTTTTCTCATTTCCCTAAGCCTTTATTTTTTTATCTTTGTTTTTTATTTTTCTATTTCAGAATATTATGGGGATACAAACATTTTACTGGCTTTACAACAACAGGCAAGAAAGAATCCCAACTTTCAGGGAAAAAACGATTCAGTCAGTGATATTCAGGATACAGAAATGAGTGATACATGACTCTGCTATAAAGAAAAGAGTATTTTGGAGAAAAATATGAGTGATTCATGATTAAATAAACTAATCAATTAAATGCGATATTACACATTCAGCAATACAAAAATGAACAAGATATGCTGTTAACACAGAGTAGAGAACAATAAAATCTACATAGATGGGGTGATGAGTTAGCACAGACTGTGGGACTGGATACTATAGAATGATTTGATTATGAGTAGCAATAAAGAAAATCATGAGAGAACAAAGCACATACAAGATACAAACACAACAAATATGGTGCACCTGGAAATCTTCAAAAAGTCTGTTACTGCTGGAGTTTAGGATTTAACGAAATGAGTTGAATTGGATGAAGACTAGAGGGAGATGAAAATGAGACCAAGTAATGTTCAATTGTTTAAAATGTATTTAAATCCATTGGGAGAAGAAACAGGTGAATAATACATACTGGGAACTTACTCCATGCCAGAAATGATGTTAGTTTTGTACCCATATATAATATCATTTTATGCTTTGTATCTCATTTCATTTGCATTCAACACACAAAAAAATTAAAGCACAAGAGATTAAACAACTTTTCCAAGGCCACAGAGTCCAAAGGTAGCAGAGTTTCTCCCTTTGCTCTCCAACGCTACCTTGGCTTGGTTTTGCAATATGGATTAGTTACAGCCAAAGTAAATTAGGAACCAATATCTGATTCAAGAGCAGCAGTGCTGGATCAGCAGCACCATAATCATCTAAAAATATTCTAAAAATGCACATTCTCATGCCCATCCCTGACCTACTGAATCAGAAACTATGGGGGTGGGGCCCAATGGTCTGCATTTGAACTCATGCAAGTGATTCTGATGCACGCTACAGTTTGAGAACACTAAAAGAGAGGGAGAGTGCAGGCAATTTTAGAAAACCCCTGAAGTGAATTTTAGCCTAGTTTTCACCTCTGCTATTATCATACTAGAAAAGTTTTAAGAGCATCACCTGTGGCATTGTGTCCTAAAGGAAAACAAAGGATTTCCATAGAAGAGCGTTTCCTAAATTTAAACGTGCGTATGAATCACCTGAGGATCTTGTTAAAATGCAGATTTCAATTCAGTAGGTCTAACAAGAGCCTGAGATTCTGCAAGTCTAATAAGGTTTTTGATGACTCTGATGCTGCAGTTCTAACAACTATCCTTTGAATAGCAAGGACACAGGAAATTTTTAATTGACAGATAAAATTGTATGTATTTATCAAGTACATGTTTTGAACCATATACATTGTGGAATGGCTAAATTTAGCTAATTAACATGCATTACTTAGCAAAGTTATTTTTGTAGCAAGAATGTTTAAAATATTCTCTTTCGTCATTTTTCAGGAATACAGTATATTATTAACTATAGTCACCATGTTGTATAATACAATAGACCTTGTGAACTTTTTCCTAACATTTTGTATCCTTTAACCAACAAGGATACAACCCACACACACACAATTACCCCAGTCCTGGTAACCACCATTCTACTCTCTACTTCTATGAGATCAACTTTTTCAGATGCCACATGCGTAAGATCATGCACTGTTTGTCTTTCTAGAATTAAAAATAATTCTATTTTTAATTTTTTGAGAAACCTCCATAGTGTTTTCCATAATGGCTGGACTAATTTACATTCCCACCAACAGAGGATGAGGGTCCCCTTTTCTCTATATCTTCACCAACACGTGCTATCTTTTGTCTTTATGATGACAGCCATTCTAATAGGTATAAGGTGGTGGCTCCAGCAAAGGGGTGGAGCTGCTAGAAGCCTTTGGGCCCAACTCCTGCCCCAGTGTGCCAAGGATGCAGGACATAGAGTCAAAGGAGATTATTCTCCAGCTTTAAGACATAATGTTGTTTTTCCTGTTAGTATTTAGACTTGAGACCAGTTACCACTTTTAACTTGTTAATTTCACAGGCTTACAGCTGAAGGGAAGTTTGCCAAAGAGTGAATCGTGCCTTGAGTCCCACCCATATCTGATTTCGATGAAACTCTGGATTTTGGACTTTTGAGTTGATGCTGGAACAAGTCTTTTCGGGCTAATGGGACAGAATGAATGTATTTTTCATGTAAGAAGGACATGATTTCGGGGATCAGGGGTGGAATGCTACAGTTTGAATGTGTCCCCTAAGGTTCATGTGTTGGAATCTCAATCCCTAATGCAACAGTGTTGAAACGGGGGACCTTTAGAAGGTGATTAGGCCATGAGGGCTGAGCCCTCATGAACAGATTAATGTCATTATCTTGGGAGTGGGTTTGTTATAAATGCAAGTTAGGCTCTCTCTTGCTCTCTCTTGCACTCAACCATGCTCTCTTGTCCTTCCACCTTCTGCCATGGGATGGCACAGCAAGATGCAGATATCACCAGATGCAGGCCCCTCCGTCCCATACTTCCCAGCCTCCAGAACTTCAAGAAATAAATCTGTTCTTTATAAATTACTAATCTCAGGCATTGTTATAGCAGCAGAAAATGAACCAAGATCTCAAGGAAGAAATTCCCCCCAAAGCTCCTAGCCATATATCTCTGTGTTTGAAAGCTTTTTCCTTCTATCTAACTCAAATCCTCTGGCTGCAACTTAAGCTCAACTTCTTGCTTCATCATGAGTGGAGATGAAGATCAGTTGACCCTAATCTGCTTAAAATATGTCTTATCAATCAAAGTTGGCATAAGTCACAATTAGTTCAGGCTTTGCACCTTGATAGGCTAAGGTAATCATTTGATTAGATTCCATAGGGGAATAACGGATAACTTACCACAATATCTGACCACAGGCAGCTTAGAACCGCTTAGTGGGGTGTTTTTGATGGCTTAATCCCCGTATTTCTTCAGACATCCAAGGCCATCAAAAAATTAAAGTAAACCAAACACCTGAAAATGTTGACATATAAGTGGGGCCGTGCGACAAACATTCATCTCATTCATCAAATGTGTCTCCACTGTGGTATTTATTGCTTTGTTAACTTTCACTTACAGTTCCAGCTCAAGTCTAATGGCACCACTTACCACTTTGCTACAATATATAAAACAGCTTTCCAAAGAAAAATAAAACTTCAATAAAAATGTTATTTGTTGTTTAGTTAATGCTCATAAATTCTGATCAGGCTTTCTGCATATCTCCATGCCAGACTGCAAGTGGTTGATGATAAAGAAAATAGCATGACACTCCCTCTGTAGACTTGGATACTCTCCCAAGTTTCTTGAGGGTTTTTTTTTCAGGTTTTTTTTTTTTTATGTATTTTCTAAGCATCCCTTGTCTACTGGGACCATCCCTGATGCTAAAGGTGTTTCATTTTAATAGGTGCTCAGCAAAACAGTGTAGCAGGGACTCTGGGTGAAGCAAAGAGAGATGAAATATAACCTTGCCCTTAAGAAAATTGTCACTGAGCATGAAAGGCAAGAGTGCAGTGGCCAGGAGTAGCTTCCAGACATACAATTGGATTTAAATCCCAGCTTTCCCTTTTTCTAGCTGGGCAGGTTACATAATCACCTCTCCTTCAATTTCCCCATCTTTTAAAAATAAGTGGATAAGGCAAAGATAGTTCTCTTTTCACGGAGGTATAATGAGGCTTAATTAGTTAACATTTGAGAAACACCAAGAAGAGAATCTGGTACATCATAAATGTTTGATATTTTTTAAAATTAGATAAGAAGACATGAACCTTAACCCATTATCCAAATAAACCAAAAGCCCCCAAAACACAGTCTTCTGGTTTTTTGCTGAAACTGAAATTATTCTTTCCTGCATTTCGAATGGGATGGTGCAAAGTTACTTTTGATCAGTTATCTGACCACCTCGCCCCTCAGTCTTTTATCTGAACTTGTATCTAAGTTTGTTACTGAATGTAGGTTTGGCTACCCACCACCCAAGAACCAAACACGAGAGGTGAGTGTTGGTGAAGGAAAGATGATTTATTCAAGTGCTGCAGTCCGAGGAGATAGTGGACTGTTGTCTCATCTTTCTCTGCTTACTGAGCAACTTAGAAAGGAAAAGGGTAAAGGGGGTCCGTGGCTGACAGCAAGCTATGCAAGTCATCAGGACTTATTGGATGGATATCAACAAACACTAGGTTGTCTGGTGGATCTTGTCATCAGCAGTCTGCTGTCGCCTGTTCTGGACTCTTGGTCTGTTTTTCCCTCAAGGTCATTTTCTAATCTTGTGCCTGACAGCTGCGGAAGCAAGCAGCAGGTTAATTCTAAACCTCTGAGACAGAACAAGCTGAAAGCATACCGGAAGCAAAATGGCTTTCCTTAGCTAGCCTACCGTTATAGTCTAGATGGCCCTTGGGGTGTGCTTACAAATTGTTAACGCAAAGGTAACGAAGAGAGGGAATTACAGGAATAAATACCTTTTCTATACCTTCTGTCCACTCTCTTATGAATCATCCATCATCTCGTCTTCTTCTCAATCCTTAATGTAAGCACAGAGCAAACAAAGATGCCTCTGCTTCTTGTCCTCAGGTCTCTTCAGGTCCAGAGAGCCTCCCAACCTCTTGCTTTAGAGTTACAGAAAAAGAACTTAAAACTCTTACTCTCTACTACCAACTATTTACTACCACCTGAGAACAAAAGAATGATTCTTTTCCTTCTGGGGCACTCCGAACTCTGAAATCTCCTTGAATTTACCCACCTAGACCTCTTTGCAAGCCCTTCCCTCTCTGCCTCCAGCGGCCCAATCCCGGAAGCAGCAACATCTGTTCTCCAATCACTTCCACTCTGTTCCACCACCATCCCCACCACTGCCCCCCTATGCCTTGAAACCACAAGAGAAATTTTTCTAGTGTTGGAAAGGGGAAATCTCTTCCTCTTCAAACCCTCTAATATTTTGTCTAAACTCTGAAATTCACTCCATTCCCCTGAGAGCTTAATTTTGAAAATCAAAGTCAGGAAGATCTCTCTGTATGTGTTTTGCCTTCTGTTACATATATCCCTGGAGGCAAAGTTCACCTGACAACCTCACTGCTGGAATGGGAGAGAAGGACAAGAAGGGAAATAGGAAGAGATGAAGTAAGAATGAGATAATTGTTTAGAAACGCTATCCAGAAACAAATATGTGCACAAATAACCATAACACAAGGCAGCACGTTCTAAGTGTTGTAAGAAAAGGCTGTTAAAGAAATTATGGAAATTTTAAGTGGAGAGAGCCTTTTGAGTGGAGCTGAGGGTAGGTTAGGAAAGGGTCAGAAGGATGTAGCATTTAGGCTGCCATAAGGGATGTGACAGGCAGAGACTGGTAGTAGAACTTCCCGGTGAGGTTTTGGGTAAATGCTCAAAGCCAGGAAAATTCACTGTGTTTTTTCATAGGAGGCTAGTAATTCAGTTTAAAAACTTGAAATATCATCCTTGCCTGCAAGATGCTTCAACTTAAGCATAAACCATTCTAACCATGTGGTTATCCCAAACAGGAATAACCACAAATTATCCCTAAGCCCTAGTGAACTCAAAATATTTTTTTTTCCATTACTGAAAACAGACTTCTAGGGACCCCAGAATAAATCAGGCTAGAAAAGGATTCTGGGAAAGCTTTTCTGTCAGTCCAGTTTAACACATGTGTCCATTAATTTAAAAGAAACCAGTCCCCAGTTGATGTGTTGTAAGAATTAAAGGAGCTCTGCTATGTGAGACAATCAGGTTGAACTTCTGATTTATTTTAAGGTTACAGAAAAAGAACTTAAAACTCTTATTCCCACTAGTCCCCTACTGCCAAGCACAACATCTTCCAGACATAATATAAGGGAATTGACTCATGCATAATAAATGTTTTTTCATTATGACCACTGCATCTTCCTGACCCCAGCGGCTCTGCGCAGTATGTGGTACTGCAACATTATGAGCAGTGCAATTTATTTCTTCCCCCAAATACATTGAGGTATTTGCTTTTATTGGTCAGTTTGTCCTGTCATTTCATTAAGATGTTAAAATTCTCTATGCTTTGTGTTCTTATAAGCATTTATCAGAATGCATTTTATAGGGTTAGAATTCAATCTTGGTTGAAAGAAAACATGAGAGGTTATTTGTGTAATGGAATAAGCAAATGGGGTTTCTAAAGAAGATGAAAGGTTTCAAGATTAAGAAAAAAATGTGGATTGAACTAAGAAATGCATTTAAATACGGTTATTCACCATCATATTACAAAGTACAATTATACAGAAAAAACAAATGTGCAAAATTGGTCTCTTACCCCTGAAAAAATGGAATTTTCCCCAATAATGGTCTTATTAAGCCTTTTTCCTTATATTTAAGCACAAATCTGACGTTTATCTGTCATCATTGGGTCTTGTGGGATCTGCATTATATCGGCTTTATCATTTTATCATATTTACAGATCTGAAGTCCAGCCCACTAGTAAATCTTTCTGGAGATTAATACACATAGAAAGGTAAAATCTAGAAGTATAAAATCAACAAGGAAACTGTTTT
>NW_012137747.1:4932870-4934766 GCF_000956105.1 Propithecus coquereli | reverse complement strand
AAATTTCCAAAATTTTATGGAAAAATATTTTATATGCCCTTATTCTGATTTTGCTTTGTAAACCACAGAGAATGAAGAAATGCAAGTGATTCATTTGTAATAGCATGATTTCCTAAATTTTTACACTTTGGTCTTATCAGTCACAAGTATGTGTCCACCAATGCTTCTGTTTATGGGGGACATGAAAAACTTCAGCCTTTCCCCTCAAAACATGTAAAATCAAGCCCATGTGCTATGTCCTGCATCTATAAAGCCACTGCAAAAAAATGCACATAACTTGCAAAACTGAATGAAGTAAAATTATATGTTCTTAGTTTTTCTTAACTAAGTTAAGATTGGGCAGTCTCTAGTGGTTTTTTGCTTGCTTTCTTGTTTGTTTTATGTCGAAATCAAACTTCCTTTTTAATAACTACAAAAAGTTCATGTGGCAATTGGGAAGGTTTTTTGTGTTTTTATTTTCAACTTGCCAAGGCAGTTTTTTCATTGACAAAGACATGAATACTGGATAATGTAGCAAGAGTATCTGTCTATAGTGAAGTCCTTTTCCACCAAAGCTTGTTACACCTGTTCTAACTCCTTAACAGCTATTACTGCTGATGTTGAGAACATTTAAAGATTTCACTGTAATCTCCCTCCTCCAAGCAAGCTCTGTTCCCTTTTTGTTTTTTGGTCTTTTTATTTTTTCCACTCTCCTTCCCTCTGGGAAACTTCTTCTCTTATAAAGTGGCTGCATTTTATTGCTCTCCTCTTTTCTTATCATCTGCCTTCTGTCACAGCCCAGCTGGGAATTGATTGAAGAAAAAAAAGTGAGAGCTAGAATTGTTTCAAGTCATTTTCTTCTGAGCCCCAGGACACCTCAGGAACTCATTCATATACTTCTCACCTCCTTGCAAGCTTCTATCATCTCTTCCCAGTACTAGTCTAAAACCACAGAACAGCATGTGGCAGCCTGTCACCAAAGGAAACACGTGGTCCCAAACCCCATTATCGCTATGACATTTGATGCCCTAGATAGTGAGGCTAATGTATTGCCTTTGCCAACATTTGTCAAGTCAAGAAAATTATAAAATGCAATCAGGTTATCCATCATTTTGAGCTGTGCAGTGTCTGTCTACTACTGTAATTAAATGGAATGTGCAATTGAAATAAAAGAGATCAGCTAGATATCAGTACCTCATGATCAGTCTGCTTGAAATCTGTGCTTAAGATAAAGTATTTGCCCCTCTTCATCTTCACTGTCAGGAGTAAATTGGTTATGATGAGGGTAAAGAAGAGGGGTTATAGCCAAGAATTCTAAGCATCGAGCAGGAAATTGGAGACTTAAATATCACATTGGCTACAGTCTTTCCTGCAGCCAATTCCAGCAGAGACAAACAAGTGCTCCAAACACCAAGAATTAGTACTTTTAATGTAAACTAAAAAATGTCTTTTATTAATCATATTACTATTGATATAAAGACCCTAAAGTAGAGGTATTGGGCATGCATGTGTCTATAAAGTAGAAATAATGAAAGAAGGAACTATTGCAGCCATTAAAGCTAATAGTCTACCAGAATTAATATAAAATCATGTTATATTCTATCAAGAACATATATGTACTCTAAGCCTTGGACATTTCCAATAGCTATAGCAAAAGAAAATAAAATGACAATAGTGCTATTTTGAGAAAAAAAAGAAAACAGGTAAAGACACATGTTATTGAATTATATTTGTGTTTTTATCTATAATATTTTTTTATTTGCTAGCTTTAAGGGACATGCTTTCAAAATTCATTATAGGGTTAAGCATGGCTCCTTTATGTAAAGTGACAAACTGTTTTAACTGTAGGTATTGCTTTGTAGGAAATTTGTACCGGGTTTTTAAGTTTAAACTATCAGAGTTGTCACTCTGCCTTTA
>NW_012137747.1:4921945-4931737 GCF_000956105.1 Propithecus coquereli | reverse complement strand
TTATAAAAGTATCCTAAAATTCTTAAATGTGTAATATAAAACTTCACTTATATAATTGTAATTCCTCAAAATCAGCAAGGGATATTTTTCAAAATACACATACTCAATAAAGTTTCTCAGATATACTGAACAAAAATCCTCAAAACAGGGGCCTAGATTTGTAATTCTAATACATACCAGAAAAAGTTTTTAAAAATTCTGTGCCTTGCCTAAGAAAAATGTTCCTGCTGATCTAATGGCAGTAGGCTGTGCTCTTAGGATATTTGTTAATAGATTTATATTCATCCCTACACTCACTCATAATCCTATGGCCAAAAACAAATGTCTTTAAATTGCTGCTGAAGACTCTAAATACATCTATAACAGCAAGAAATCACTGGTGGTAATAGCAGGGGAAAAAAACCTGTGCAGAAACAAAAATAGAAATTTAACCTCAGAATTTGCTTTCCAGGGCTTAGAGGAGACAAAATAGGCAAACATAGCTGTCACCGAGTATTAAAAATCCTTCCATTGATATTTGAAGGCCAGATCTTCTATTGTTAACCTTTACATGTTTTCCATGTAGCTTATATCATTTTTAATGCTCAAACACATAAAAAGTACCAATGTTCAGCGGCTAGCCCAAAAGGGTGAAAGAAGACAAATATGAATTTAACTATGTAGCAATGAAGTCTTTTGTATGTTTATAACCCAGCATAATTTTACTGAAGAGGAAAAAAGCCTTTGAATACTCTATCATATTCAAGATGATAAAGGCACCAGGTAAAATTCTGTCAAGGACATAATAAACTTATTATTTCTTCTTATTCCTGCAAGCATAGTTCTTTTAGCCTGCCTAAGAATAGAAACTCATCTATGTCTCCACAAAACATGAACATTTCAACAGACATAAAATAATTTAAGGATTGCATTAAGGAGATTGAAGACTTCTACTCAACGGATGATGGAGAACCCAAAAGTGTGAATATTAATGCAAGCTTCAAATACAAGGAAATTGCCAGTACATGAGATTATTATATTTACACATAGAACATCCAAATTGGAATTTACCCTTACAGACTAAAATTCTTCTTACAGAATAAAATAAGTCAACCTAGAGTCAATGGGAAATGAAATTAAATATGAGAAGAGGAGGAAAAAGATAAATTGTGTCAAGTAAAATAATAAAGACTGAAAAGCATAAATAACCTGAAGGAAACTACTTAATTTTGCAAAACTAATGCATGAAAAACTCACGCTGTCCAATTTTTCAGAGTTCCTATCACACTACCTGACACAAAGTAGATTTTCATAGAATATTACCTTCCTATCTCCTGCCCACCTTCCCTTTCATTCCATAATACTTTTTGTTTAATTCTCAGGACTGCCTGCTTCTGTTTTCTGCTTAATAAAGACAGTATAAGCCCTTTTGGGAGCTCTTCGTGCAAGGAGTCCTCACAGGATCATTTTGGTACCACATTCTCTCACACTGTCTTCCCAAAGCACCGACCAAGAACAGCCTCTATTCCTGCAGTTAATGCTTCCATGCACACAATCAATTCCCATGTATCCCTCTTACAATGGCTCCCATTTCCATGGATCAACAATATACTCTTCTATACAATTTTCCCTTGTCTCCCTTTAATTATATTGGAACTTCTTTTCTAAAAGTCTAAGTTTTACCCTCATGCTCTTTTTATTCTTCCATTCATTCTCAAACTCATTGCACATAGGCTCCCTTCCTGCTGCTTCTAAATGTTTTCAACTTCTTTCTCTAAAATTTATTTTCTGAACTGATATTAATGAAACTATTACCTCAAATGTCAATGATGATCATTCTCAGTATATTTAACTTTTCTGTAGCATTTAGCTGAAATGTCAAACCTGAAATTCCTTGATTTCTAAGACTCTGCACTTTAGTTTTTCTTTGTGCTTCAGGTTCCTTTCCTGTAATGCAGATTAAATGAACAAATACACCTGAAACACTTAGAACAGTACACAGCATATAGAAACTGTTAATTAAATTTTTCTTTCTTTAGTTCTTACATTTAAGGCATTCCATCTTCTATGTGTATACTTAAAGTCTAGTATCTTTTTTTTTTTTTTTTGAGACAGAGTCTCACCCTGTCACCTGGGCTAGAGTGCCGTGGCATCAGCCTAGCTCACAGAAACCTCAAACTCCTGGGTTGAAGCAATCCTCCTGCCTCAGCCTCCCAAGTAGCTGGGACTACAGGCACATACCACCACATCCGGCTTATTTTTTCTATATATTTTTAGTTGTCCAGCTAATTTCTTTCTATTTTTTTAGAGGAGCTCTTGCTCAGGCTGGTCTTGAACTCCTGAGCTCAAACGATCCACCTGCTAAAGTCTAGGATCTTATCCCTTTGTTCATTTCACCATTCAAATTGTAGCTTATTTATTCTCATAATTCTCCACACATATAACTCCCAAATGCATCTCCAATATTTACCTATTTCTTATACACCTATCTGATATTTTCCTTTCTTTTGGTATTTTAGCTTTTAAGATTTTTTTAATTGACATATAAAAATGTATATATTTATCGTGTACAGCTCGATGTTCTAAAACATATATATATATTACAATATGGACAAACCAAGCCAACCAACATGTGCATTTACCTCATATAGTTATCATTTTGGTGGTGAGAACATTCATCTCATATTTTCATTTGCCTGAGCCCTTCACTTCTGTGTCTTGCCAGCTTTGTAAACACATCAGATTCCAAACTTAAATCCGCTTATTCCTCAAACCAGCTCTTCTTAGCAACCAAATTCTAAAGATTTGAGATATTTTATTTGATTTTGACTTTCTTGATATCTACACCCCTGTATACAATATGTAACCTAATTCCGTTCATACCTATTTAAAAATATCTATGAGTTGTCCATTCTCTCCATTCCTATAATTCAAGTCAAAATCAGCCATGCCCTTAGCAGAGCAACAATCTAGTTGTTCTTCCCAGCTGTCCCTCTTTCCTCTCAAAGCCCTTAACATATCACTGTCAAACCACAATTCTAATGCATGTCTATCACTGTCTTGCTGAAAGCCATGATTCGGTCCATAGTTTCTGCTTTGTGTTTAATTCTTTGCTTTGCTGGACTCAGTACCTCTGAAACTTTGCTCCTTACCATATACTATGACCTACACCCCCTGCCTCTTTACACTGTGCCACACCACGTTATTCCCCTCACTCCTACTCTTTCTCCCCCTGCCTTCTAACAGATAGATTCTACCCTTAATTCAAGATTCATTCCCAACTTTTACCTAAAGTTTTCTTGAACTCTTATTGAACTTTGTTTCCCTCAAATCTCCGCATATTTAGTCCAAAGCAAAAACTGGACAATTCTGCACAGTTTTTCTTCTCAGATGGACATGATATTCTGCCTTCAGCAATTCATCACCTTGTGTAAACCATTGCTATTGCTTTATGGTCTTGTTTTAAAAAGCAAAAATATAGTGGGGAAGAGATCAAAAGATAGTAGATCACAAATGAAAGGGGAGTTATTAAAAAGGAATAGGAGATAGGATCAAGATGGTCAACTAGACACAAATAGTATGTGCCTCCTTCACAGACAGGAACCAGAAGAGTAAGTGATACTCACACTCTGAAGAGATTATCTGGGAGAGAACACTAGGATTCACCAGGGAAGCAATGGGAAGCACCCAAAGTGGGTGAGGAGAGGGCTCTGGCCGGGGACTGGCTAACAGCCTGGAGAAGTCCCTGTATGTGAGGAAACAGTAAGAGAGAAGCCCCCAGGGCTCCACTCACTGAAAAGAGCTTTTACTAAGAGAGAGCTTTTGGCTACAAGAGTACCCCCCAACCCACACAGGTCTCAGGCCTAACATAGGGAGCTGCTTGGTGATTATACAGAAACGCTGTTCCAGAAAGGGAACTTACACAGAATCCCACAGGCATCCAAGCCTAGAGATACTGGGAACCACAGGCATACCTGCAGCCACTGAGAGGTTCTCAGGCAGGATAGGGGAGCCCAGGTGGTCCCACATACCCCTAGGAAGGTCCCCATCTCCCTGCTGTGGGCCGCTGTTGACACTGAGACACAAGCAGAAAGCATTTTCCACAGTTTCTTGCCCACACTGCCTGCCTGGGTGGGGCCCCAGCCCTTCTGGTGGCAGGTCCAAGGCATCATTTTGAGAGTTTAACACTAACTGTGCCCTGCACTCAGGCTGAGTTTGGATTTAAAACAGATGCAGCCCTGTCTGCCTGGGGAGAGGCAGGGAAACCAGGCTATACAGCATTCATGTGGGACAGTGCTCACCATTCTGCTGCTGTCTGCTGTAGGACTGAGTCTCAAGCGAACTGCACTCCCCACAGATTTCTGCCAGCACAGCCTGCCTGATGAGGGCCCCGCTCTGTCTGGGTACAGGCCCAGGGCACCACTCTAGTTGTTTGAAGCTGGGCAGTGCCCCACCCTCAGGCTGAATTTGAGCTGATGCAGCCACAGACCTCCCTAGTTGAGGAGGGACAGGGGAGCCCACGATCTACACACACCTATGACAATTCCCATTGCCATGCTATAGGCTCCTGTGAGACTGAGATGTGAGCAGGCACTTGCCTGATACAGGCCCTGCCCTCTTTGATTGCAAACCCACCGTTTGAGAATTTAACACTGGGCCATGCCCCGCCCTCAGACCAAGTCAAGGTGATATGACTGCAGCTACCACCTGGCTGGGACTGGACAGAGGAGACCAAGTTCTCCTAAGCACACTTAAAACAATACCCACTTCACTGTTACAGGCAGCTATGGGACTGGGGACCAGCCTGACTAATCCATTGCATCTACCAGTAATACCAACACAGACCACTCCGGTCCTAGTGGGTGGCTCTACCAGTGCTACTGCCACCTTTCACTCGCATCAGCTGCCCAGGGTCTGAGAACCCACACACATACCTGGGCCTCTGCTCCAACTACTAGTTTCTGAGCAAGCCACCTGCAGGCCCAAGAATTGACCCTCAGGATACACTAGCACCACGGCCAGTGGAAGCTGCTCTTGGGCCTAAAATCAGACATACTAAGCCCACTGCTGACCACACTGGGGCCAAAGATGGGCTCAGCTGCTGTTCAAGTCCTCAGCGAAACTTTATCACAGCCTCAACTAATAACTATTCCCTAAACCACCAAGGAAATCACAGATACCATTGACCCAGGTACTGTCTAAGAAATCATACAAAGATCACACTATTGCAGACACAAAAATCAAAGCCAAAATGTCCTACTCAACCAACCACGTACAACCATCTTCAGGAAAAAAATTCTCCCCTTCAAAAGAAATTTCAAAAAATCAGAGCAAGTGACTGCTACATTAGATGCACAGATATCAATGAAGGACACAGGAAATATGAAAAAGCAAGGAAATATAACACCACCAAAGTACCATAATTGTCCAGCAATGGATCTCAATCAAAAATAACTCTCATAATGCCAGAGAAAGAATTTCAAATATTGATTCTAAACAAGCTCAACAAGATAAAAGAGAAATCTGAAAACTAATATAAACAAATCAGAAAAATGCAAATTGAAACCACAATAAGATACCATCTTACTCCAATTAGAACAGCCATCTTTAAAATGTCAAAAAACAATAGATGTTGGTGCAGGTGTGGTGAAAAGGGAACACATATAATGTTTGTGCAAATGCAAATTAATACAACCTCTACGGAGATCAGTATGGAGATTTCTCAAAGAATAAGTAGATCCACCATTTGACCCTACAATCTGACTACTGGGCATCTACCTATAGGAAAAGAAATAATTACATCAAAAAGATGCCTGCACTCATGTTTATTGCAGCACAATTCACAATGGCAAACATATGGAATCAACTTAAGTGGTATATATATACATATATGTATATACGATCGAGTACTACTCAGTGATAACAAAGAATGAAATACTGTCTTTTGCAGCAACTCAGATGGAACTAGAGGCCTTTATCCTAAGTGAAGTAACTCTGGAACAGAAAAATACATGCCACATGTTCTCACTTATAAGTGGGACCTAAACTATACACAAGGGCACACAGAGAGTGGTGTGGACATTGGAGACTCACAAGAGGAGAGGGTGGAAGGGGAATAGGGATGAAAAATTACCTGTGAGGTACAATGACTCAGGTCATGGGTACACCAAAAGCCCAGACTCTACTACTATACAGTATATACATGTAGTGGAATTCAAATTGTACCTTCTAATTTTTTAAAAGAAATAGGAGTTGAGTGCTATTTACAGATGTGTTCAGTTTTTAATAATTCAACAAGCTATCTATTCATATATGATTTCCTTTGTGTGTATTCTACTTTGATAAAAAATTTAAAAATAAAAATGAGGGAACTATGAAAAAATTTTGCAATACATGCTAAGATAACTGTGTCTGCAACCGAATTTTGTCTAGGATCAGTCCTGGGGGGGAAAATGAGAAAATAAGAGTCAGTAGGGTCAACAGGAGTGCTGGGAAAGAGAGAACAAAAACTTTACCAATGTCTACCAGGAACTGGCCTGGGGAGCAAAGACTCTGTTCTGAATGACAGGCACTGATTACCACTTGGATCTGTCCTTACTGTGAAGAGGCATAATTCCTTCAGGCTCTAGCTCAACTTAAAGGAAATGTTCCTTAAATCCATCCACTTCCTTTTGCTCTGGCTGATTCTATGCTTGCCAAAGCCATCCATTACTAACAGATTGGATTTCCCACATATATTGATGTCAAAAAAGTGGTGTGCTAAGAAGACAGCTTGTACCAGTTATAGATTCCACTAGATGGATCTTCCTTTATAAATAAGCTGGGAATTGGTTTACAAATCAGTCTCTTCAGAATCTTATTATTGTGAATCAATTTGTCAACATGTAACCAATTTAGGAGTGCTGTTAGCTGAAGAAAGAACTGTAAAACAGAGAAGGAAAGGACAACACAACAGTATAGAAACCATAGAATCATCTGCCTCCTTACAAGCCCTCTGAGCAGTACTAGAGGAAATAGTAGAAATACAAGAAGCACACAATCTCTGGAGACTAGGGGAGCTAGGTAAAAAGTTATTATTAAGGAAAATTCGTTTGGTAATTTCTGCCCAGAGGGGGGGAAAATCTTCTTTTTTCAAGGAACAATAAAGTTTTTACTTACCCAATGTTGATTCTATCCTTCATCTGGAAGTAGTACTTTGGGTTAATTTTTGCTTCGGGGAACAACTTTTTCCCTATATCTCAGTATTTATCTTCTGCGTAGAACTAGAACTATCTCCCCTTTACCCTCAACATGAGCAGAGATCTCCTGGTGAGCAGATTCCATTTATCTAACCAAAATAACTGACTGAGGAAAGGCACATGAGCCACGTAATAAGAAGGGTTTCTGCCATGACGACTAAGCTGGTGTAAGCTAGTACAATATAAGGCTGGAATTGCTCGCGGTGGCCCATCTCACCCTACAGGGGAAGACCGCATGAGAGCAGTACCAGGATCAACAGCAAGAGTGACCATATACTTTATCATCCAAAGTAGAACACTTTGATGACAAATGCCAAACAGGCTGCCAAGGAAACAACATAAATCTGGACTATCCTCTGAAAAACCAGGATCTACTGTTACCTAACCAAGAAATGGAGATAGGCAGAATCTTTACAGTATAAACTAAGCATCTGAGTCCACACTCTTAGGTTATAGGACCAATATATTCCTAAATTTGCTAAATCCCAACCGAAGTATGTTTTCTCTCCCTTAAAATTTAGTTGACTTGCAGAGAAAAGCTATGTTTAAAAAAAAATAAGTCTCTGTCATCTGAAGTCATTCAAATGCAACAATAGTGGCCCACAGGCTGTGAACTTGAGCAGGAAAAGGGAATCATTGGATTTGCAAGTATCCTGTGTTAATGTGAGTTTGGTGGGGGGGTTCTAATAATTAAATATAAATAACATAATATGCTTTTAGTGCATAGGAGATATAAACATGACATATAATTGTTACAAATTTTAGCAAAACAAGTTTTCCTAGGGTGGTATCTACCAAATCAATCAGGTTATTAATAAAACTATTAATCTATATTTTCCAGGTTAACACAATAAGAGCAAAAGTAACACATGGATCAAAATCATTTGATATATGGCTCACCTTTATTGATTCCATCAATCAAAACAGAATAAACAAAGTTTCTGTTCAGAATGTCAGTGAGCAAGAGTATAACTTACATACAGAACACTGGCACCTGTTTCCACTGGTTTGAGATTAAGTAGTTAAATAAGTTACTTAAAGCTCTATTCCTTGGTTTCCCCATTGTAGCATGTTATGTAACATCTACATATTAGGACTACTGTAATATTGGATGCAATTAGTTTTTAAGTAGTTCAGACTTTAGTAAAGTAATAAAATATTATAATCTAACTCTTTTATTTGTATTTTGATATTAGGTTAAGCTATGAGGTGATAAAAATAAGGATAGACTAATTGAATAGCTTTTCTCATTAGGTTTCTCTCAAGGTGTCTATACTTCAGTGGGATCTTAATAGTCCTGGGCAAGCAGCTGTGTGAATGCAAATAATGGAGCTCTGGTGCAAGTGGAAAAAACCCAGAAGAGAGTCAGCAGGTCTGGTTTTAGAACCTGAGTTTACACATAGAGCTGATAAACTTGGACAGGTCAAATAAACTTTATGGCCTCACTTTTCTCATCTTTAAAATAGAAATTTCAAACCATACATAAAATGGCACCACTGAGGTTAAAAGTGTTTCATGTGCCTTGGTATATAAGGGAGATGTTTTAAAAATGGCTTGATGAGGATGAAATACTATTAATATTTAAAACAATGAGTGAGCTGTTATTTACACTAACACTGAAAGAAAGATGAGTAAGATAAATTGTTCAATATATGTACCCCAAATGAAACTATATTTTGTGCACAGTCACACATGTACAAACACATGAATTTTTGATGGACTGAGATTACACACAATTGTTTTCTTTGGAAATAAGACTGAGGTGAGGGGAGTCAATGATACATTGGCCTTACCTATAATATTTGAACTTTTATGAACATTTTAGCTGTACAGTTAAAAATAATGTTTAATTGGCAGAAAATATTTAACCTCTGTGACTGACCTAGGGATAGTACTAAAAGTAGAAACATGAAAGCAAGAGAAACTGGTTTGGGTATCAGTTGTTGCTGAATATTTAAAGAAATAAGACATTTTTGTCTTGCACGTGTTGATTTTAAGAACTATTCACATTCATAGGGGATGGGGCAGGTGGGAGGGTGGAGGAGGGGAGGGGTAAATTCACAACTAACAGATTTGGTATGCGCTGTCTGGGGAATGGGCACGCTTGTAGCTCTGACTCCACTGCGGCAGTGCAAAGGCAATTTATGTAACCAAAGTGTTTGTAGCCCTGTAATACTCTGAAATTAAAAAAAAGAAAATCCTGACAAATACACAAGGGAAAAAAAAGAACTATCCAAATTAATGTCCATATAGACATTTATCAATACAAGACTAATACTTGGATGAAAAGTCAGGACTAGAGATAAATTTGGAACTCCTGGGAAGTGAGTCAAAATCATTATATGGAGGGTGGTTCAAAGGGGAGCAGAAAGATTTTGAAATTCATCTCAGGAAAATCTACATCAAGAGAATGAGAAGAACAAGAAAGTGAGAGAAGATTTAAAAAAATGGTCATGAAGATAGAACATGAAATGGGAGACAGCATTGCTACAAAATCCAAAAAGTGATCAATCAAGGAGACAGAACTAATTGATGGTGTCATGCACTTCTTAGAGCAAGATGAAGCCATAGAAAA
>NW_012137747.1:4918143-4920015 GCF_000956105.1 Propithecus coquereli | reverse complement strand
AAATTTAAAAGTAACTAAAAACACTAATTACATATCACCTACAACAGAAATTCCAGTCATATACTGGATTCAGATCCTGTGCATGAAGAGGAGTATGCACAGGACAAAACCAATGGAGAGGTATCTTGGTATCACGAACCACTGTCAAGAGAGCAACACCATCCCCTGTAGGTAACAAACCTAAGGTGGGCAACTGCTCATAGCCAGGGGAACTCTGTAAGGCAAATAAAATCTTGATAATTCTAAGCCTTATTTCCCAATAAGGAATGATATTTTTCTACAAATGATGAGACATATAAACAGTAGAAGATTTAGTCCAACTATAATAGACCAAATTTACTGAACTTTTCCTAGAGGTCAGCCAGAAGTTAAAAGCACCCGCATGTCCTAATGATTATCTACCATTCAGAGAAGCAATTGTGCAGAGCCTCAAGAGAATAGATTTGTCTGATTGGGTGACCTGATTTCCTTTTGGGCTAACAACTATTTGAATTGCTAGACAAGGCCTTTAGCCCATCTGCTGGCAGTTTTCCTACAAATTACATGGGAAGAAAATTCTCAAAGGCTTAGTACTGACCAGGGAATTGTTAAAGAGCTTCTGCAACCATAAGACAAAATTTATCAAAGTATGCTT
This sequence comes from Propithecus coquereli, assembly GCF_000956105.1. NCBI lineage: Eukaryota > Metazoa > Chordata > Mammalia > Primates > Indriidae > Propithecus > Propithecus coquereli. The sequence continues at coordinate 4,919,381 of NW_012137747.1, read as the reverse complement.
TTATATTTTTCCTTTTCAATAAATAGCATTTATATTTTCCTGACTGATTTATTTAACTTATTAAACTAGATCAGGTTCTTTCCCAACCACAGAATTATAAAACACCAGAAACTACCTGCTATAATTATTCTTTGTCTCTTGTGGGACTTTTGGCATTTCCATAATAGTTTAAATAAATGCCACTTGATTGCTTAGGACCTGCCTTTATGTTTTTCAGATGTAAATTTGTCTTTATTAGTGCAGGCAAATCAACCAAACCAAAATTTTCATCTGACTAATCAGCCACAGTTCTTCTGTATAATTCAAACAAACATTGGAGCTCTAAGAATACTGGTGTTCCTGTATATCTGACCAACCAACCAAATATTTGGATCCTAGCCTGAATTTTCAAAAACAATGAAGATGTGGTATACAGTGTTTGAATCCTTCAGGGATTGAATAAACTGTGTCCTGTGGGCCAAATCAGGCCTGATGCCTGTTTTTGTAAAGCTTACTAAGAATGATTTTTACATGTTTAAATGATTACATTGGGAGTAGTTACACAAGTACCTATATAATATCTTCAGTTTTGCCTCTTAGCCCAAAAAGACTAAAATATTAACTATCTGGCCCTTTACCAAAAAAGTTTGCTAATCCCTATCCCTATTGTAGAACATCAAGGTTTATATTAGGAAGCTTTCTTAGGCTTTATGACCTTATTTCTGAGGGCTACTGCTGCAAGACCTATGCAAAGTAGACCCAAGACAGCCTGAAGTAAACCTACTGATTTCAAAGTCCCTGAAGAACAGATCACCGCCTTCTAATTGGGGAAGATCCATATTTATGTTATGTAGATGCCCCAGAACCCAATATAATGAAAAGTTGCAAAGTGGTACCTGGATTCTGTACCTCTCAAACTCCCAATTCAAAGATTTAGTTATGCTTCTATATTATTCTCTAGGACTAGATTCTGTGATAGGTCTGTAGAGCACAGTCATCTTAATTGATTTCTGTGAATTCTTCTTTCTATAACTTATCAATACAGGAAGTAGGGGTAGAGACAGATGATTATCATGGCATCCAAGCAATTCTCTCTGGTCATGGTTATTGGAACCATGCTTTGTTGTTCCTTTCCTGTATCTTATCGGTCATGAACTTTTAGGCATATACTCAAAGGTATTACCTTTATATTTCTGCCTAGCCCAGTACCCTACCACCCAGGAAAAAATCTCATTGGTTTTTATCTAGTTCCTATTAAA
>NW_012137747.1:4894514-4915313 GCF_000956105.1 Propithecus coquereli | reverse complement strand
GTTGCCTTTAAAGGAGAGGGTAGTAGAAGCACATTGTACTATACAGGGACTTCCTTGGAGCCAGTAATGTACTATTTATCGACTCAAATAGTGATTAAACTGCTGCCACTTTAAACTTATTTGTTATACATGTACACTTCATGCTCCTTTCTATATGTGTGTCCTATATCATTATTTAAGGGCTAAAAGCAGACAGATAAACACAGCAGATGAAAGCAAGCTGAGGACTTACTGCCTGAGGGGCAGGGAGAGAAGCTTGTTCTTTCTGCACAACTCCAGAAAGATTCAGGGGTTAGATGGATCTGATACTTCTGAAGGTGGGAGTAAAGATGAAACTGGAGAGAGGATTAGTTGAAAATCTATGTGAGAAACAGTAAGCCCCTAAATCCCACATGTACCCATGCAGTTGGGTGACTTCCCCATTCACCCTGTTAGGGAACTGGAGATTGGAACAAAGAACTCTGGATTCAGGGAGGCATGCCCTGATGAGAGGAGGAGCCTGCACTGGAAACAAGAGAATGAGATGAAGGAAATCTGCTGAATCAGTCTCCTGCCCCAGCTGGACTCCTGGAAGGCAGACAACCAGATTTACCGACTCCCATTCCCTGCCCAAGCAGGAGATTGGAAAGTTCTTCTCTTGGGAAATTGATAGCACAAGAGAAAATACAGAGGTATGAAGGGTCAGGGATCCCCAGCAAAACAGGGAGCTCACTCCTAATTATCCTGGAGGGAAACCCATGTCTAGACAAGCTCTGCTCAAGAACTAAAGCTTCCAATTAATTTTTTAGGTCCTCACACTCAAAAATTACCAAGAATATCCAGGGATTTGAGAAAAGTCTCCTTCTAAGAAAGAAAAAATAAAACCAAGAAAGCAAACACACAACAAAGAAAATCAGAGGAAAACAATGATAATGAATAAAAAAAAAAAAACAAGGGAAAGCCTCAAAAACCTGTAATCAATATCCTCAGAGAGATAGAGAAGAATTGCATCTATAAAACACAAATGGGTGAATTTTATGGTATATAAATCATACCCCCATAAAGATCTTTTTAGAAACATACAAATGAGTTGTGTTTAAAATTAACCTTTCAGAAAATAAGAAAAAACAATGAAATTTAAAAATACAATGAAAGAGTTAAAAGATAAAATTGAGATCTCCAAGATAGCAAAGAAAAAGACAAAAAAATATTGAAAATAGGAGAGAAAATGCTTAAAATTAGATTATTAGAGGACTTTCAATATCTAAAATTAGTTCTAGATATACAGAACAGAGAAAACATAGGCAAGGATATTATCAAAGAAGTCACAAAAGAAAATGTCCCCAAACTAAAGGACATGTCCCCAGGACCAAAATAATAATAATAATAAAAATCCCTAAACAACACCTACATATCATGAAATTTCAGGAAACCAGAAATAAAAAGGGAGAACTAAAACCACCAGAGGAAAAAAAAAAATAGGTCACATAAAAGAGATTGAATATCAGACGGCACTGGACTTCTCAACACTAACACCAGAATATAGCAGATACTGGAGTAACGCACTCAAAATTATGAAAAAAAAAATTTCCAATATAGATTTCTATAACCAGGCAAATATCTGTCAAACATGAGGGTAGCACAAAGACATTTCATGCACTCCAGTTCTCAAAACACTATTTTCCTTTTTTTAACAGTAAGCTACTGGAAAACGTGTTCTACCAACATAAGAAAAAACTGAGGAACACATGGATTCCAGTAACAGGAGATTCAAAAGAGAGAGGGGACAGGATTTCTCAGGATGAGGGTAAAAGAAGATTCCAGGATAAGTGCAGACACAGAAAGCATGTGGTCCAGATTGGAACAAAGAACAAAACTTTTAAAACAAGTCACCTCAAAGAAAATATAAATGAGTAAAATTCACAATTCATTCAGTGTGTTTGAAGGGCTTGGGAGTAGAGTGATATTTCAGGCAGAGACTTTCAGGTGATATGAATTTCAAAAACAAAGCAAACAAAAAAACTGGGGCAATTACTGCAAGGAGAATTACTATCTATCTAAGACATTATATTATTCAGCTTGAAAACTATGAAATGGCCCTAAAAATGTAAATGCTGAATTTAGGTATAATCAATATTATCATATAACTCTAGTGGAAAAATTGAGAAGGGAAAACGAAAGAAAATTAAATCCTTATTTTTTATAGTATGAAATGCACTAATAATACTTGTTTTACTTTCTTTTTTCTTTGAAAGAAATTAACACAACTTTAGTGGCTTAAATCAACACAAATTTAGTATCTTACAGTTCTGGACGTCAGAAGTACAAAATATGTCTCACTGGGCTAAAACCAAGGTGTGCAGCAGGGCTGTGCTCTTTCCTGGAGGTTGTGGGGAAAATTCTTTCCTTGTCTTTTCCAGCTTCTAAAGGCTGTTCCACTCCTTAGCACATGGCCCCCTTCCTCCAGCTTCAAAGCCAGCAGTGACCAGAGGAGTCTTTCGCGCAACGTATCACTTTGACACTGATTCTTCTGCGGGCCTTTTCCACATTTACAGGAACGTTTTCCTTGGGCCCACCTGGATAAAGCAGGACAATCATTTTTTTGTTTGTTTTTTTCAGAGACAGGGTCTCACTTTGTCACCCAGGCTGGAGTGTGCAGTGGCGAGATCATAGCTCACTGTAACCTCAAACTACAGGGCTCAAACCATCCACCCACTTCAGCCTCCCGAAGTGCTGGGATTACATGCATGAGCCACTGCATCCAGTCTAATCTCTTTTTTTCTTTAAATTTTTTTATTTTTAATTATTATGGGTTCATAATAATTGTATATATTTATAGGGTGCATGTGATGTTTTGATACAGGCATGCGATATGAATCAATCAAATCAGAGTTATTGGGGTATTCACCACTTCAGACATTTTTCATTTCTTTGTATTAGGAACATTCCAATTCCACTTTTTTAGTTATTTTAAAGTATACTCTAATTTATTGTTAATTATAGTCACTTTATTGTGCTATGAAATATTGTTCATTCTACCTAACAATATTTTTGCACCCATTAATCATCCCCCCCACTCCCTGCTACCCTTCCCAGACTGTGGGAATTGTCATTCTACTCTCTGTTTCCATGAGATCAATTGTTTTTAATATTTAGCTCCCATATATGAGTGAGAACATGTACTAATCTCCTTATTTTAAGGCAAGCTGATTAGCAAGCATAATTTCATCTGCTAACTTAACTCCCCCTTGCCATGGAACATAACATATTCACAGATTCCAGGGATTGGGATGTAAACATATTTGGGGACCATTATTCTACCTATTATAATATGTAGAACTGACAATCAAGGGTGTTATTTTGAAACATAGAGGTAAATACCAAAAGATCTAGCTGGAAATACTAAAAATGGTTGCATCTACGGAGAAAAATTTGGGAGTTGGGAGGGAAGGAGCAGGGGAATTACAGTATTTCATCCTAAAACTTGTAGAACTTTCTGATTTTATAAATCATGCATAAGAATTACTTCCATGAAATAAAAAATAAAGAAATGTTTGTAGTATTGTTTCCCTTTCCTTTTATTTTTAATATCCATCAGAAACATCCAAAAAATAGGCTTCTGAAACCATTATCACAAACAAGAGTTTTGAATGTGAAGCCTTTGATTTATAAGAGGTATGTCCTGTTGACAGAAAAAAAGCTTCTTGAGTCTGAGGGTGAGGCACTGAAGGAAGCTTGGTATTGGTGTGCTTTTGTCATTAAAATAGTTTAGAAAGAGTATGAGGATAAGCCAAAGGAGCCTCTCTCCTCCAGTCTTTCTGGCTGGGAGGGGAAAAGGAATTGGGTTGGTCATGAGACCCAGGACAAGGCTGCTAAATATCACAGGGGTCGGAGAAGCCAGTAGTTGGGAAGAAGGAGATGAGCAATAAGAGACTGCCAGCCCCACCCATGGCCCATAGCAGGGAAATTTGTGCAAGTAGAAGCAAAGCCTACAGATCATCTGTCACTCGTTCTGTGATAATGAGACATCTTAGCTGTTCCAGTTGATGTCTGGTGAGTGCCTTCCATTAGTGCCCTCGGATCAGCCAGGAGCAGTGACATGAATTATTGCCCCATTGTTTTCCTGAACTTCATGAACTGCCCCACAGTGACACCACTCAGGGCAGTCATATGTCCCCTCAACCAGACAGTGCTGAACCACCCACATTACACTATTCTGGCTTTGGAAAATAATTTTTCATAGCTTGTCACATCCTTGTATACATACATCAGGCAATCACGCTTATTCCTCTATCACGGGGTTTGCCACTTACTGTACAATGGTCTGGTTCCTTTCGTATCCCTTGCTATACTACGAAATCCTGGACAGCAGAACATATGTCTTTCATCTCTATATTCCCAGCAATTATGCAGGTCTTGATACAGGAGGTACTTAATAAATGATTACATAATTAATAAGTGCTTAGGATGTTCCATCTAAAAATTGTCCTAAAATTGACATACTAAATGGTCTGAGATTTCTTTTTATACTAACAATGAATCAGCTGGGTTAGCAGGAAATAAAATAAGAGGGTATTTAGTCTGAATGGCTATAACAAAATGACCTCAAAAAATATTGAAATTAGTTTTAATCTCCTCTCTTTTAGAGATATGTGCCACAATGATTGCTTAGAAGTCAGACAAATGTAGCTTCAAATTTCTTCTTTGTCACATACTATCAATGTGACATTGAGTCAATTATTTTATTGTGTGTGACATTATTTGCTCTTTTAAATATGGGTGAAATAACAGATACTACATAGAATGATGTATTAGTGAGATACTATGTGTAAAAAAACAGTACAAAGATTAGATGTATGTATGCAGTAGCAAAATGTATTATGTGAGACTTTATGATAGTGCAGAAGAGTGAGGAACTTTGTATCAACAAGCAACCCAGGTTTTCAATATTTCTAAAACCATCCCTAATTGTAGGAATAAATGGTTTATTATATGCATATATATGCATTATTATATATATGCATTATTCTATTTAATGAAAACATACTTTATAAATAAATTTATTTTATATGTATTCCTCCATTTAAGGAAGACACATTTAATAATTTCCTTTAAATTTAATAGTGCATTACTTCCTTATAAAAGAAACTTACAATATAATTAATATACAAAAGCTAGAATATAAATTATGGCCACCATCCCAAAATATAAGAAAAGTAAAAGGAACATTCAAAGATGAAATCGGAAGAATAAAAATTTTAAAGCAACATTAAATATTCAGGCTTCAGTATTCAAAAAATAATGTCTTTTCTTAGCCATTTTGTACAAATGAGTTTGCATATGTAGAATATTAATTTATCCTCCAATTTTATTCAGATAGGATTACAATTGACATAAAATGAAAGTGAATGTGCTCAATACATATTCAAAGCCAAAAAGATTTAATAAATATTATGGAATAACTGAATGAATAACCATCAACATACACTAAAAGAAATTCTCTCCACCAGCTATAAACATACAGTTATACAAGGAAATAGGCAGAGATTTTATCTTTAAAATAATTCTAATATTTGAAGAAGGCAATTGAAGCCAACAGTATTATTAAAAGGCTGCACATTTTTCAAAGTTTATGAAGTACATATAAATTATGAATGTTGCCTTTGTCAAGCTTAAAATTCTTCAATATGTCTAATGCTTGTGCGCCCACAATCAGTGCCATTCCCAGGCAAAGTGTGCAGCTCCCAACAGCATGATGTCAGTTTCCCCTTTTACCTGCCTTGATGCTGTATCCCTCTGGTTCCCAGGCTGTGCATTTGCCCTCCTTTGCTCAAAGTTTTCTATCAAGTTTATTACAGGTTTAACTCTGGGTAAGGCCCCTATGCATTAGCCCAGATTATCTTCACAACAACCTATGAGGTAAACAAATGTCAAAGGATAAGAAAACTGAGGCTTAAACAACTTGCCCAATGTTCATACAGTTGTTAAGTGGCGTAGCCCATGTTCACACCGAATCGCCATACTTTGTGGTTTTCAAACTTTCCTTAGCTTTGGAACAAAACCTCACTCAGAAGTTTAATATGTATGATAGATAAACTTGGACCAAACCTGTTTGGTTGAATTAAGGTGAGAGGTTGAAGATCTAAAGTTATTCCTTTAGATTACTCCTACCCCTCCAAAGAGAATAGATTAAAAACCGCTACTCTCAACCCTTCCCTCATCCAAAATGTACCTTCTTGGGCCAGTTCCCTCTGGGAGGCATCAATTTGAAAACACAATTTATTCAATGAGAGACATAGCAGACACCTCTTGGACTTACGAGTTCAGACACCTCACACTTCCAGGTTCCTACCAAGCACCAGCATCTTCTCTGCCACTGAGGGAACACACAAAACCCACCTGCACGCAAAACCCAGAATGGGCAAGGCACCTTGGGAAATGTGCCCCAGCGCAAATTGCAAGCCGTAGAGGACAGGCCTGGAGACACAAATGCTCTGTCCTCCTGTTTCCCAGATAGACACATGGGGCAAGCCATGAGCCTGAGGTGGCAATCTCCATAATGCGCCTACACTGGCTTTTCCTCTTTTCCTCTCTACTCCCTTCACTCCCTCACTCTTGAACCCTGGAATCACCTCACAGACAAATTGCCTCACCTAGCTCCTTGCCTCCAGCTCTGCTTTCAGGGGACTCAAACTTCATGATATGCTGAAGTCTACGGGGCACCCTTAAAATCAAACAAATCTGTGCCATGCAGCACCAGGACAGCACTGTTAGGGTGAGAAGTAGCAGCTCTTTGGAGCCCAACCTTGTTCTTAACATCCTTCCCACCTCTAGCCCTTTTATCAGCTTCACTAATTATACCACAGCCCCTCAAGTGAAAAATTGCAGATGGATTATAAACACAGAAATTTCATTGATAAGTAGTATTTTATCATTTCCCCAAATAAAATTAATATCACCATATCATAATATTGCTCTGTTATAACAAGATATATGTAAACCTATTATAAAACAAGAATATTCTTTTGCAATTCTAAGTTGATACTGTGCGATTTGCAAAGCACCACTTAGTCTAGAACCTAGAAATCTCTGAGGAAAGCAGACAAATGTCCTGAAATCTTGAGTCAGCTCGCCCCTCGGCAGGTCCAGATTCCTCGGGCAACCAACGCTACAGGATCTTACTCCCAAGAATAATTCAGTAGAACAAATCTTGGTTAATATTTTATTTAATTTCAGAAGATACAGGTACAATAAGTACAACTACTTAACTTATGCCAAATGCTAAGTCATTAGAAATTTTTAAAAATCCTAAAGAAATCAATTAAAAAAAGTAAAATAATTTGGGTTAACAGATCAGGCGAATTTCTAAAAGGAAAGGTGACATGATCTGGGCTAGGACCTGAAATAAACAGCAAAGAGAGGAGGTCCTCCTGGGCCAAGGGTGAGGAAGAAAGGACGAGTGAGGGAGAACGGACGGAGGAAGACAAGGAAGGCATGCAGTGGAGGATGGCACCAAAACATCCAAGTCACCAGTATGGTGGCCCTAAGGACAATCTGAATTGGGATCAGTTATTGAAATGAAAGCAACAAATGTAAATGCAGAGAGAAAGTGTAGTTATCAGGGAACTATAGAGAGAGAACTCAATTATTCTGAAGTGTTTTCATATTTGTGCATAGACCTTTCTAAGCAACTAGCTACAGAATAAGAATTTTGTTTTTATAGATGCCTCTAAATATAAAATTTGAGATTTAAAACTTACACATTTGAACTTAAATTTTAAAAAATATTTTAATACCTACATATGCTATTAAATTAAATAGTCCCAATTTGGCTGTGTTTTCTAAGTTATTATTCATGTCCATTTTATATCTAAAGGAACAAATTTTCAAATTACTGAATATGTACTATTCTTAAGGTTGAGAGGTCATAAAATTAAATAATTATGGAAAAGGGTATATGTAACCATTTTTTAAATCTCTCAAGGCTTTCTTACGTTTGTTTCAGTACAAACTGTACCCACTGCTTTCTTTCCCAAAGTTGTGCTAGCCTGTAAATTGGGTAAAGTCTAGCTGCTTTCTCTGAGAGAATACATGCATTTGTATCTGATTCTGCTATAGGAATAAAGATTTCATACTTATAAAAAAAAAAAGGATTTTAGTTTTTGATATCTTAAGTTGATATCAAGGAATACAAAACCTATCATAATCTACTATTTACTTGCTTTTCTAAGAAGTTTTCATCATTATTTTTCTAGTTTAATTCCATATGGTTTTTTCAATATGTAACTAATATTTAATTCTCTTTTACATGCATAGAAAATTAAAATAATTTGAAATATTTAACTGAATTAAGAAAAATATATATTTAAAGTAACATTTGTTTTTATTTTATAAATGAAGAAATAATATGTATCTTTTTAAACCAAATTATATCACGTAAATGTGACTTATTTGTATTCAATTTTGTGTAAGAAATCTGAATATCAATACCTTTCCCTTACCTTAGACTTACTTAGAAATAATGTCATGAAGACCATTTTCATTTTTTAACATGCTTCATTTGAAATCTTGTCTCATGATCACTTCTGAAATTATTTGTTTCAGGTATGAAGAAACAAGGTAGAGATGTTATTGAAGGTGACAAGCTGGCCATGCAGATAATATCTGTGTTCTGTGCAAACATTTGGGAGACATTTCAGTCAAGAATCCTCTTCCCACCTGCATCTCCAAAAACTTATTTTTCTATCGATGTTCACAGAGTAATCCAAGATAGGATGACTAACTTGTACTAAATTATAAAAGTCTAAATAAATCACACATCATGTCAAAGTTTCTTTCCTTTTTTTTTTTTTTTGAGACAGAGTCTCACTCTTTTGCCCGGGCTAGAGTGAGTGCCGTGGCGTCATCCTAGCTCACAGCAACCTCAAACTCTTGGCTTAAGCGATCCTTCTGCCTCAGCCTCCCGAGTAGCTGGGACTACAGGCATGCGCCACCATGCCCGGCTAATTTTTTTCTATATATTTTTAGTTGTCCGATTAATTTCTTTCTATTTTTAGTAGAGACGGGGTCTTGCTCTTGCTCAGGCTGGTTTCGAACTCCTGAGCTCAAACAATCCGCCCACCTCGGCCTCCCAGAGTGCTAGGATTACAGGCGTGAGCCACCGCGCCCGGCCCAAAGTTTCTTTTTAATAATAATAAATAACTACTAATTGTCAAGAACAGTTTATAAACTCAAGAATGCAGAAACTGTGCTTATTTCATTAAGTAATATAGATCAAGAGCTAGGCATAAAATAGATGCTCAATAGTTATTTATTGAATTATTCACTTAATTTATTTAATGCTGGGGAAGGGAGGATCTGTTACTTATCACCCAAACAGAAATTCTAAAAGTAAACCCACAAACTATCACTTGGCAATTGCAGAATCAAACTAAGGATACAGTGCTTTATGAGCCACTGCACTGGGGTGGCCAGAGCATCCATCCCTGATACAGAGGTGCATGTGGAAGATCAGAATGCCTGTGTCACTAATAAGGACTCTCCCCTTTCAGGATAGAGAAACAAAAAGTTTGAACTCCTCTTTTCTAGGTTCTCGGCAAACCTTCTCCCTATCTGTTAATATCATTTTCCTTTGGCCGGTGTACAATACAGCTGATTGAGGCTACAGCTTTCTTAAGTGACACTCACGCTTCAGTCATGCTTCCTTGATTCTACACTCGAGTAACCCCAAGCATCCCAGGGACAAATTTAGAAACCCTTTCTTGGACAGCATCTTCAATTGGCTAATCTCATCTATTACGCATTCACTCTTAACAGTCTTCCACTTGTTCTGGGAGCAGCATACCGTGTCCTTATTTTCAGTCTACTATGCCTGATGTTCTGTTGAGGCAAGAGTTTTGAACAGGCAATAACGAGCCAATGAAGTGAGATTTAGTCTTAGCTTCTGGTCATATGACATTAAAATAAACTTCAAGGAGATGTCTGTCATTCTTAGTTTGTCCCAGGATTTTACCTATTTTAAATGGTATTTAAAATGACTAGGCCAGCAGATGAGGCTTGCAAAACATTTAGTTGTACTCAGATACATTCACTTCGATATCTTTTATTAAATTTAGATATGTATTATAAAATCACAATGAGAGGTCTTAGAATTTTGAAAAGTTTAATAATTTTGACATGATCACATAAAGGCATGTTTAATATATCCTTTATATGAAAGTATGTGTATCTAAAGAGCAATACATTTTTCCATTTGCTATTTATTCAACTTTTGTTCGATTTCTTTCTCCTCCCTTTGCCTTCTTTTGGTAATAATATTCATTAACTGGTAAAACCAGACAATAGGCAAAAAAGAAAAAAAAAGTTGTGCAAACCATAATTCATGGGTTTCAGAAGCTCATTCCCAAGTTATACATTAGTTCTATTATCATGTTGATTTTTATCACTTTTCTTGCTGACTTAAAGCAATAAATAGGGCTCTTTCTATCCAATAATTGTCTCTACAGTATAATAATTGGTGTATTTGAAAGTACTACAAAGCTTTTTGAAATATCTGCAAAGCAATTTCTAGATCTTACAATGACTAAAATTGCAGTTTTAATTTCTATTCTAGTGTATGATGCGAGTTAGTGCCATATTTGTATGATCTGTCAATTTTCCATTGTGTGGACTATGTATCATATGAGCATTCCCAGTGACTCCAGATATCTAAATGGAGACTTCCAGAGTGTCTGTGAACAGTTTGGGATTTATTAAAGGGAATTAACGAAGGACAGACCTGAATCCTGTAGCTAGAACACACGAGAAATTATTATAACTTAGAAAAATCACAGCAGTCGTTATAGTCATCCACTTCCACAGGGAAGAGGAGTCTCTGGGTTTCTTCACTCTGCCTTTGCATAACACTATGTCATGTCAGTTTTACTGACATTAGCTGCGAAATGCTCCCAAGCCAGCTGACAATAGACTGGGCTATTTTGCACTGCTACTTTACCATTGAAGAGGGTCTGCCAACATAAACTATTATTTGTAGCAACATGTAAGTAACGGTGTTAGCATGTTCCTGAGAGCATGTCATGGTCATGGTAATATTAGCCATGCTATTGGCATGGAGGAACATACTTGTTTTCCAATTTGCTCCTGCCCCTGAGAATGAATCAAGCCATCCAAAGGCTGTATCAAAACAATCATTTATTTGAAAGATATAAATATGCGAAGAAAAAATGAGAACGTAGAAGAAAGTCTAGTTCAACATCATTTGAAACTAACATTGATCTATTTTAGAAGGTTATTCCTGCCTACTGTGATCCTCTCCGTATCATGATGTAAGCTACAGAGAAGCAATTGAAAGCCAAAACTGCTTTTCAGATAGGTTACATAGACAGAATATAGAGACAATACATACACACACGTATCTCACACGTCTTTTAAAATAAAATAAAATTCTGACCTTCTCATGCCCCATCCACCTATTGGTACATTCATTTACTTTCTATTCATAAAATATCTCCCTCTCTAAAATGATTAGTCTACTTATCTTATTCTCTCTTCCCACACTCTCTCCATTCAGTGTGTTTTGTCCCCTCCACTCCACTGAAGGGCTCCTAAAGAGGCATCAATACCTCCACCATTGCCAAATTCTATAAAAAATTCTCTAATCTCATTTTACTTGATCTCTCAACCACATTTGCTGCCTGTTTTCTCTTTTATTTGTGCTCATTAAGAGATGAGAAAGATGATTCATAGGAGTGCAGAAAGAAAATATCAACACTTCTCATTTAGATTTACTTTATTTTAAAAATGAGGAACAAAATAAACTCGACTAATATTTAATAAATCACTAGGCACTGGTTCTCTCACTTGGCCCATAAGACAAATGATCACAGTCACAGAGCATATTCTAAGTTTCAGGAGAAAGGAGTAGGGGGCCCGCAAACCACAGGGGTTGTAGTAGACCCTAGTTTATAATTTGGCCAAATGGGTTGCAGTTTATCTGTGCACGGTTAAGGGATTTATGAATTATATTATCTATCTTAACCAAAATGATATATTTAATACTAAAGGTGGGAAATGGCTTTAAATTCATTTCTACAATACTCATGTAATGAATTTTGGATGAAACTTTTACTTTGCTCAAAAGTGAATGACTTGGCCATGAAGTTGAGGACAAACTGGTACGAAGTACTTCACATTCTAAAGAAGTTTGACAACAGTTAGGGTTATGGGCCAGTTCCACAGATTAGTAAGAAGCAGCAAAAAGACCTACTTCCTGCAGAGGCTCTTAACTGTACATATTTGTTAATAGACTTTATTTTTAGAGCAGTTTTAGGTTCACAGCAAAATTGAGGAGAAGGTAAAGAGATTTCCCATATATCTCTTGTCCCCACATATGCAGAGAATCCTCCAAAATCAACATTCTCCACCAGAGTGCTACATTGGTTAAAATTGATGAACCGACATTGATACATTATTATCACCCAAAGTCCATAGTTCACATTAAGGTTCACTCTTGGTATTGTCCATTCTATGGGTCTGGACAAACTATAATAACATCTACCCACCATTATGGTATCGTAGGTAATAGTTTCTCTGCCCTAAAAATTCTCTGTGTTCTGCCTATCAATTCCTCCCTCTCTTGAACCCCTGATAAACATTGATCTTTTTAGTATCTCCATAGTTTTGCCTTTTCCAGAATTTCATATAGTTAAAATCATACAGTATGTAGCCTTTTCAGACTGGCTTCTTTCACTTAGTAATACACATTTAAGTTTCTTATTTCTCTTTCCATGATTTGATAGCCATTTCTTTTCAGCACTAAATAAGGACATCTTGGTTGCCTCCAAGTTTTGGTAATTGTAAATAAAACTCCTTTAAACATTTATGTGCAAGTTTTTCTGTGGATGTAAATTTTCAACTCCTTTGAATAAATATCAAGAAGCAAGATTGCTGGATCTATGGTAAGAGTGTGCTTAGTTTTATAAGAAACTACCAAACTCTCTTTCAAAGCAGCTGTACCATGTTGCATTCCCACCAGCAATGAATGAGAGCTCCTGTTGCTCCACACAGCCTTGCCAGCATTTATTGTTGCCAAGGTTCTAAATTTTGGCCATTCTAGTATGTGGATAATGACATCTCATTGTTGTCTTGATTTGCACTTCCCTGACAACATATTATGTGAAGTGACTTTTTATATGCTATCTGCCATCTGTGTATCTTCTTTGGTGAGGTGTCTATTAAGGTCTTCGGCCTTTTTTTTTTTTTTTTTTTTTTGAGATAGGTCTCTCTATGTTGCCTGGGCTACACTGCAGTGGCATCATCATCACTCACTGCAACCTCAAACTCTTGGGCTCAAGCGATCCTCCTGCCATAGCCTCCCGAATAGCTGGGACTATTGGCACATGCCACCACAACCAGCTAATTTTTAAATTTTTTGTAGAGTTTTGGAGTCTTGCTATGTTGTCCAGGCTAGTCTCGAACTCCTGGCCTCAAGCTACTCTCCCACCTCAGCCTCCCAGAGTGCTAGGATTACAAGTGTGAGCCAGCATGCCTGGCCAGCCCATTTTTCAATCGGGTTGTTTGTTTTCTTACTGTTAAGATTTGAGTTCTTTGTATGTTTTGGTTAAGAGTTTTTTATTAGATGTGTCATTTGCAGATATTTTCTCCTAGTGTGTAGCTTTTCTTTTCATTGGACAGTGTCTTTTGCAGCACAGAAATGTTTAAATTTTAATGAAGTGCAGCTTATCAATTCTTTCTTTTATGGAGTGTGCCTTTAGTATTGTATCTAAAAAGCCATTGCCAAACCCAAGGTCATCTAGACTTTCTCCAATGATCTATTCTAGGAAT
This sequence comes from Propithecus coquereli, assembly GCF_000956105.1. Taxonomy (NCBI): domain Eukaryota; kingdom Metazoa; phylum Chordata; class Mammalia; order Primates; family Indriidae; genus Propithecus; species Propithecus coquereli. Next base: position 4,901,492 of record NW_012137747.1, on the reverse strand, counting down.
TGTACAGTTTTGTGTTTTATTATCATTGAGTTAATTTTTTTAAAGGATGTAAGGTTTGTATCTAGATTTATTTTTTTGCATGTGGATGTACAGTTGTTCCAGCACCAATTATTGAAAAAAATATCTTTTCTCCATGGAATTTCTTTTGTCTCTTTTTCATAGATCAGTTGACTACATTTATATAGGTCTATTTCTGGGATCTCTATTGTTCCATTGATCTTTTTGTGTATTCTTTCACCAATACCATACTGTCTTGATTATTTCAGCTTTATAGTAAGTCTTGAAGTCAGGTAGTGACAGTCCTCCAACTTTGTTCTTCTCCTTCAATATTGTGATGGCTATTCTGGGCCTATACATCTTTTCTAAATTCATTTTCATGGCAATAATACTCAAATTTTTACCTCCAGACTTAACTTCTTTGCTTAAGCTGCAAACTTATCTCTCCAACTTCTATTTGATAACTCTATTTAGATAGACATCTAAAATTTAATAGATCCAAAATATAACTCAATTTCTGTCCTTCCACCTAAACTGGCTCCTTTAAAAGTCTTTTTCATCTCAGTACAAGGCCCACCATTCACTAAATTGCTCAAGCAAAAACCTGAGAGCCATGCTTGATTTCTCCCTTTCAACTCTTTTATTATTATTATTATATCTAGCATATGGTTAGGCAGCAAGTGCTGTCAGCTCTACCCTCAAATCCAAACATTTTTTACTGTACTCAATGCTACAACCCCTCACCAGTCATCATCACACAGATAAAATCAAAGTGTCAACCAAGCTATGATGTCATCTAAGGCCTAAGATACTCTTCCAAGGCTATTGGCAAATTCAGTCCTGTAGTTGTAGGATTGAGGTCTCCATTTTTCTAGAGTCTGTTGACTGGGGATCATTCTCAGCTCCTAGATTCTCTGTTATTCCCTGCCATGTGGCACTCTCTACAATATGTTAAATGCTCCAGATCAGCCAGCAAGAGAATAACTGTGTTACCTCAATTTCTTTTTTTTTTCTTTTTTTTTTTCTAATTTCAGCATATTACGGGGTACAAATGTTTAGGTTATGTGTATTGCCCTTGCCCCACCCGAGTCAGAGCTTCAAGTGTGGCCAGCCCCCAGACAGTGTGCACAGCATCTATTACGTGTGTATATGCCCATCCCCTCCTCCCTGCTCCCATCTGCCTGACACCCAATGAATGTTATTACTGTATGTGCACTTAAGTGTTGATCAGTTAATACCAATTTGATGGTGAGTACATGTGGTGCTTGTTTTTCCATTCTTGGGATACTTTACTTAGTAGAATCGGTTCCTGCTCTATCCAGGATAATGCAAGAGGTGCTATATCACCATTGTTTTTTGTGGGCTGAGTAGTACTCCATCGTATACATATACCACATTTTATTAACCCACTCATGTATTGATGGGCACTTGGGTTGTTTGCAAATGTGAATTGCGCTACTATAAACATTCGATTGCACATGTCTTTTTATAGAATGTCTTTTGTTCTTTTGGGTAGATGCCCAGCCATGGGATTGCTGGATCAAATGGTAGTTCTTCTCGTATCTCTTGGAGATATCTCCACATTACTTTCCACAGAGTTCATACTAGTTTCCAGTCCCACCAACAGTGTATGAGTGTTCCTGTCTCTCCATATCCACGCCAACATTTATTGTTTTGGGACTTTTTGGTAAAGGCCATTCTTACTGGGGATAAGTGATATCTCATTGTGGTTTTGATTTGCATTTCCCTGATGGTTAGAGATGTTGAGCATTTTTTCATATGTTTCTTGGCCATTAGTCTGTCTTCTTTTGAAAAGCTTCTGTTCATGTTCTTTGCCCACTTTTTGATAGGGTTGTTTGATTTTTTTCTTGCTGATTTTCCTGAGTTCTATATAGATTCTAGTTATCAGCCCTTTATCAGATGTGTAACATGCGAATAATTTCTCCCATTCTGTAGGTTGTCTGTTTGCTCTCATGATAGTTTCCTTGGCTGTGGAGAAGCTTTTTAATTTGATCAGGTCCCATTTATTTATTTTTGTTGCTTCTGTGATTGCCTTTGGGGTCTTCTTCATAAATTCTTTGCCTAGGCCAATGTCTGTAAGAGTTTTTCCAACATTTTATTCTAGAATTCTTATAGTTTCATACCTTAGGTTTAAGTCTGTTATCCACCGTGAGTTGATTTTTGTGAGAGGTGAAAGTGTGGATCCTGTTTCAGTCTTCTACATGTAGCTGTCCAGTTTTCCCAGCACCATTTATTGAATAAGGATTCTTTTCCTATGTTTTTGTCTGCTTTGGCACATATTAGATGGCTATATGAGGATGGTTTTATATCTGCATTCTCAGTTCGGTTCCATTGGTCTATGTCTCTGTTCTTGTGCCAATACCATGCTGTTTTAGTTACTATAGCATTCTAGTAGAGCTTGAAGTCTGGTAACTTGATGCCTCCCAATTTGTTCTTTTTGCTTAAGATTGTTTTTGCTATATGGTGTCTTCTCTGGTTCCATATGAAATGTAGAATTATTTTTTCTAGATCTGTGAAAATTGATGTTTTAATAGGAATTGCATTGAATCTGTACATCACTTTGGGTAGTGATCACTGAAAGCAAAAAGTTTGTTATACTTTTAAATTTTTTAAATTTCTAAATATGGTTTATTTTATGTTTATTTGTAGTTATATTTCTATTGGTGTGTACTTCTTATAATGTACAATAATTCACTGTATAATTTTTAAAGAATAACAATTTGGAGTTATGTGATTTTAAATATTTTTCTGATAAGTGCAATTTGGGAAATGTGGAAGCTATTTCTTCAGATGCTGACATTTTAGTTAATGTGGCTATATTGTCTTCTTAAATTAAAAATAGAGAAAGGGCAAAAGCTCCCTTTTCCTAGCCATTCAATATAAAACCATCTTATTTACATGTAAGTGACTTAGTAAAGTTTGTGTTGGTGAGACTTCCTTATGAACCACTGAACACCTATAATATCCCATATTTTGAGGTCAGTTGTCTCATACTAGCTCTGATATCTCTAAGGTTGGGGAATGTGGTCCCACAAACACCAACTTTTCTATTGCTGTTCTGTAGAGATAACAGTTTATTGATGCTGTGATAATCATATCTGTGTGAAATTCTTTTCACATCTATGGCTTCCAACAGTTCCACAGAAGAGAAATCTATAAGCTATCCAAACACCTTTTGATTTAGATCAAAGTCTCAAGAATTGTTGAGTTCAATTTAAGTTTTTGTAGTACCATATTTTCAAGCAACCAAGATTCCCTTTGCTAAAAATATTTCCCTTTGTTTCCCCTCAAACACCAATATATCTTTATAGCTATCTCCTTTATGAATTCTAAACTTTATCTCACTTACAGGTTTTTCTGTTTTTCTAGAGATGTGCAACACTCAGGAATAGTGCCCCTACCTATGTGTCTATTGACAGGATTTTAATCAGAAAAAAAAGGTATGAACAGGCATAATTTAAATAGGAAAAATATAAAAAGAACTCACAAAAAGCATAACAGCCTGTCTCTTTCTTATTACTTTGCATTGGTGCAAGTGAGGTATATTACAGACTGCCTGTAGTCTTTGTTAGACTGAGTCTTGGGTCTTTTCCAGCACTATAAAAGGATTTGGTGGCTTAAACACAGGTTTAGGATTCACAAAATGGGTACTTGTATGCCACATTCTGTCCCCACCACATTTAGCTGTAACTTTCTTCTCTGGTTCTTCAAATATAAAAAAAGGTTTTAAAAAATCTAACTTACAAGCTTAATGAAATAAGTTATGACAAGTACCCTGTGCATAAAGGGGGTCAGCAGAACCCTGGCATCTCATTTAATTACCCTATCCTTTGCACCATCCTCTGGTCTCTCCTTCTAGGCAGTTTTTCAATAGATGGTCACTCATTTCTGTAACTTCATCAAGTTCCAACATCCCTAGAAATATTATCAGAAAAATCGGAACACTGTCTGATTTTCTGTAGGTTCCATTTTTTGTTGGTTTGGTTTGCATAATGAAGACAATAGTTTTGGAAATACTATTTGAATATATGGTTCATGATCCCGTAAATCATGTTCCCCTACATGACTCAGTCATTAGGTATTAGCCCTGAGGTTTATTACACCAGGAAGCTGATGACGGTTGACAGGTTTATGGAATTAAAAATAAAAAGTTTATGTCATAAAGAATTTCCCATTCAATAAAACAAGGAAGGAGATGGTCAAAGACAAGCTAAAAGGGGCAAGAGGGACAAGAGTAGAGAAAAAGGTTGGATTCCAGGCTTCTTATTACTCCCTCAGAGATCATTTAGCAAGAGGCAATGGCATCAAAGCACAAGAGAGAGTGTTGCTGAAATTAGGCAGGCTTTTGTCCCACTTACCATTAAACATTCTAAAAGAAAATCATCTGTTTGGAACCACTGCAGCAAAATAGAAATTATGTGGGGAACATTGGGCAGAAAGAGGTTTGGAGAATGCATCCTTCCCCCAGAAACTCCCTTGGTTCCATAGATAAAGAAAAATATTCAAGCATTCACACATGATCTGGACAAGAAAGTAGCAAAGAGTTGAAGTCAGTGGGCCTGACGTAGAGCCATTATTGTGAGAAGTGAAGTGACTCAAGGCTTGATGCTTGACGGATGGCATGGCTGAGTCTCAAAGAACCTGCAGGAACAGCGAGTTCCAAGATGAGGTCAGGTCAGCAGACGAAGACAACCTCTCTCCTAATCATTGGCCTTGCAGAGAGACCAGAAGATGAATTTCACCAGCCCAAAACACAGTAATATATGCCAGCAAATGCACACTGACTAGGCAAGACAAGAGAGAACCCAGGGGACTCTGACTTAGACAAATCACCCTTCCCTCGTCTCAGTGAGGACAAATAAACATCCTACCTCCAGAAGCCACGTTAGAATGTAGAAGGGAGAAAAGAGTAACAGACTTAATAAGAATTATAGAACTTTGAATTAAATGACTGTTATCAGCTTTAGATTAACTATGTAGATGTTTTAAATCTGAAGAAAGTAATAAATCTTTAATTGGCAAGTTTATATTACCCTACCATTGCTCAAGCCTTCTACCTCAGCTACTATCAAGTAAAATGGAACCATGAAATTAAAATATTATAGAAAATTTAAAATTCTCTTTCTGGAAGGTATTTATATGTATGAGCCAACACAAAGGACTAGATTGTCAAAAGTATCAGACTCCCACAAATCAGAGACCTTACTCAATATCAAACTTCACTAATAATTTCAAGAGCTCACACAATCAAGAAACAGTTGATGCAGGGAGATGTCTGGGGACATTTCATGTGGTTTCCAGGTCCTTTCTTTGTCCATCACATGTATGCTGCCTGGCTAAGAATAATAGATGATGCCACTAAGTGAGGTTAGTAGGTTTCTTCACACAGAAAGGAGATGTACATTGTGTACCAATCTTTACAGGGCCTGTATGACAAGATATTTCCTAGAATCCATGCCTCACAAATCTAGATATTGACAGATAGGTAGGTAGATAGATAGATGCTAACACAAACCAAAAGAAAACTTGAGTGTCTGTGTTAGTATTTGACAAAGTCAATATCAGAACAAAAAATATTATAAGGATAAAGATTATTTCAAATGATAAAGGAGTTCATTCATGAAGAAGACATAATAGTTTTAAGAGTTTATGCACCCAATAATAGAGCTTCAAAGTACATGAAACAAAATCTGATAGAAATTAAGGGGGACACAGAAATAGACAAATCCACAATTAGAGGTGAAGATTTCAATACCTCTCTTTCAAAAACATATATAAAAGTACACAAAAAAAACAGTAAGGATATTGTTAAGGATTGAATTTTGTCTCCTCAAAATTAATATGGTGAAGTCCTAACCTTCAGTACTTCAGAATGTGACCTCATTTGGAAATAATATCACTGCAGATGTTATCAAGTATGTTTAGGTCATAGTGGAGTAGAATAGGCCCCTCCCCAATATAATATGACCAACTAGATTATAAAAACAGAAAATTTTGACATGAAGCATGCACATAGGAATAACACCATGTGAAGATTAGAGTTAATGCTGCCACAAACAAAGGAATTATCAAAACCTAGGAGAAAGGACTGAAACAGATCCTTCCCTAGCACTGTCAAAGGAAATGGTCCTGTCCATACCCGGGTATCTGTTTAATATACTGTTTGTGGTACTTTGTTACACAAGCCTTAGCAAAATAAAACAGATATAGAAAACTTGAACACCATCAACCAACTTGATGTAATTTACAGAACATTCCACCTAAGAAGAGCAGAACATAAATTCTTTTTCAGTATAAATAAAACATTAGCTAAGATAAACCATATTCTGGGCCATAAAACAAAAGACACAGGTCATACAAATCTGACCACAATACAATCAAATTAGAAATTACTATCAGAAAGTCTTACAATTTTTTCTTTTTTGATACATATATTTATTATGTTTCAGGACTTACATATATTGTAGCATGTGACATTCAGATGATCCTCTTGTAGATTTAAAATTATTACAGTGAAGAATTTTTGGGAGTCCATAGAAAGGAGTCTCCTATTTTAACTTGGAAAGGTTCTGGGCAAAAGTTTTGTAAAGTGAATACCATTTCAAAGAGAAAATGTTGGATTGCATTATATAAATCTGCAAAAATACATGCACTCAAATGTGTATTATTGCCTTGTTTATAACTACAAAAAAATAAAAAGTATTTAAATATTAACATTATTTTAGTAACAAACAAAAATAAATGTGAAAAAGAAAATACAATCTGAATAGGTGTAAGGATGTTGCTCATTACCAGTGCTATAGTTGAAGTCCATCAGTGGCATACTTCATACTCCAGGAAATTCTGCACTAACTAAAAAACAACCCAAAATGGTGAATGTTATAATTCAAAGTCATCAATTTTCAGAAAAAGAATAAAGTTTTTTTAGATTGATGGAACAGAATAGAGAGTCAAGGAATA
>NW_012137747.1:4870663-4894188 GCF_000956105.1 Propithecus coquereli | reverse complement strand
AAGGTTCAGCAGAGAATCCTAAGGAATGGCCATCTCTAGAAGTGGAAGAACGAACAAAGGACGCTGAGGAGCTATCAGAGATGCAAGAAGAGAACCAGGACAATAGGGCATCCTTGAAGCTTAGAGAGGACAGCATTGCAAGAAACGTTCTTAGCATTTCTTTAAATATTAATGAGCAAGAACATCTATTTTAATTTGTATTGGTCATTTATTAAAACTTTATCGAGGCATATTTAACATATTCTATAATTCGCTTATTTCAAGTGTACAATTCAATGATTGCTTTTTTAAAAGTAAGTTTACTAAGTTGTACAACTATCATCCTAAATCAGTTTTATAACATTTTTATCACCCAACTAAGATTCCTCATGCAGGGTCATTTGTTTTCGTTTTTCCTTTGTTAAGTGTCTTTTTAATGTCTATTGCCTTTTTATTTAAATTTTTAAAAAAAATTTTTTTGGGGGAACAGGATCTCACTCTGTTACCCAAACTGCAGTGCAGTGGTATGATTATAGCTCACTGCAGCCTCAAATTCCTGGGCTTAAGAGATCCTCCCACCTCAGCCTCTCCAGTAGCTGGGACTACAGTGATCACCACCATGCCTGGTTAATTTTTTAATTTTTTTTGTAGAGACAGGGTCTCCCTATGTTACCGAGACTGATCTCAAACTCCTGGTCTCAAGCGAGTCTCCTGCCTCAGCCTCCCCAAGTACTGGGATTACAGGTGTGAGACACTGTGCCCAGCCTGGAAAAAATATAAAGTTGATAAAACATGTAATAATGCCTTTAAACCATAACAATAGTAGCAAAACCACTATCATTTTACATTTACCTAAGAATTCCAATTGGAAAGTATCTCATATTTTACCTCATTAAAGTTTCAGTGTGTTCATAAAATAAACAGAATAAAGATTATGCTCAGTTATCAGAGTAAAAAAAAATCAAGGCACAAAAATATTAAGAAAATGCAACCTCAAAGAGCTTAAAATAGAAATACCATTTGATCCAGCAATAGCATTATTAGTCATCTACCCAAAGAAACAAAAGTCATTTTATAACAAAGACATCTGCACGCGAATGTTTATGGCAGCACAATTCACATTGCAAGGTTGTAGAAACAACCCAAGTGCCCGTCAATCCATGAGTGATTTAATAAATTATGGTATATGTATACAATGGAGTACTACTCAATTATAAAAAACCATGGTGATCTAGCACCTCTTATATTTTCCTGGATAAACCTTGAGCCCATCCTCCAAAGTGAAGTATCACAGAATGGAAGAATAGGCACCACATGTACTCAGCATCAAATTGGCACTAACTGATCAACACTAAGGTGCTCACACAATAGTAATATTCTTTGGGGGTTAGTGGGTTGGGGGTGGGTAAACTCACAACTAATGAATGCGGTGAGAATTGGAGGGGGGAAAGGACACACCTCAAATAATGGTTTGGGGGTGGCAAAGTCATAACACGTTACCAAAATGTTTGTACCCCCATAATATCCTGAAATAAAAAAGGAAAAAAGACAGAAAATGTAATAGTTGGAGCAAGAAACCAGTTCTTGAACCATTGAATTATTCAACTATGTGTGACTTACAGCGAACATTCTCTTTGATTTAGAAACTGAAGTTTTATATATGAAAGTAGATTAATTTATCAACATATTTTATCCCATAACTAAAAATGTGCTGAAGAAAAAAATTGTTTCAAAGTTCATCTGGAATATTCAGTGAGATCTATGTCGTTTATTATAGTCCCAAAGTGAATGAGTTACAAAGCTCAAAACAAAAATCACTATGTCTGGTCAGAATATGGGACAAATGGTCCATGAATTTTCTCTCACATGTACCTATCCAATTTTCTCTTCCATGGTTAGAGGCCCTGCATCCCATTACAGTACAAGCAATGAAATGAATGCAGAAATAAGTAAATAATATGAAGCAAGTTGCCTTACAGCCGATATTTGCATTACATCCATGAGAATTTGCTGTTATTAAATTAGCTGCAGGAGGGCTATTTTATTGCCTCCTAAACACAAGAGAAATATTCAAACCAAACAAAATTCCATTTTTAACAACCAAATATTACACCAAAAGAGGTCAAGCACACCTGTTTATAATGTTACATGCATGCAACTTTTGATACAAGGCAGCATTTAATTTTCAATTAAAATGAGAAAAACGCTTGCCTTACATTTTGGCTACTGAGATCTCCTCACAAATAAAGATGGTATTAAAATTGCATTACACTGAAGGGTGTGTAATAAAGAAAAGGATGAACTCAGTAGGCTTAATGGCATATCATTCCATTTTTCTGCCTAGTTTATTACTTGCACTAATACCTTCATTAACCAAAACACCCACGAAAATCCCAAAAGTAACCTATGTATTATAGTAAAGAAGAAAAATAATGTTGAACTTTGGAGTCCAATGCAACTGCTTTTTAAACCCAGCACAATCATTTGTTGGGTGATTTTGAACAACTTCCTTAGCCTCATCTTTAAAACAGAGATAATAATAGCTACTTCTTACAGTTGTACTTCTTAAATACAAAGTGAATAAAGCATGTGGGATGGCTTCTGCACATCATAGGCACTCAGTTATTATTATTGTTATTCAGCTGCTACTTCATAAAACTAAAATTTTACTCACAGGAGAACCATGGAGACAATAACCAAGGGTTTATTTGCTCTCATTATATACATAACTCTAAATATCTTACTTTTTAAAATTCTGAGTACTAATTTTTTATTCTTTCACTTAGCAAATATTTATTAAATTCCAACTGCATGTCAGACACTGTTTTAAGCGTTGGGGATACAATACTAAACAAAACAGACAAAAATCCTTACTCTCATGGAACTTATTTTTTCTGAGGGGAGAGAAGATTCAGACAATGTAAAAGGTACATAAGTAAAATATACAGTATGATAAATAGCAATGAGGGCTAAAGAAAAATACTAGAACAGGCAAGGGAGATAGAGACTGTCACAGTTAGAGGTGAGGGGTCCAGTGTGTCCTATCTTGACTTCCACTGAGTAAGTGACATTTGGGTAAAGCCCTGCGGGAAGTGAAGGAAGAAGCCATGTAAAGTGGTCGGACTGTGGTTATAATTTGAAGGTACAACCAGTAAGATTTCTTGACAGATTGGATATAGATTATAAAAGAAAGGGAAAAGTCAAAGATGACTCCCAGATTTTTTACCTGAGCAACCAGAAGAATGCAGTTGCAGCTTAGTAAGATGGGAAAGATTACAAAAGCAATAGATTTGGGGGAAAAAATATAAAGAGCTTCATTTAGAACATAAGGTTGAGAAAACTATTAGACATGTATGTAGAGATTTCAAGTAACCAATGAAATACATAAACCTGGAGTTCTTGGAAAACACCATCCTGAAAATATAAATGTGGTAGTTATGAGACTATTATCAACATATAATCATGAGACTCAGTGAGATCTTTGAGACTCCTTAAGAATCGAGTGTATAGAGAAATTAAAAGAGGTCCAAGGACCGGAACCTAGGTCTTCTATCATTTAAAAATCAGAGAAATGAGGGGAAAATACAGCAAACAGAACTAATAAAAAGAAGTCAGTGGGATAGGGGAAAAAACAAGAGAAGTAGTTGTCCAGGAAGCCAAGCAAAAATAAAAAAATTTATCAGAGAGAAAGGAGAGATCAGAGGTGCAAAATGCTTTTGATGGATCAAGTAATATGAGGTCTGAGAGTGTCCATCGGACTTAACTGTTTAAAAGTCATCGGTGACCTTGATAAGAGATGTTTCACTGGAGTGCTAGGAGCAAAAAGACAGATTAGAATGAATGAAGAGAAACTAAGGCAGCAAGTACACAGAAAGTTTTCAAGAAATTTTACTACAAAGGGAAGGAAAAAAATTGGTGGTTATAGAAAGAAGTCAGGAAGAGCTTTGTCAATGTTGTTGTTACTGTTTTTAAGATGAGAGAAGTTCCAGCATGATGTATATTGATGGGAAAGATCTAACAAATGAGGAAACCTGATGATGTAGGAGAAAGAGGATGATTAGAGCAATGACCTTAAGCAATAAGAAAAAGTGATGAGTGCTGGTGTAAAAGAGATGGATATTGACGGGTAGAAAGGCGGCATCTGTTGGTGCTAATGTTTACTGGTAGATACATACAGCAGTGGAATCTTCTACAAGTTTTCGCTTAATTGCTTCTAATTTCTCAATAGCGTAGAAAGCAAGATCAATCAATAGCTGAGAGTGAAATTTGGTGGGTTTAAAATAATAGCATAAGGTATGAACTAATAGTCTTTGAGAGTGAGTGAAATGGACTCGGGAATGGAGCAAGACAGTCTGGCAGCATTGAGGGTCACTGGAGCAGTGTGGGGATAAGTGATCACAAATTTAAAATGAAATCATGAATGAAAAAGCAAAGTTTGATATTACATATACAAGCCTTAAAAAGGAATGCAATTCCAACACACGCTACTATATAGACGCACCTTGAAGATAATATGCTAAGTGAACTAGCCAGTCACAAAAGGCCAAATACTATATGATAAAATAGATATAATTCATACTATATAAGATATGAGGTACCTAAAATATTCAAATCCACAGAGACAGAAAGTAGAATGGTGGTTGCCAGGGGCTGCGGAAAGAAGGGAATGAAAAGTTATTGTTTCGTGGGTATGGAATTTCAGTTTAAGATGATGAAAAAGTTCAAGAGATGCACAGTGGTGATGGTTGCACAACAATGTGAATGTACTTAGTGCCAACGAACTGCACACTTTAAAATGTTTAAAATGGCAAATTTTATGTTACACATATTTTATCAAAATAAAAAAAGTAATTTGTCAAGCTAAAAGCATAAAATAATATAAAATCAGACCACATGGTTGTGGGTTTTTCTCCAGCCATGTTCAGACAGCAGACAGCATGGGGGAGAGTTTAACTTGAACAATATTGTTGTTTTGCTTTGCAAGTTCAAGTAAGAAGTCATTATAGTGATAAACCAGGTAATTTAAGTCAAAAAAAATGAGTTGAAGACACGAAGGTGGTTATAGGCATTAAAATGCTGATTAGAATCATATTTGATAGGATTGTGAGATTATGGGCATTGGAATATCAGGAGATAGGAGCTGAAAAAAACTAGAAGGTGCTATTCAGAGAGAGGGGTGCTTAAAATTGAGATTATGGAGGTATTTAAATTATACACACTGACAGAGCCTAAGACACAGCCAAGGGAGTGAATGATTTAGAGTTGGCTGAGGACAAAAATCACTGGAAAAAAAGAAGGTAAAGAAACTGAGGGGCCACGGTATTAGAAGTGTCGTCTATGCAGACAGTGAAATACCAAGAATTACAACAGCGGTATTGTTGTAAAGAGTGTCAGTGAGCCAGGAATCAAAAATTTCAGGGAATAAAAGCTATGAAGTGGAGGTGGAACAAGTGGTGGCCATAGATGATTGCAACAAGGAAGAGAAGGGGACAATAACATAGTCTGATAAAATAAGATTTAGAGCTAAGCATTTGTAGGAAGAAGAAGAAACAGTGATTTGGAAGCAGTAAAGACGACATATACTCCATCTGCTGGCCTAGTGGGTGCATGAAAGAAAATACAGCCACCACTTAATAGGGCTGCAGCAGAAGTGCTCAGCTTCGGCTAGAGCATGACATTAATGTCATGTTCAGAAAAGCATTCAGTGACCAAGGGGAATTTGCCAGTGATTGGTATTAAAGCTTAATCAGCAAAGACCAGGAGGAACAAGCCTGTAGTCTGACAAAATCGGATTTATTGACTTGATGCAGTGAGGGAAGGCACTCCAGAGGAAACATGGAAGGCAGCTTCCAGTAATAGGGAAGAGGAAAACATGTTTTGTAAGGCTTGGGTTCTTGCCAAAGGATTCTGAGGAGAGTCTAAGGGAAGCAGGAAGCAGTTTGGGGTTGGTTTGCTATTTTTGTGGTAGCATTTGGAAAAGCAAGGATTGATTAGGGATTAGGAGCTGTCTTGAGGCAAAGGTGGCTTAGCAATTGGGCATCCTAAGCAATTATCATTCAAAGAGGGAATCCTTGTGGTATTTTACACTTGCTGCATGACCTCTGCAGAAATACTGTTTCCTGTTAACTTTGTAGCTGGCTTTGTCCTTGTCTGACCTCTCAGCCCGATTACTGGCAGGGATGCTCTTTCTCTTTTTAGTCTGAGCTGAGAGTCACTCTTTCAGCCCCAGACAAGCTTCGATTTTTTCACTGAACATGACTTCCAGAGGGCACCTTGGAGGAGATTCAGAAAATGGGGTAGGGGTGAGAGATGGAGCCAAAGAGGATTAAAGGTCAGGATATTGATGATGACCTGGAAGATGTTGGCTTCTTGTCCTGATTATTAGTCCTGACGATCCTGAGACACATTGTGGGGACAAGGCCATGAGTATATGGCAGGGTGGGGGGAAGCTAAAGGTCTCCCTAGGAGCACTCTAAGTCCCAGAATGTCTTCTGCTAATAGAGGTGGGCTTATTTGGACTACATGAGCTCTTTCTTTTTTTTTTTTTAACATTTATTATCTTTATTTATTTTTTTTATTTCAGCATATTATGGGGGTACAGATGTTTAGGTTACGTATGTTGCCCTTGCTCCCCCTCCCCCCCAAGTCCGAGTTTCAAATATGTCCATCCTTCAGGTGGTGCGCATCACACTCTTTGTGTATGCATATACCCGTCCCCTCCTTCCCCCTCCCCTTCCCCCTCCCCCCTGCCCAACATCCAATAGATGTTATTCTTATATGTGCAGGTGCACTTATGTGTTGATCAGTTAATACCAATTTGATGGTGAGTACATGTGGTGCTTGTCTTTCCATTCTTGGGATACCTCACTTAATAGAATGTGTTATACTATTCAGCTTTAAGGAACAATGGTGATATAGCACCTCTTGTACACTCATGAGCTCTTTCTTGACTTCTATGAGAAAGCAGCAAATAGAAAAGAGAAAACAGTGAGTAGGCATTCTACCATAGCAAAGAGAAGTGACAGCAGAGGAAGAAATAAAAACTATTTTAAAAAATCAAATTTCAATCTGTTATGCACATGTACGCACCATCAAATTGGTTTTAACTGATCAACACTTAAGTGCACCTATAGCAATAACATTCACTGGGTGTTGGGCAGATGGGAATGGGGAGGAGGAGATGGGTATATATACACATAATGATTGCAATCCGCACAGTCTGGAGAATGGACATGCTTGAAGCTCTGACTCAGATGAGGCAAGGGCAATATACTCAACCTAAACATTTGTACGCCCATAATATGCTGAAATAAAAAAGAAAAAAAATCAAATTTCAAAATGAAAAACAACTTGGAATTATTTGATATAAAGGCAAATAACCCAATATTCTTTGAAGTCATCAGTGTTATAACAAAGTATAACTAATATTAATAGCAATGTCCCTGAATTAATAATAAAAATGAAAAATTACTAGCATGTTCTTTATAAGTCAATAAGGTAGAGTCAGAATATATTTTATATTTCCTTCTATTCATAATAAATAATCCATTTCTCCTTCTTCTCTAGCTCCTGTGCCGTTAAATATATTTTGAAAATGCTTTTATCAAGAAATACTGAGGAAGTGTTGATACTTAAAAGACTAAACCCTCAGTTACACAGAAAACTTGGCTCTACTGAGAGACTCATATCCCAAAGTTTGTCCAGTTGAATGGACTGCAACACAACATGTCCCATATTCACATTCCATCTCTGAACATGAGGTAACAGACAAGTTCCCTCTACCAACACCACCCAAAAAAAAAAATACTGGGGAGTTAGAGATGCAGAAGACCCAGCCTGTGCCCTACTGGTGCTCATAGTGTAGCACAGATTTCTATCACCAAACTCACCTTTGCATAGTGTTTTGCCGCTCAGTTAATGTTTTCATGTGCATTCTACCACCTGCTTTTTACAAATACCTTGTAAAGAGATGCAATTTCATTTTGCAAAGGCTTAACCTGCACTTCAGGAGGTTTAAGAAACTTGCCCGATATCTCATTGCTAATGAGGCTGGACTTCAATTCAGGTCCCAATCTTTATATCTGAACAATTCCTTGGACAGGGGAGGAGCAGGCAGTAGTTACACAAATGTTTTAGGAAGGGCAGCCATAACTCGTCTTCCCTAATACAATCAAGGCAGAGAGCACTGATAAGATAGGTCAGGAGGATAAGAAGGTTCCTACACCTCAAATGCAAGTGAGAAACAGGAGGCAACAAAAACAGGCTAAGACAAGGCTCCATTTTGTTGCCTCTTATTCTGAGCAGGGTGGATAAGTACATTCTAGCCCTGCCATTGGTCTCACTCAGGCAGTATTCACCTGAGTCTGAGCTCAGAATAAGTCACTCATACTATTGATCTAATTTGGCTGGAATCACCGTCCTAAATATTAATTCAGAGTGCTTATATTGTCTAAATTATATAAAGTGATTCCACGGACAATTGGATACTGGCCAGTTCCCCTGGCATGGAAATTCTGTTTTCATTTTCACTCTTCTAATATTTTATTACATTACTTATCTGGACAATGTGTCATGTTTAAGAGAGAATAAGGTCTCCATTAAAATAAAAAATCTTTAAATGTTATAAGTACATTCCTGCAATTTCTTTAAAAATTACCTCCCCGGGTCATTTAAGTCTAGTACACTGACCTATATATCAAAATGCATATTTAAAAACTTAAGGACTTTTCTGAAAATATAACAAACAGGTAATTGCATATTCATACACATGAAAAACAAGTGAAGTTGAAATGCAAGCATTATGGTTACTATTTGTTCCTTAAATATACTTAGAATACTATATCATTTGTTCCTTTGCTTAGCAAACATATAGTGAGTCCCTGCTGTATACCACTGTCTGCCCTCATGTGGTTTTTAGTCTAGTGTAGGGACCTATCCATGTGAAGAAATGTGCCAGAAAAATCTACTGGGTATGGTGGGAACACAAAAAACAAAATGGTAAATTATATACTAGATTATCAGAAAATTCTTACCAGCAGAAATAACTTTTAATCTGGCTCTTGAAAGAGGACTATTTGCCCAGTAAATTGGGAGGACCAAAAACTACTGCATGAGGGTGTTTGCAATTAAACTACTAATGATAGGGGACAAAAACTGTGGAACGGAGCTCACAGAGAGCTAGTTTAGGAGAGGAAGACAGAGAAAGATTATGAAAAACAATTTGTGCCATAAACATGAGCTTAGGCTTTATTCTTTTGGTGATATCCTTATTAATCAGGCCAGCCTAACTGATAACTATCCTCAATTTCAGTAATTTGAAAGTAATATTTTTATCAACATTGTAACTTGCTCGAATGTGGTATTTGAGTGGGTAATGTTTGCAATAGCATAGCAACCAAAACTGATTGTCAAATATTACTTATTGCCCTTAATTGTTTCTTGCTTCATGATTAACGTTTTTTCCTGTGAGTCAATAATCCAAGATAATTACATTGTTCTACTTTTGTTAAGTATCCAAGTTCAATAGTTATATATGGGAGTTGAAAGATTTATTCTACACTTGTGAATACTCTATAACAGTTATTGAGTATGTAATAGCCTCCAGGCTCTGTGCTAAGTGCTTTGTATATAGTATATAATTTCATCCTCAAAACACGTTAGTTAATACTATTTTTCTCATTCTGCAACTATGGAAACTGAAACTCAAAGAGTATGAATAACTCATTCAGGATCATACATCTTATGAATAGCAAAATTGGAACTTGAACCCAGGTCTCACAGACAACAAAGATGATATTCATAATGATCACACTGACTCAGACATAAATAAGCACAGTCCCCTCTCTGAAGGACTGTATAATTTTGTGGAGTAGTCAAATGCAAAATAGACAATAGATACTCACAATTAGAGCACATTGCATGAACACCTACTACAGACTGGAGCCATTCAGGAGTGTGTTCCATGGGATGGAAACTGCAAAGAGCAAAAAGAAAATGGGAAGGATATTTCAGGCAAAAAGAATAGAAGACTAAGAGCACAATGTCTCTGTGGAAAACCGGAAGTGTTTCCATGGGAATATAGAGTCTCCTACTTGTTATCAGGACATTCGCACTAGGGGATATATTGTTCATCCACTGGTGGAGCCACTTTACTTGGATCTTTATCAATACTCTATCTGGCATCAATTTAGTCCAGAAGACTACATTAAAGTTAGAGATCAATGACTTGTACAAATCCCTAAAATATGAGCTACAAGAAAATAGTCCCTGGTAAAATATGATTAGGAAGTATGCAGTTTCTAAGGGCTGGAAACTTCTGTTGGTATGCACAATGAATGTACTGGTCTCTGACTAGAGCTATAAGTACAATTTATCCTTTAATAGCTCCAGGCTTTCACCATTAGTGGTCAGGCATTTCAAGTTTATGCATATAAAAGGGCAGCTATTAAGGGAGCCATCCCAAGTTCACCTGTATGTCAAAAAATATATAAAGTTTCAAGGACCATTTTCAGTTTCTGTTTTCTCATGAGGTGACATGAGGGTATGCTGTGCTGAAGACATGGTGGAAAAGGGGCCCAGATAGGAATAAATTGGAGGGCAAGATGGTGGACGAAAGACACCACACCAACCAGAGTGTCTCTGTAAGAAGGAGAAATTTTAGATGAAAGAGAAAAGACAAACAGACAGACAAACATAGATGAGAGAAAGTCTGAAGAAAGGGTGCTTGAACCTACAGGAGACTCCATGGGAAGAGGTTGCAGAGCAGAACTGGAAGGAGAAAGGCATCGGTGGAGATTAAGCCGCAAAAGGCTTGGAGATCAGCGAGAAGGGTAGGTGGATCAGTTAACACTCCCTCCCTCACATCTCAGACTGTTGGTGGGCTCCTGAGCTGCTGGAGACACACTCTGCCGACATGAGCCCAGAGACTGCTGCCGCCAGTGAGCGGACAGCTTCTTGTAGACAGGGCACTGAGCTCTCAGCCCCTCACCATGGGGGCCTCCGACCCCATAGACCCCAGGGACCATATTGCTTCTCTACCCATCAAGTGCTTCTGTCCTCCCCAGGGGGCCTCAACCCCTCAGGTTCCATCTCGCTCGTCCCCACACAGACATTTCCCAACTCTGGCCCAGGTAGCCTAGGCAAAGAATTTATGAAGAAGATCCCAAAAGCAATCATGACATCAACAAAAATAAATAAATGGGACATGAAAAAATTAAAAAGTTTCTGCACGGCCAAAGTAATTATCACTAGAGCTAATAGACAACCCACAGAATGGGAGAAAATGTTTGCATGCTATACATCCAATATAGGGCTGATAACTACAATCTACATAGAACTCAGAAAAATCAGCAAAAAAAACCACAATAATAATAATCAAACAATCCCATTAAAAAGTGGGCAAAGGACATGAACAGAAACTTTTCAAAAGAAGATAGACTAAGGACCAAGAAATATATGAAAAAATGCTCGACATCTCTAATCATCAGGGAAATGCAAATCAAAACCACAATGAATATCACTTAACTCCAGTGAGAATGGCCTTTATCAAAAAGTCCCAAAACAATAAATGTTTGTGGGAATTCAGAGAGATAGGAACACTCATACATTGCTGGTGGGACTGCAAACTAGTACAACCTTTGTTGAAAGTAATATGGAGATAACTCAAGGAGCTTCAAGTAGAATGACCATTTGATACAGCAATCCCATTACTGGGCATCTACCCAAAGGAAAAAAAGACATTCTATAAAAAAGACATCTGCACCTGCATGTTTGTAGCAGCACAATTCACAACTGCAAAGATACGGAAACAGCCCAAGTGCCCATTAATACATGAGTGGATTAATAAGATGTGGTATGTGTATACCATGGAGCACTACTCAGCCATAAAAAAAATGGTGATCTAGTATCTTTTGTAATGACCTGGATGGAACTGGAGACCATTCTTCTTAGTGAAGTATCACAAGAATGTAAAAACAAACACCATATGTACTCGCCATTAAATTGATCACCACTAACTGATCAACATTAATGTGCACACATGGGAGGTAACATTCATAAAGTGTAGGGCAGGGGGGAGGGAGGATGAGGGGATGGGAAAATCCACACCTAACGGATGTAGTATGCACTATCTGGAGGATGGGCATGCTTGTCAGGCAGGGCAAAGACAATATATATAACCAAAGTATCTGTATCCCCATAATACTCTGAAATTGAAAGAAAGAAAGAAAGAAATTGGAAAAACGAATGTGTCAAGAATGTAAGGGCTTTGGGTGAAGGGACTCTGAAGTCTTGCTTAGGAGGCGGCAGTGGAAAGTTCCACACTTTGCTATAAGGGGCCATCCTGCTTCCTTCACATTGATCCCTCTCAAGTATAAAATTGATCCTTTCTGCCTCAGAACAAGGGCAGAATCCAGTTTGTAGCACCCATTCCTTATTAAGAGTCTGTTCTGTAGTGTGTCATTTAATTTAAAATATATTACCAAAGACAGTATAATTTAAAAAAAAGTTTAAAGGACCATCAGAAATTGTTAGCTTGATTTTCAAAATTGAAATTTTCAATATTTTAGAATATCATTAAGTGTTATAAACTCTGAAAAAAATGGATACAACCAGAAAAATAAGAGCATTTTTAAGAGAAATAAATAAAACTTGACAAAATTGCCCAAGTTTATGGAGTACTGGGCCAGAAAGTGCTATCCAGCACTGCCTTCAAAGTGTTTTCTTTTTAATCTAAAAACTAATAAACATTCAAGCTTAAGTTGTTTAGCCCCACAAACTTGTGATACCAACACAACTCAACACCTCAACCCCATTCCACCAATACTACCACCAGTGGAAGAAAAATTGTGTGATTCCTTTATGGAGGTTACTGTTTAGGACCCAGGCATTTGTAACCCCTCCAGCACTTCCGCTTAGACAATGAAACAGGGATTTTGCAAAGAACATTATATTAACTGAGCTTGGAGAGGCTACTTAACCCTGTCTCTGAAATGAGGATCGCTGTTGGGTACACAGCAGTAGCATTTGTCAATTCAGCCTTGGTGAGAGGAAGTCCTGTGTTATTTAGCACCTCCTTGTGAGAAAACAAATACTGTCATCAAAAAGCTTTTTTGCAGGGTAAGGCTGGTTCTTTCAGATAAAGAGGAGATTCTGCCTCTTCCGGCATGAGTGGCTCAGAAGGATATGGCGGCTCAAAGTTTTCAGCCTTGTCTATGTCTGCCCAAATGAAATTCCCCATTCATAAATGAATTCAATCAAATGCACAAGGCAAGCAACACACAAATTTTTTTTTCAGTCATTCCTCTCCCTGGCAATATCTTCTCCTACATACTTGTAGACCCTTAAGAAGTAAGGTAAGCTATGTACTCAGAGTACAAATTATTAGTGTTGTTATGCCTTATGTTATGCCTTATTATTAAATTCTGTACACTTAATGTGAATTAAAAAACTCATATCAGTAAACATAAAATAGTGGTAAGTAAAATAACTACTTTCATTCAGAATAATTTTTCATCTTCTAGCTAGATAAAAAGATAAGAATAAAAAAGAATAAGATATTTATCTCTCATGTATTTCCATAATCATTTACCATTTTCTCATATTCTCCATATTTTTCTCTTTTGAGTAGCTTCATTAATAGGATAACCATTTTAAAGTTATCTTATTTCACTATAGATAAATATAATACCCGTGTTTTCAGTAAATAAAATTTATTTCTGTCTCTGTCAAGAATATGCAGATAATCTTGACCTCTCTCATAAAGGCATTAATTCAGTGTATATTAACAGAGGAGGAAAAAAACACTATGAAAAGATAGCTGGTAGTTATAAGCTCAAAATAAGATAACTTTGAAATATGCCTAATGTCTCTGCTTGAAAAAAAAAAAAACATGTATTAGAGTGGTTGATTACATCTCTTTTATAAATTACGTGTCCTGAAAATTACAGATAAATTATATCTTAAAGGGAGCTTTGTTCTGATTCAAACTAAGTGTTTCAGTAATCCAAAGTAACATCCTGATTTTATAAACATTAATTGGATATCCACTATACACCACATATTGTGCTAAAAGGTTATAGTCTAGTTGGAAAAACTGATTTGTAAGAAAATGCTTAAAAATCTATATTAATCAAGTAACAAACTATTAACTCACATCACTAGCTCTTTCAGAAAATATATTTTTCACAACTGTGTGACTTAGCTCTTGTTTTTCTTGCTCGCTGTATCTCCAACTTTCCCAAAGGTATTTTCCCTTTTTCTCCCAAATCATATTTCACCTTCACAATTCAACTCAAGCCCTCTGTGACAGAGACTGTCAACTGACCACCAAATTAATTGCTGTTTTTCTACTAGGAATATAACTTGACCATATTTTTCTGTCTCCCTTAATGTCAGCTGGGACCTTAAGAATGAGTACCAGCCGATAGAATGGAAATGGAAATGGAACGAGCCCCTCCCAGGCATAACCTGTAGAAAGCACTGCACGTGCTCTTTCCTATTACCAAAAGGCTGGGATGTTGCTACTCAGATATACTTTGGAATCCATGTGTTAAAGCTGGAATTTCTGCCACTAGCCTGGATTCTTGATTACTGTATAGAACTGAATTCCCCTGTCAAACAAGAAGGCCCTGGACTGTTACATGAGCAAGCAATAAGCTTCTAATATGTTGAACCATTACATTTGGGTTTCCATTTGTTACAACTGTCCAGCTTACCTAATCTGCTTTTTCCATTAAACCATTTATGGCCATTCTCATTCATACCAATCAAGCACTTATATGTTATACAATATATCGTGACACTCATTCGTGGCCTAATTTTTTTGTTTTAACATAACATTGGTGGCCCTCTTCCATTTCCTAATTCCTTAGTTCTTTGAATGAGGGATAATTGTATCTCTGAATCAGAGCTAAGAGTTTTAGCATAAAAGGATGTGATTATAAAACAAAAATGTTAAATAAAACCTTGTTGTGTAGTAAAAAACTAAGTTTACCCAAAGAGAGATAGGGCCTTTGCTCCAACTCCTGAGAGGTAATCTTTGAATCTTTGGGATTTCCCAAATGATGAGAGTGCCTTCACTCTTCATGGTGGGCCCCTCAGACCACACTTACAGTTTGTTCTAACCATGTGACTTATGGTAGGCCTCTAGATAGATTATGCTAATGAGATGACTCAGGATTGGCACTGGCCATACCAGAAAGACCATGTGCTTTGGGTTGAGGCTTTGAGCCATATAATATCAGCTTGATCTCCCGGGAGGGAAGGGAGCTGGAGATTGAGTTCAACCAGGTTGGTGATGATTCAATCAGTTATGCCTACCTGATAAAATCCTAATACGATCTCTGGACACCAAAGTTCAGGTGGGCTTCCTGGATTGGCAATACTGCATGTATGCATTGCCACACATTGATGCTTAGAGAGTGACATGTCACTGAGGACACAGAAGCATTGTATTTGGAACCCTCCCAGTCCCAGATTTCTCCTATGTGTCACTTCCTTTATCTGGTTCTAATTTGTACCTTTTTCTGTACTAAAACTGTCATCATAAGTATAGCACTTTCTTGAGCTTTGTAAATCATTTTAGAAAATTTTCAAATCTGAGGGAGTTGATGGGGACTCTGAATTTATAGCCAGCTGATCTGAACTCAGGGTGGCCCTGGGGACCTCCAAACGTGTGGCTGCTGTCGGGAGTCTTGGGCAGACTTGGCAACCCAAAGGACATAATCTCAAGATTGGCTAACTCCAGGTATTCATAAATTCTAAATTTGAACTGAAGATATCAGTAGAAATTCATGATATTTGACTCTTAAAAAATGACCTTTATATATTTCTTAACTCTGTCCCTGGAAAAGGCCTAGAAGTAATAACTACCCAGTAGCAATAAATACCCCTGGCATCCAGATTGTGGTTTCTAATTATTTCTGACTAGGCTTTTTGGTCAATTTCATATCTGGGACAGAAATTACATACCATAGACTGGATCATATTGCTGTACCAGAAAACAAAAAGCTATCAAAGACAAGTGGGGTCAATTGTCAAAAGGACATAAGAGCCAACATAAAGGGACTCACATTGTCCAAAAAATGAAACAATTTAAACATCAAAAGGAATAATGACAACAATAATGAGAAATATCAAACTCAAATGTAAAAACAAAATTCCATGAGTTCATAATTATATTTTCTACAAAAAACAAACTCTTTGGCCACCATTGAATACCAACTCTTTATTCTGAAGACTGATAAATAAAGGGGAAAAAATTAAATACATTTTTTTTCCTGTACAAACAGTATTCTAGATAACAAAGTTGGTGTTCTTGTGGAAGGATGGTCTCCCAAGGGGTGTCAGAGCCAGGGCAGGATAAAGAAGGTATCCAGGCAGGTGCTCAGAGTGATTGGTATGGTAGAGCCCAGGAGCGGAGAGGAGAGCATCTTCACAGGAAGGGGATTATGGAGGCAATGAACAATTGTTTACATACAAGAAGATTAATTTTCTTAAAAATATCTCTCAGGTGTTAGTCAAAGGATACAAAATTTCAGTTAGATAGGAGGAATAAGTTCTAGAGATTAATTGTATAACATGGTGACTATAGATAATGTATTATATTCTTGAAAATTGCTAAGAGAATAGATTTTAAGTGTTCTCACCACAAAAAAAAAAAGATAAGTATGTGAAGTAATGCAAATGTTAATTAGCTTGATTTAGCTTTTCCACAATTGTATTTCAAAAAAATATGCTGTACAGGATAAATATAGACTTTTTTGTCAATTAAAAATAAAGAAATACCAAAAGAAGAAATACCTCTTGGAGAAGAAAGTTAGGGAAAAACTAGAACAAGTCCTATGATATTAGATGACAATGGAAGTTTGGAGTGATTTTCAATACATTGAAAGAGATATAGAAGTAAATATGGATGTAAATATCTGTATATATATGCATGTAGATGTATGTATGTGTGTATGTAGCTCTGTCCCTGAGACAGCCTGGGAACAGTGACATTACCCACAGCAATGCATATGCCCTGTGTCCAGATCTTGGTACTAATCTCCACTAAAAGGAACCATAGCTCCTTGGAGTAATGGCTGATTTCAAAGCTGGGCAATGAAAGGTCAAGATATGCCTGGATCATCTCATGGTATCAAAAAATAGGTAGGTGCTCAAGGAATAATGGAGAATGTCAAAAGGACACAGGAGCCAACTTTCAAGGGACTCTGACCGGCCAAGTAAATTTGAGCATCAAAGTAAAAATGACAGTAATGGATTATAACCCATTGAATAAAATAGGAGACTATGAGTCCATACTGCTATAAATTAAATAAATCAATTGAAAATTTCACAAAGGATGAGATATTTACATAGTTTCAAAGTTTCTGTCCACAAAATACTAAGTAATTACAAAAAGAGAAAGAATAACTTCACAGTGGAAAAGCCTGGCAGACACCACCTTAATCAAGTGGTCAAAGTGAACATCATCAGAAATTGTATAAATCAAAATCATGAGCTACCTGGCAAGATGCAACAAGAAGAGCACAATGTCACTTTTGTGATCTTCCTGCCAAAGATGCATAACCTAAATCTAATCATCGCAAAATACAGACAAACACAACTTGAAGGATATACTACAAAATAAGTGGCCTATAATCTTCAAAAGAGCCAAGGGCATGAGAGTCAACAAAGGACTGAGGAATTGTTCCAGATCAGAGGCGCCCAAAGAAGCGTGTCAGCTGCAGGCAATGCAAAATCCTGAAGTGGATCCTTTTGCTCTGAAGGACAATACTGAGATACTTGGCAAAGCTTGAATGGGGTCTGAGATTAGACAGTAATAATGTGTCAACATTAATTTGCTGATTTTAATGGCTTCCCTAGTTTGTAAGAAATTCACATTAAAGTATTAGGAAATGGTTGGGCATCACATCATCAGCAAAGTTTCAAAAATACAGGGAAAACAGTTTTCTGTGCTTTACTTCAAAGTTTTCTATAAGATTTGTTTATAACAAATTTTAATAAGGAAAAAACAAATCACCACTTTGCAACCACAATTAAGTGATGAATCTACACAACAATCAACAATGGATGCTAAAACTATGAGGTATTTTGTAAATACCCGATCTTACAATTTTAGCTTCCATATGACCTTATTTATAATGGCCTCACAGATCAGAGATGCACTGCCTGCTAAGGAATCAGTTCTCAACACTGTTGGAGCCATGGGGTTAAATTATTTATATTCTAAAGAAGTAAAATGTTTCAGCCTGGTGGGAGGTAGATTTCTATGTAGAAAATCAATTAAGTATTCAGAAATGTGTTTCATTGAAAAATAAAATTACCTCATAAACCAAAAATCCACTTATGATTTTTTAAGGAAGTAATTGTATTGCAATCACAAAACTTTTCTTCAAAATGGGACTGACAGAATATCTTTAATGAAGTAAGTACCATATCACTAATATAAATACAAATGAAAGCAAGTTCTAATATAAATGAAAGCAAAACTACAAATAGAGGGCATGAAAGCTAGTCTGAAGGCTTTACTTAAACCATATATATTTTAAATATAAAATTTAAAAAGAGCAACACAAAAATCCTTATTGAATTCTTTCACCAATAATTTACAGGCATCATTATGCCCAATCCAGGGCTGCTAATTATGAATGTCAAAGAATTTAACAGCTTGCCCCAAACTACTCAACTCTTACTACCTCTAGTAAAACGAATAGCTGCAAATTATAAATTCCAGTTTCCAGCAGCCTTTGTGTTAGTCCTTTTCTTTTCTACCTTTTCTCTCAAATTGCTACAAAAGGAAATAAAGGTAATCTTTGGAGGTGAGACAGATAGAGCAATTCAAAACAAATATAACATGGATCAAGTTTCCTGCAGAGGAAAGAAATGTTATAGAGCTATCACTGTGCGTGAAATGAATCCTTTGGGCTTAATATTTCATGTTAAGTTTTCTCCTGCTGGAATTTGTTTTAGAAAATTCAAGCTAAAACACCCCCCTTTGGATCCAGATGTGTCCTTTACCTTTGTCCTCAATAGGAGTTCTACACATACAGAAGCAGAAATCGGCTTTTTACAGTAGATTGGTAAAAGCTCTCTGGGAGTGAACAGAATGCCTCCCAGAAACATTTCTGTGTTTATGTCTCATAAAATGACCCCGATATCTGGAAGAAAAAATATTTTCCTCTATTCTCCCATCCACTTCTATTTTCCCGTCTCATACAGACTGCACATTGCTTATACCATGCAGTACACCATGACAGCTAAGAGAGAGATTCATCACATTCTGATAATTGTCAGTTTAGAGAAGTCTTGCCACTGTTCCGTACCACTTGTGTGCATCTAGAGAATAGAAAAAATTGACTTAAATATGCAATACACTAAGTATTCCATTAAACAAGTCAGTAATGTATCCTCTGTCCTGCTTTTTTCTTTTTTTTTCTTTGTTTCTTTTTTTTTTATTTCAGCATATTATGGGGGTACAAATGTTTAGGTTATGTATATTGCCCTTGCCCCTCCCTGCATCAGAGCTTCAAGCATGTCCATCCCCCAGACAGTATGCATCGCACTCATTATGTATGTATATACACATCCCCTCCTCACCCCTCCCATCTGCCTGACACCCAGTGAATATTACTCCTATATGTGCACTTAGGTGTTGATCAGTTAAAACCAATTTGAGGGTGAGTACATGTGGTTGTCCTGCTTTTTTCTTATCTTCCCTTTCTTCATCTCCATATTCTCTTCTCAGTCATTTTTCTCTTTCTCACATACATGTATAAAATCGGACATACTATGATGCATTTCAAAATTGTGTTCGTAAAATATGAACTACCAGCACTTCTCATTAAGGGTAAGAAATATCTCCTTGGAAAAGGTGACACAAATTATGTACAACTTTCAAATAAATTATACTAGGATTAGGGAAAACATTTTAGGTTCTATTTTTATATATGACAATTTCCTAGAAAATAATTATACTGAAAGAATGCTGCAGGCTAGCACGTCAAGGCTTTCCATGAAATAAATAATTTTAGGAAAACTCTTGCAATTGGAATTTAGATGTTTTGATGCACACTTTTAACCCTGACTCAAGCATTACAAAGGTGACCATGTAACTAAAACATTTGTACCCCCATAATTCTTTTTAAAAGCTAGTAAAGTGAATTAAAAAGGAAGAAAACAGATCAATTTTTTTTTAAATCTTGACTAACCTGTTTAGTTTTCTCAATATCTTTCATTAAACAGCTCTCATTTCAAGGCCGTGTGTGTGTGAGAGAGAAAGAGAGAGAGAGAGAGAGAGTGTGTGTGTGTGTGTGTATGTGTGTGCATCTGTGTGCAACTGAAGCAGTACCATGGAAAATCCAATGCAAATCTGGCAATTTCTAAATGGGACTTGAAGACCTTTCTGCAGCCTTACTCTAGATCTCGTATCTCAGTATCCCCAAACATAAACTCCCACTTCAGGCAGTTGAGTTAGCCTGCTAACCCCAAAACTTACCTGGCTCATTCTAATATCTAAATTTTTGTTCATATAGTCTTACTATTTGAATTATGTATTCCTGTGCTCTCCAATATGATAGCCATTAGCCACATGTGGCTATTTAAATTTTGATTTTAATTTATTGAAATTATATCAAATTTAAATTTCAGTTCCTCAGTTACACTTGCTCCATTTCCGATACTCAATTGTCACCTGTTACTAGTTGGTACCATGTTAGACAGCACAGCTAAAGAACCCTTCCATCACCACAGAAAGTTCTGTTGGACAGAGCTGATCTGTACTGCCTTTATCTTTGTGCATACTATCTGTCCCTTGCCCAGGAGCCGATGTAAACTCTCTCCAGCTAAATTTCATACATCCTTCAGAGCTTGTACACTACTGCTGACTCTCACTATTCTACACTCCATAGCTCTTATTTTAATGGCCACTTGCCACTCCAGTAGTGCTTTGTATTACTAAGCTTTTACTGTACATATCTTTTCTCACCAACCATATATATTCAGTCTTCAAATATTCATCAGTCACCCTACATGATAGGTACTCTTCTGAGTTCTGGGAGATGATGCTTATCAAGACAGACAGGGCATGAGCTCCTTTCAACCAGAGCTAATGCTTCTTTGATTTCTCTAGTACCTAAAACAAAGTAAGGACAAAATAAGTGAATGAAAGTGCTTCTTATCAAGTAGCTATAGATGTCTAAGTTTTAAAGAAATAAGTGAACAATTTGGATGGAACTGGAGACCATTATCCTAAGTGAAGTATCTAAAGAATGGAAAAACCACATGTACTCTCACTATTAACATGGAACTAACTGATGAGCACACATGGGCATAGCGGTAACTCTCAAAGGAAGTCAAGCAGGGGGGAGGGAGGAAGAGGGGATGGGCAAAAACCTACCTAAGGGGTACAATGAACACTATCAGGGTGACGGGCACACTTTTAACCATAACTCGAGCATTACAAAAGCGATCCATGTAACCAAAACACTTGTACCCCATAATACTTTGAAATTTAAAAAAAAAGAAAGAAGTAAACAACAAAAATAAAGAATATTTTGACAGGAAGAAATTTGATGCCTTCCCATTTGGTTTACATCCTAATTAGATATGTTCATTGGGTCACTTATACAATATTTTGTGATTACATTTATGACAGCATTCAACTCACTGCATCATTTTCAGAATTTTTTTTAATATCAGTGAATTACAGAGGCAATTAACAACCACATACACTAGGCTATCTGTAGAAGTCTTTCATAGAAGAGATTATTTATTTTAATCATAAAAGGTGAAGTATAATAGTTACAATAAAAAGGCTAAGCTACTTTATCAAAGTAGGAAAAAAACACTGGCCTATATGAGATACAATTTACTTCCCTCTCGTAAAGCATTCTCAAGGGGAGTATTCAAGGTTGCTGGAGTGGCTTTGATCCACAAGGTCCTTCAGACTTACAGGTTCCTTTCATCTGATTGCTTCACTACTCCTCTAAGCTATTATTCTAATCTGCCTGGTTGAAGTTAGGTCACAAGCACATTATGTTCCTATTTCCAAGAAAGAGAAAAAGAGAGGAAATCCACAATACTTTTTATTTTTAAGCAAATGAAGCAGAAATTGTCCAAATCACCTCTATTCCCATTCCACTGATGATAACTTAGTCTGTGAGCACTGTTGACCAAAGGTTCTGGGAAATGTGGTCTCAAGTTTGGTGGTCATATGTTGCCAAAGAAAGAGAAAATGAAATGCGTAGGAGAAAAGGGAGACAGAAAGCAGTCTGCCAGTCAAGTTGCTTTAGCTGTACTGCCTGAAGAAACTGATCTCTTGGGTTTTTTTTCCATTATATATAACATACTAAGGAACTATCAAAAGAATTATAATTCTAAGCATGGGCCTGTTGAAGAAAACACTATCGTGTCCTGTTCAGAATTTACATTGTCATTTTCCAAAAATTTACATATGTCTTGGAATAGAGCTGATAAAAAGAATGCTTATCAGTTAACAGGTTTTAATAAATTCTATTAACTTACTTATATTACTGCTCTAAAAGATATGTTCAATATATGGGCCTACCTCAAATGACTTCAAAGGACACCAGCAGAACACAGCATATATAGAATTTTAAGTATTAATACATGGTGCGTTTAACATTAGCTCAAATAAAATTATGAAGCATGCAATATATGACATCTCTCCTTTTTCTCTATTTCAACACTCAACATTTTCCCAAGAATAACACTAATTCTCTTTAAAGGCTTTTCTCCCCCTAGAAAAAAGAATATATCTGAATATCCCTAATACCTGAGTATGAGTTTGTTCCAAGTAATATTCTCCAAAGGAACATTCATATGGTAACGGAAATTAGGGGGGACAAAGAGCGAATCTGTAATGATGGCATTTCAGGACTCATACTCCTTATGTGAAGGAAGCACTTTATTTTTTTAATCAGACTTTTATTTCTCAATGGAAAATGTTCTCTTCATCAGAGGCAGCTGAGCTTTCCCAACATCAAACATCATTTCCAAAGGTAGGTTATTGCAAGAACAGCAATCAGGTATACGATTATAATATTCCTTTGAAACTGAACGGCTCCCAAGTATATCTTGCAATACTCCAAAAATAGCTCCTCCCAACCAGGCCACGCAATTAGTCTTTGCAGGTGGAGTATGAATTCAAATGTCTGGGTGCGAAGTTGTTTTTTATATTTTGGTTTTTCTACCAAATACCTTATTTCTGCAAGCAATCTGTGGAGAAATCCTGGCAACACAGATGTGTCGCCTATGACTACCACATTCTCTGTTAGTTGCTTCCTGGTATCTATTGAGCACTGCATAAAGGAATCCAATATTAAAGTCGCAACTGATTTCTCTTCATTATCTTGTTCAAAAAGAATTTCCAGGCCGGGCGCCGTGGCTCACGCCTGTAATCCTAGCACTCTGGGAGGCCGAGGCGGGTGGATCGCTAGAGGTCAGGAGTTCAAGACCAGCCTGAGCAAGAGCGAGACCCTGTCTCTACTAAAAAATAGAAAGAAATGATCTGGACAACTAAAAAT
>NW_012137747.1:4865252-4870502 GCF_000956105.1 Propithecus coquereli | reverse complement strand
CAAAAAAAAAAAAGTAAAAAGAATTTCCACAACCGAATCTTTGATTGATCCAAGAACATGTAAAATCTTCTCTCCATCTAGTGGATAGTCAACATTTGGGCGTGGCGAGGGACGCTCATTATTCCCATCAATATTAAACTTTGCTGCTTGGATTTTTAGTCACTTCTGATCACCAATAAAGCAAGAACGTACTTTAATGTCCTCTAAGACTGCGGTCCGCACGCCAGCCCTCTCCCGGGCTCCAGATGGTACTCGGCCCTGGCCTGTTAGGGACTGGGCTGCAGAGCTCTGCCGCTCCCCGCCCCCATCTGTGGAAAAAATTGTCTTCCATGAAATTTAGGAACTGGGGGGCTCTACAGCAGGAGGTGAGTGGCAGACACGCGAAATTTCACATGTATTTACAGCCACTCCCCATCATTGACATCGTCGTCTGAGCTCTGCCTACCCCCACTCCCCACACCATTGGTGGGAGAATTGTCCTTCATGAAACCCGTCGCTGGTGCCAAAAAGGTTGGGGATCGCTGCATTAGATGACTCGGAGCAAGCAAGACAGATGGAACCTCAAAATATTTGAAAAGAACACAAGTGTCTCCCTGAAGTGGGAAGGACCTAATACCAACCACAATTCAGAAGTCTCTGGGATTCACCAACAGATGTCTAAAATACAGGATATGGATGAATTCCTTTAGGTAAGAATATAATTCTTCTGTATTGATATTATACTGAACAACTCTGATGGGCTTAGGCATGCCAGCTGTTTTTATCACACTGGAAATTGTACATCTTGAACAAGTTTCTCCAGCAAATCCTCACTTGGTAAAGACCTCTCCCAGGTCGATCACGACCGCTGTTTTCCCCCAGCCACTCCCCAGGCCCTCGCAGAGTGGCATGGCATCAAGGAAGACCAAGAGAAGGGGACATGGGCTCTGTGGCCCACAGGGGTCGGTTCTCTGAGTGCAAGGCCGTGAAGGAAGTACTTAAGGTAATCTGATCTTTACTGGGCCATCCAAGTCATACAATAAAAGAACACAAGTACAACGCCTGTGGAAATAGTACGGAGACACCTCAAAGAACCAAAAGTAAAACTATCAAATGGTATTAATAGTTCTACTGGGTATTTAATCAAAGGAAAAAAAGACATTCTATAAAAGACAACTGCACTCAAATGTTTATAGCAGCACAATTCACAATTATAAAGTTGTGGAAACAACCCAAGTGCCCTCAATACATGAGTGGATTAATAAAATGTGGTATATGTGTACCATGGAGTACTACTCTGCCATTAAAAAAAAAATGGTGAACTAATACCTCTTGTATTAACTTGGATGGAACTGGAGACCATTCTTCTAAGTGAATTATCACAAGAATGGAAAAATAAACACCACATGTACTCACCATTAAATTAAAATGAATCAATCAACACTTATGTGCACATATGGAAATAACATTCATTGGAAATCAAGCAGGTGGGAGGAGTGAAGAGGGGGTGGGTAAATTCACAACTAACAGGTACAATGCACACTATCTGGGAGATGAGCACACTTGTAACTTTGACTCAAACAATACAAAAGCGATTTATGTAGTCAAAATGTTTGGACCCTCGTAATATTCTGAATTTTTTTTTAACAAAAGACTACAGCTCATTATAATCTACATAGAGCCTAACCTGCCTGCATTTGCATTATTTGACCGACTATGTTTATATCCCCTATTTTTTTTTTTATTTCAGGGTATTATGAGGGTACAAACATTATGGTTACACTTTATGTCTTTGCCTCAGCCAAGCAAGGGTTAGAGGCATGCCCTTCCCCTCTACAATGCTCCCGGTGTCCTTTAGTTGCAGTTTTATCCCCCCATCCCCCTAATCCCTAGAGAGTATTTCTGCCATGTGAGCCCCCTAGTGTTCGTCAGTTAGTACCAATTTGATGGTGAGTACAAGTGGAGCCCATTCTTCCAATCTTGTGGTGCCTCACTTTGGATAACGGGCTTAAATTTAATCCAGGAAAGTATAAGAGGTGCTAGATAGGAAAAGAATTTTGAGATACCTCAAAGAGCTGCAAATAGAAATACCATTCGATCCAGCAATAACACTATTAGGCATGTACCCAAAAGAGCAGAAAACATTCTACAATGAAGACATCTGCACCCGAACGTTTATGGCAGCACAATTCAATATCTCCTATTTTGTGCACAGCATCAAGCATGCAGTATTCCCTGAGGACAAAGCTTTCCCACCAACTATACAGGACTTTGACATTGCCACCAGGGACAAATTATTGAATTTGATCCTCCTTAGACTAAATTATTAAGTTCTTAGAATTCTAGTTTATGATGCTTACAGAAAACTGTAAGCATATTGCCTACTGCCAACCTTAAAAAATATACTTTATTGAACCCAGTCCTTGACAATGTCACTCAGACTCAAATATTACTCCACAGACTTGTCCCAGCTGGCAGCTAGCTTGCACTTAACATAAACAGATTGGTAATAGATACATAGATAGATAGAAAGAAATATGATTCATGTTTATTTCTCTAAAGCCCAAGATCGTCCAACCATTTGAAAGGTTGGTAAAAACTTGTTCTGATGGTGTTAGAAGCCTTTTAGGAGTAAAATTTTAATGAAGAGAAATATGATGTTCCAGGTACTTGTTGTCACATAAAACAATTTATTATGCTTTCTCACATTTCTGACTTGACTTGAACAGCCAAACAGTTTTGTTTGAAATCTCTTGTTGACTGCATTTAGAAAGCTCCTGGGGCTGAAGTCATGTAACATCTGAGAGGGCTCACTCACATGGCTAACAATTGATACTGGCTACAGAATGGGACATCAGCTGGAGCTATTATCCAGGTCTCCTATACATGGCCTCTACATGTGGCTTTAAGATTTACACTATGGTGGCTTCATTCCAAGAGCATCTATTCCAAAAGACCAGAAGTGGAAACTGCCATTCTCTTAAGAGATAGATTGGAAAACTGGCACTGTATCATCTTTCCATTTTCTATTGCCAAAGCAGTCACAGAGCTCACACAGATTCAAGGGGAGGGGCCATAGCCTCAACCTGTGGAGGAAGAAGTGTCAGAGACTTTGTGGACACATTTAATTGGTCACACATGGCTATATATTCACTGCAGATGAAAGGAACAGCAAAAGGATTATTTTTGTTAATTGCCAGATAATTAAACTAAAAGTGATATTTTAGAACAAAATAATTGATTTTCAGTCTCTTCAAATGAAGTTCATCTGGCCTCTAAGGAATTACAGAAGTCCTGTTATGATTATTACTTTGTAAGTTATGGAGTTCTCTTTAACAGAAGCAAAAAGCTCAATAATTAAAATGAGATCCTAAGGTAGCAATAAATACAAAAATAAAAACTTAATGGTTAAATTCACAATACCCTAAATTGTAAGGAAAGAAAAAGTGAACTAGTCTATCATGAAAAGGCAACAAGGGTAAATTTAAATTAATACATCAGCTACCACCTGTTCATCATTCAAAGTGAATTTTAAATAGAGAGTTTAATTTCCCCAAAGATACATCAATTAAACATAAAACATTTGTAAACAAAAAGGCACTATGGCAAAGACAGACTGCTTGCCAATCCCATTTTCTCTTTCTGTGCCTCAGGAAGACTACATATCCCTACTTCCCTTGTAGTTAGCTAGGGCTACATGATTAGGTCCTGAAATGTGTTCAGAATTGATGTGTGCTCCTTCCAGAACCAGCCATAAGACACCTTGTGCTATTTCATATGCCTCTCTTTGTGTCTTAGTCAGGCAAATGAAAGAGATCCAGTGGAGGGCTCCCAGTAGCCTCTGAGAGTCAGTAGAGACAAGTCACCTTTTGGTAGAGATTTGCTCTGTCCACATGACATGGACAGTAAAAAAAATCCTTTGTTGTGCTAAGCCTTTGACATATGAGAATTGCTTGTTACAACCACTAGCATTAAATACACTGATTAATATAGGAAGTAAAATTAGTATCCCACCTCCATCCTAAAAGAGACACCATAATCACTTTCTTTGGAATGCTTAATGTATCTTAGAAATTCCAAGTTGACAGGCACCATAGATGTCAGCTGGCTGATCTGTTTTCTTGATGCCAGTAACCACACACTACCACCAATGAATAAAACACTTACAAACAACCTGACTCAGAAAAATATACATTGTGAAAAGCAGGAGTATGGAATCCTGTGTTGCCATGACAACAAGAACCTAATTCCATTTTAAAAGGATCACCGGCTCCTGTATGAAAAATAAACTCTTTCAAGTGAGGTTTTTAAAATATTGCATGTAGGAAGGCAAGTATTGAACATTTCACTCCAAATAACTGCCTACATCGTTTGGTACCATCAATATCAACTGCAACCAATAGTAAAAAGTCACTTTGGTTTCTTCAGGTGTCCCTAAAATGTGAGTGCCAACAACAGAATGAAACTTCCAGATGACATTTCATTTCCTCTGCTAGGAAATAAAGCAGCTTTTTCTTGAATGATAACAATCAGGCAAACTCAGTAGTTTCCTCAAAATTAAATGCTTTTATCTAATAAATGAACCTTATAAATCAACTCATATTCCAAAAGTCTTGCTGTTTTAAATAAATACACTCTTCAAGATTATATGATACTAAAGTTCTTTAATGTTGCGTGATAGTAATATTGTAAATATAGGTCATTTTAGAATTGTAAGTATTCTTATAGATCATTCAGTCCAAATTCTTCATACTATGGATTAGGAAATTGAGATCAGAGATGCCTAGTACCTCAACTAAAGCCAAAAGGCTAATTAATACTATTTTGTACTTTTATACCATTTTTGTACTACTACACAGTTGATACTAATTTTTTTCAGATTTCCTTAAGTTTTTTTAATTTACTTATTTTTATTTCAGAATATTACAGGGGTACAAATGTTTTGGTTACATGAATTGCTTTTGTACAGTTTGAGTCAAAGTTATAGGTGTGTCCATCACCCAGATAATGTACATTGTACCCGATAGGTGTGAATTTACCTGTCCCCTCATCCCCGCTCCCACCTGCTTGATTTCCGTTGAATTTAACTACCATATGTGCACATGAGTGTTGATCTATTAGTTCCGATTTCAAAGTGAGTACATATAGTGTTTGTTTTCCCATTCTTGTGATACTTCACTTAAAATGATGGTCTCCAGTTCCATCCAAGTAGTTACAAAAGGTATTGGTTCACCATTTTTTATGGCTTAGTAATACTCCATGGTATACATA
>NW_012137747.1:4850633-4863291 GCF_000956105.1 Propithecus coquereli | reverse complement strand
CTATGATCATGTTTGGCTAGAGTAACTTCTCACGATTTTTGTTTTTTATCTACCTTGGGAAAATTTCTTTTTAATTTTAATATAATCAGAAGACCAAGTTTTCTCAATATCACCAATCACATTGTCTTTGGAATGCCCAGGTCCAACCCTAATATGGGAACTTAAGAACCAATCTATCCCTTTGCAGTTTGGAGGCCTTGAGGAAGAAACTGTCTGTTAGCTTTCTCTCTATCTCCTTTGCTCTTCGACTCTTCTCCTCTGTAACTTAGCCTGAGCACATCAACATTTCTCTATATAAAAGAAATAGTCATGATTAAAATATTTCATGTGCAAGACTGAAAACTAATGAGGTGAGAAAATTGAGGGATTGTGAGTAACTCATCTCCTAGGAATGAAAAGAGAGTAAATGAGTGCAAAATGGCTCTGAAACATATTAAAACAAATGATTGTACCTCATGAGTATATTTTAGAGCACTGAGAGAAAATAATGCTTCCGATCTCACCTCTTAAAACTAATTTAGTTTTTCTGTTACATTCATTTCTCAGGTATGCCTTGCAGCATTTAGGTGGGTGAGGAAGAAGACACAAGTGGTTCCCATCATACCCTAGTCCGTGTTTAGCATATGTCCAATGCCAGTCCACTAGGGACCCTGGTCGGCACCCCTGTCATCTCTTTTCCTTTAAGATGTCACAGTAGATTAAAAGCCCACAAATTAAGAAATAAAGAAGAAAAGAAAGAGCATCCATGACTCTTGAGCAATAAATGCCTCAGATTTTATTTATATCTGAGTCGTCTAATATATATTACTTTAGTTGGTGAATAGAGGATGAAATTTCTTTAATCCATATTATAAAATACTTATTGCTTAAAGAGAAAAAAATGAGAACAATAAATTCCAACCCCTTCAAGTTTACCAAACCCCAGAAAAATACCAAACCCAGCGGGGACAAAGTGTAATCTCCCAATGTAAATCATTAAATTTAGAGGTTTATTTCTTATATGGGGAGAATTTAAGAACATATATGAATATAATTGCAAAATAATATATCGGCTCTCCCAAATCTAATGAAATGTTATTTTAAATGGCTTATAATATAGTTAGGTAAACTAAAAGATCTAAATTGTATATAAAACAGATATGTTTATTTGCAATATATTATATGATAATTTTACTCTATTATTTCTCACTTAGGCAACAAATAAATATTTTAGAGATAGTTACTCCTATCCAGAGGTGTAAATACTGTTCATAGAAATCTTGGGTAGAATAGAATGGCTCAGATAAATAATAGTAAATATAACGTTTTATGAGGAAAAAAGACATAGATTAATAAATTATATACACCTGGAAATATTTTTAATGCACTGGGAAGACACTGTACTAAATACATGCAACATTAAAATTAATAAAACACTGCATATACCCCAAACATCTGTATATAAAACTAAAGCCTGTGACAACTGCCCCTCTATATCTATGCATATTATATCTTTCTGTAAGTAAAAATCACTGTAAGTAAAAGTTACTCAAATCATTTTTTGTAGCACTGAAAATACTTGAGAAGCTGTTTTTTAGAAATAAAATGGATGCACTCAAACAAGCAGATCTTTTGGTTATTCTTTATCTCTACCATTATAAGTCTTTCTCACTTGGTTTATTCTTGCTGATTAAGGTATAAAAGGGAGTAAGGTAAAGAAGTCCTACTCCAAAGATGTTGATTTTCTCTAGATGAATTTAATTAAGTGCTACCCACCACTTATCTGCAGAAATTTTTTTAAAAAATCTTGAAAGGCTGCTTAGTTTTCATAGATTCTTTGAGTCTCCTTTGAGAAAGGTCAAGAATGTCTTCCACATCCCCATTATTGGTTTATCTATATTTGAATTCTAAAGACTCTCTAATTATCAAGACTGCTAGTGGCCAGAGAGAGAGAATGAGAGAGAGAAGAAAATATCAGAAAAAAAGAAAAGCAAATAACCTCAAGAAGAGTTAAAAAGAATGAAAAGACAGCTGCCTAGAATTGTCTTCCTTTTTTCTTTTACTTTGATTTTACTTATCATAATTTCACTCCTTAGAATCTTTTCCTCCTCCTTATCTAATTGCCATTATATTGCCTGTTGGCCATGAGATGATACCTACTCAATCTTCCTGGTATGTATGTCTATGTCAGGTCATTTAATTACACCCCTTGGCCTGCCCTCCCTGACACATCTCCTCCACAAACACAACCACACCTCAAGGCATTAGTTAGATAAATTAAGAAACTGGGACCCATAAAGACTGACTTTAGTCATTGTCTTAGATTTTGAGTTTCTTTTTCTAACCAAATAAAAGTTTTTGGTATCTTGCACATATTGTCAACTAACCCTAATATAACCCAAGGAAACTAATGAGCTCTATCAAGGAAGATGTCCGAGTGATATGGTGTGAATGTTTGACCCTTCCAAATCTCATGTTGAAATTTGATCCCAAATGTTGGAGGTGGGGCCGGGTAGGAGGGGTTTGGGTCATGGGGGCAGATCCCTCATGAATGGCTTGGTGCCCTCCCCAAGATAATGAGTGAGTTCTCCACTTCGTTACTTCAGGTGGAGCTAGTTGTTTAAAAGAGTCTGGAACCACCTCGCTCTCTTGCTCCTTCTCCCACCGTGTGACACACCTGCTCCCCTTCACCTTCCACCTTGATTGGAAGCTCCCTGAAGCCTCTGTCGGAAGAAGATGCTGGTGCCATGCTTCTTGTATAGTCCGCAAAACTGTGAGCCAGTCTCAAGTAATCCTCTATAGCAATGCAAAACGGACTAACACACCAAGTGTCTCTGGTGCTCATCCAATTGAGCATTTCTTTTTAAGAGAATTGACAATGATATATCAGTGTAAAGACAAAAAGAAATAGGAGTGAGGAAGACTGGCAACTCAAAAGCGTAACCTAATTATTTCAGATAGCAATAAACTCCCATTAGTTATTTCTATTTCTGATTGTATTAATTCCTTTTTAAAATTGGTCTTTAATGAAAAAACACAGTATTCAGGATATTTACCTAAAGAAGATCCTATTTGAACGCTTTTGTTTTATTTTTCTTTCAGAAGTAAAACCATAGTTCCAACCGAGAAAAGAACAAAGCTGAAAAGATCAAAAATGAGACCCACAAGTAATGGCTTTGTCTTCTTAACATTCTTCACCTTCATCTGCTAAATTATTCTGAAAACTAGTGATTTAAAAATATTTAACTTGCACATTTACTCCCTTATTCTTTTGTATGTGTGTAATGTTTTCCAACACATTATAAACTGTTGTACATATTAATTGTATTTTTAAATTAAATATATCTCTCCATTTCTAGTTTAAACCTGTAAGCCATTTATTGTGATTAGTTATCTGAAGTAAGCAAATAAGCCACTAGAACCAGTTGGCTATACGTTGCGGAGAGATTTTTCAATACAGTAATAGAATCGATAAACTATGGGACTGAGGACCTCTGCTGGCAGTTTTATGGTATTTTTTTTTTCCTTAAACTATGATGATACTGTGAAGTCATCTACTTAATCTAAAATATTCCTTATTACTTAGAATCCTTTAATTGCCTTCCTAAACCTTTATTTATTGGTCTTACAATAAATAAATAAAGGCTCAAATTTTCAGGAATTTGAGCCTTTAATTTCCACTACAGTTGCTTTACTTTTTGAAAAAATTCATGAAAATATTAGATGAGAATATCATTTTTTATATTATTAATGTTGTAAAGCAAATTAAATTTGTTTATGAATAATGCCTTAACTTTTTAACACGATGCCTGCATATAGATATATATGTAGATGTCCATGTATGTTAGGTATATAGGTAGATACAGACACAGCCTCACAATATAGACTATAGAATTTAACATAAAATATTATAAGCATAATCACAGATATGTCTCAATTTTCTAGAAACTGGAGATTTTTCATATGTAATATATACCTAGATTTCCCTGAAAGCTAAGTTTTTATCTAAATGTCCAGAGTAATTATTTAAAGCTTGAAGATGCAACTACACTGGTCACCCTTCACTCTAATTCACCTCTATCACTCACCTGTGCACTAATTCTATTATTTATAAATTCATAGATTATTATGATTTATAGGGACCTTAGAAGTCATGTAACCTAATGATTTTATTTTACAAATAAAAAATCTGAGCCCTATGGAGGCGGACAACAGCTTCTCCCTGTTCTTGCCAAGTCAGGGTGAGATGAAAAAATAACTACTAAAGACAGCTGATCTGCCAAAGGGATATTGCCTCAAGCAAGAGGAAGGAAAGGGACGGCGGAGTTGGAGCCCTGGGCCACAATAACTCAGTCCTGCTATGGATACAGGAAGACCTAATCCAATCCTCGTTCCAAGGATTCAAGCTGCTAGAAAGAAGTTTGAACCCAGGGGCCAGGAGAAATAATAGTAATAGTGACTAACATTATTGAGCACTAAATATGTACCAGACAGGCACAGTTCTAAGTACTTGACATTGGGTAGCTCACGTAATTATCACAGCAATCCTGTGAAATGGGTACTATTGCTAGTATAATTGAGGTAACCGAGGCACAGAAATATAAGTAACTTCCCCAATGTCATTCAGTCAAGCTCAAATCCATGTAGGATGGATCCAGATGTCAAGCTCTTAACCCCACATTATATGAAAACATAAAAATTGGCCCCAAAAGACCAAGCCCAGGATTTTACAGGCGTTCTGCCTGACCTTGAGCAGACAGAGACCTCCTACAGCATAATTCTGTTAGATCTAGAATTGTGAAAACTTAAAAGCTGGGAAGAGTCTTGTAGAGTAGGTATTCTGGTGGTCTTAATCTCTTTTGGGTTATGGACTCATCTGAAAATCTGCTAAATGGTATAAAACGTGTCCTCTGAAAAATGCGTAAGTAAACACACATCATGGCACAGCAACAGACACACACATAATTTTGCATGAAAGCACATGTCGTTTATGGGATCTTTGAATCCCTGTTTATAGGACCATTGAACCTTAGGTTTAAAAGTTCTGACTTAGAATGGCTGTTTTTAAAAAATCAAAAAACAACATATGTTAGCAAGGATGCAAAAGAAACGCTTATACATTGTTGCCGGGAATGTAAATTAGCACAACCTCTATGGAAAATAGCATAGACATTTTTCAAAGAGCTAAATGTGGAACTACCATTCAATCCAGCTGGGTATCTATTGAAAGGAAAACAAATCATTTTATCAAAAAGACACCTGCACTCTTATGTTTATCTCAGCACTATTCACTATTGCAAAGGAATCAACCTAAGTGCCCATGAATGGATGATTGGATCAAGAAAATGTGGTGAATATATACACCATAAAATACTACTCAGCCATAAAAAAGAATGAAATCATATCTTTTGCTGCAATATGAATGGAACTAGAGGCCATTATCTTAGGTGAGATGATTCAGAAACAGAAAGTCAAATATCACATGATCTCACTACAAGTGTGAGCTAAGCAATGGGTACACGTGAAATACAAAGTGGAATAATAGACACTGGAGACTCCAAGAGGTGCGAGGGTGGGAGGCAGACGAAGAATGAAAAATTACCTATTGGGTACGATGTACACCATTTGAGCGATGGGTACTCTAAAAGCCCAGAATTCATCACTATACGAAATACCCATGTAACAAAACTGCACTTCTACCTCCTAAATCTATAAAAATAAAAAATAAACAAAGTTCTCATTTAGTCCAACCCTCACAGTTCACATTTTATATGAAGTTATTTGTCTCATACCTCTGTACCCAAAGCAAAGGTGCTGGCCCTGTAAATGCTGGTACTGTCCAACTGCATGATTACACATTTAGAAAATAATCTTGTATGGTGCATAGGCATAAAAAAGGAGCCTTCTAAAGAGCAGAGGTGACCAGTTCCAAGAATTCAGCCTCCTAGACTTCACCAAACCACCTGAAGGACTGAGAGGAATCAATGTCTATACCTAATGCCCAACACACCAGTCGGGGAGCCCTGGCTTAGAGTCCTCTGATAGATGACAAAGTATAACTGACTTAGGATACCAGAGCTTAATGTTCCTTCCCACCCTCAGATCCACTTAAAATTCTCACGCCCTTCCACTGCCCCAACTTAGTTTAAATTTAAACCATCACTTCCCAGATCTTCAAAATGATAGTTACATGTATTGGTTATTGATTCCTGCATGGCAAATTAATCCAAGATTAGTGGCTTAAAGGAGAAGTATTTACCCCACCATTTGGGTGGATTTAGAAGCAGCTTAGCTCAGTGGTTCTGTCTCAGGATGTCTCACAGTCTCACAAGGCTGCAGTCAAAGTGTCAGCTGGGGCTGCAGTTAGCTGAGGCTTGATTGGGTCTGGGGGATCTGCTTCCAAGCTCAAGCACGGAGCTATTGGCAGGAAGCTTCAGTTCCTCACCACACAGACCTCCCCATGTTCCCCACACGATGTGACTTCCCCCACGGCAAATGATGAAAGAGAGAGAGGGGAGAAGGAGAGAGAGAGAGAGAAAGCAAGCAAGAGAGAACATACTAGCACCCCAAATGGAAACTGCAATGATTTTATCACCTAATCTCAGAAGTGACACTTTTGTTGTATTTTATTGTCACACAGACCAGCTCGGGTACAGTGGGAAAGAACTATACAAGGGTGTAAATACAAGGACACAGGGTCATCACGTGCCATCTCAGAGACTAGCCACCACGCAAGGGGTCATCAAATGTCCACTTTGTTACAATCACTTTAAATTTATAATATATTTACTTCATTCAATTTTTATGACATGGATAGCTCCATTTTACGGTTGAGGGGACTAAAACCAAGGGAGGTTAGTTACCTGAGGTTACACAGATAAGAAGTGGCAGAGAAGAAAGTCAAAACAAGGCCTATTAATCTCAAGAGTCACATTCTTTTCAACATTTTGCTATATTTCCATGATATGCTTGGCCTTCTGAGTCTCACTTCTCCTAAACCACAATTTCATGTATAACCCCCTTTGACCTCCTTTTCTGTTCTGACCATCATTCTGTGTTTTGTTCACTCTTGCTGCCAGTTCCAAAACTCGCTGATTACTTAGATCAACAGCACTTCCTCAAATCATATTTAATTCCATTTTCTCAATCGTGTGAGATAATGGGATGCATAATGTATCAAAATATAGTTTTAACTTTAATAATAGCTACTGGTAAGAATACTGTAAAAGAAAAGGGTGTAAATAAAGATGTTGCAGAACAAACTTGAAACACATCATTGTTTTATTTGTAGAGGTGAATAAATGTGTTTCCCTACCAGGAAACATAAAGGCTGAGGTTTCAGTTAGAAAGGAGAGGAAATAAAGTGGAGGTTCCACTGATTTGATTGCCTCATGTTTCCTGAAAACCAACTGAAGACTTTTGATTGAAACGGATGAACAAAAATCTACAGGACAAAAGTGGGCCCATAGAATGTCAGTTGGCACACAGATTTTCACTTCAGAAAAAGCAAGAATCAAATGTGGAAAATTGTCACACTTCCTGACACTTCAGTCTATTAACTAGACCAAATGTTTCTTACTCAACTGGACTGGTGGATATTTACTGATTAAAAGAATCCCGATGCTCAGAAGCAATCACTCTGAAAATTCCAGTGTATGTTCTTCTAGAATTTTCAGGGCATATATAAAAACATTTATTTTTTTATGATAATGGAATAACATAATCCATATCAGTTTGTAGACTGCATTTCCTGATTAACAATATATTGGGAAATTATTTAATTGTGAATAGAGATATACAATTATTAGTGGTTTTACAGTTTTGCATTATGTTGATTTATCCTGATTTATTTAACTAATCTCTATCAATGATCATTTAGGTATTTCTGATTTTTATACTAGAAATGATGCAATAATACACACACAAATTGCAGTTACCCGACTATTTTTTAAAGATAAATTTCTACAGGTACAATGGCTGTCTGAAAAGGTATGCACATGTAAATGTTTGATACAAAATGTCAAATTTTAAAAATAGTCTATAAATCCCACAGCATACTGAACTACATATTATGTATGTTTTTTTTAAAAAGTTCTAATGTTATCTTGGAGTTACATGTTAACATTTGTATGTCTATAATATTTATGACTTCCAATTCTACTTAAGTAATTATTAAAATGGCAGTATTTCATTGCAGCTTCTTAGTAGCCTGTTAACAAAATATTGATAACAAGTGTACATGTTATATGATTTGCATAATGCTTATAAGCCAGCTGTTGTTATTTACAAACTGCTAATGAATAAAACTACAGTATCCATAGTGGCTAATTGTTGAGTAGAATGCACTTGTCAAGCACTTATCTTGTAAGCATCTTAAAACTTGAGCAGACTACTTGATGTAGGAAAACTCAAGGAGGATGAAACTGTTCTTTCCCTCTCCTATCAAATTTTTGTAGCTACTTTGGAAGGTAAGTGGTCTGGGTAAGTGATATTCCAAGTTTAATATACTTTTATTCCAAAATAATGTTCATTTTAGTCAATTTCTCCATTGGCAAGATACACACAATAACACTTGTATAGTGGCTGCCTGGCAGAAATAAAATGGGATGGACATTAGATAATTACTAAATTCCCCGACGCAGGTTCCGGGCACATTATGCTATCATAATCTTCACAGCCTCATCAGGAGACAAGTAGGAATATTATGAATGAAGAAACCCAAGTGACAAAAATATAATGGTCAGTGGTAAAATTACCTGAAAAAAAAATTATCATAACTTAGATTTTCCCACTTCATACTTCATCTATCAAATAAATGGTCCTTGAATAGGAAATGATTATAACTCTTTACTAATTAGTGATTCTTTGCTTGTGACGGGATTTAAAATAGGACTGTATATCTTAGATTTGGTTTGGGCTTCTAGAAAATAGACGGCAACCAGTTCCTAATTCCAAGGGGAGGTTCAAGACCACCAAAGCAGAACTTGCACA
The DNA here is from genome assembly GCF_000956105.1 of Propithecus coquereli. NCBI lineage: Eukaryota > Metazoa > Chordata > Mammalia > Primates > Indriidae > Propithecus > Propithecus coquereli. The sequence continues at coordinate 4,854,321 of NW_012137747.1, read as the reverse complement.
TGAGGTGCCTGAGACTTTTGCTTCCCCACCTCAGGATCATTTGTGGGGCCACACAGAGCCCTTAGCTAGGAGGTTAGAGGGGGGAGAAAAGGAAAGGTGAAATTAGAAGAGGTTAGGAAGAGGAGAGTTGTTGTGGTGCACTAAGCACGTGCTAGCACCACCCGGAAGCTCACAGAAAGAGGCGTTGATGGTCTAGTCAGAAAGCTCAACACGTGTCCTCTGGAGTTTGGGGATCACAGCAGCCTAACATCAGACTCCCACATGATAAATCTGCCTGGCCAGTCTCTCTTAAGGCAAAGTCGAGAGAGATTGTTCCATTGGATTCAATGTGGTCCTGGCATGAGACGGTGGCCTGGGTGTTGTCCTGCCCAGGAAGATTGACTGTCTGCATGAGACAACCCAGCAGGGAGTAAACTTTCTAGATTCCTAAGAGGTGGAGGAGGTGCTATAAACAGTCAGTCAGAAAACATGTTCACTGGCATCAAGGAAATGCAAGTGCAGGATCTGCAGCGATGGAGGAAGAAACGTGTGGTGTTCTCCAAAGAGCACCCAGAGGCATGTTTGCTATTAATGATAAAAGTTGACCTTACACATCCGTCATGGCCAGAGGAACCAAGACAAATTGATGCCAGACAAGTGGTGTCAATAAATATATCTATCCTCCCCACACCTCTTGCAACTCCAGAGGAGGAATGAGAGGCCCCTGAAGAGTAGGGAAGAAGAAGGAGAAGCACTCTCTGGGGAAATAAGGGAGCTAACCAGGCCCATCATTCTGTAACTGGTGGCTCAACCTAGCGAAGGGGAGAATCTTTAACTTCAATGAACTTGAAAATTCTGTTTCATGAAAATATTTTAATTAATGACCAGAGGCTATCTAAGGGACTCGAAGGACCTAAAAGTAACTTGAAAAGTCATGGGGGCAAAGCCAAGAAAAACAAAAAAGAAAAGAAAAGTTGTAATATTGGTCTTAATTTTTTTCTTTTTTTTTTTTCTAAGGATTTTGAATGTCAAGTGAGAGAGTGGTCTTAATTTTATCCATCAGGCAAGAGGAGAATTGGCTCCACAGAAAGGTCTTGAAGAATAATGAGAGATGAAAATTCAGTTGCTTCATGATTGCAGACTCTCTCTGTGTCCCAGTATTTCAATATAATGATTGTACAATAAACCAAAAGAATGCATTATTTGTATTATGCAAAATATAATAGCATCTATACAATGCACATAGATATTTGACAGTCGTAGTCTGTCAAACAGCAATTGGATATTCACAATATGAGAAAGGCAAGTTCTTATTGTGGTTCTTCAATGAAAGAGGCACTGTTAAGTAACAGACTTGAACTTTGTAATGTGAATATCAATCAGCCCAAAGGTATTGATTGAGCTCCTTCTATATGTCTATTTCTCTTTTTCTTTCCTGAAAAGGAGTTTAAATTCTAATTAAAACAGCATTAAAATATTCATGAGGTCTGGTTCCAAGTGAAAGTACAAGTTTTGGAATTTAAAAAACCAAACTATTGGAAGAAGTTAATAAAGCTTGCCTTTTAAAAAGTTGAATTTTTAAAATGTGTGCTTTAGTATTCAAGTAAGCTTGGTTTTGTTTGAATTTGACATGTGCTTATTCCTGAAAATAAATAGGATATTCGATATTTTATAATTCTGAAAAAGACCCAGCAGTAAAGTTATCATACCTTATCTATCCAAGAATCAGCAGGCAGCCCAAATCTATTTATACTCCATAAATATATCAGTTATAGAAACAAAAGAAAGCAACAACATAAATACCAAATAAATCAATACCATAGAGACTAACAGTATGTGAAACTTTTATAAGATTTATATCTTTAGTATGAATGTATTTTTCATATTTTTCATCTAAATGTCTTTCATAACCACACATTGTAGTCTCACCTCAGGATTCACTAACACACAATAAGAAATGGACTTTTTAAACAATTTATTTAAAAACATTATTACAAAAATCATTGTAACAAAACTAAAATTAGTCTCTCTTAACCACAAGAAAACTTCAGGTTATATTTTCTTGCTAAATTATTTTTATCTCCAAAAAAGGTTTAAAAATGTTAAATGAGACACTTAAAATAAGAATCACGTAGATATAGTATTCTAATTCTTTTGGAAATGAGGAACGTTAAAAAAAAGGAAGAAAGGAGAAGAGAAAGGAAGATAGAGGGAAAGAGGAGAAATTGAGGAAAACCTTAAGTGAATAAATAAATTATAACATATCAAGTGGTTGCAGTTTCATTAAAAGCAGCACATTTTGATTGTTACAGAGTCCCATTAAAGTTGGATCAATGAAAGTCATTAACTAGATGTTAGTGACATTATGGGGGGGAAAATCTCTCTAGGTCCTGGGGTTGCAAGATGGAAGAATCGAATCCCGGAGTTACTGGTGGCTCTTTTGCCAATATGAGAGGAGAACTGGGCTGAGAATAAACACAAAGCAAAACAGAGCTGCAGGATGGAGAGAAAGTTTCCCATCAACACATTTGACCCCTTGTATTCAACAGGTCCCGTAGAATAAAGCCCCCCACTTTCATTCATGGGAGCCAATAAAGCCCTTTTACTGTCTGAGCCTAATTGAGTTGTTTGAAAGTGTTCTGATTAATACAACTCAAAAGTAAAATTTATTCTATACAAATAGTTAAAAAATTGAAACAGATTAGGTGATTGTTGGTGTGGAAGACTGGATGATGGCTTCAAAGATGTTCATGTCCTAATCTCTGGAATTTGCGATATATTACTTTACATGGTAAAAGAGATGTTGCAGATGTGATTAAATTAAGGATTTTGAGGTGATTGTTTTCAGATCATCCAGGTAGGCCCAATGTAGCCACTAGGATCTTTATAAGAGGGAAGCAGGAAGAGCTAGAATCAGAAAGAGAAAAAGGCCAGCTGCAGAGCCTGGATAAGAGAAGCAGAGCTAGAGTGATGAGTTTTGAAAAAGGAGGAAGGGGCCACAAACCAAGCAGTCCAGGTGCCCTCTAGAAGCTGAAAAATAGATTCTCACCTGCAGCTTCCAAAAGGAATCAGCCCTTCCAACACTTTGACTTCAGCCTAGTGAAACGGATTTTAGATTTTTGGCCTCCAGAACTGATAGAGAATACTTTTGTTTAATTTTAAACCACCAGATTTCTGATAACTTATTATAGCAGCCATAGGAAACTAATGTAGTTAGACATTACACGAAAACATTTTTTGTTATCCAAAATCCTCTACATGCTTAAAAGAATTACCCCTCTAGCAAAGTTAAAAATAGATTTTGGGTATAATGAATTGAAAAATGAAATTCTGTTCTCTATGAAAGCAGCAAGATAGAGGAAGACATTCTAGATCTTCTTCCAATTTCCCAAACTGGAATTGACTCTAATAGCTTTTGGTGTTGGATTGATACTGATGGTATCAATTTGAACCAAAATATTTTCCCTACCTTTGACTACTGAGAATATGTGAGAACAGTACATCTAACACCCAGATCTAAATACCATTTTCCACTAAAAAGAAGCAAAACCTGTTGGAGAAATGTCTGATTACGGGGCTGGAGCTAGGAAAGTACAAGACGAGTCTGGAACTTCTTTTTATGCCACTTTTTGTGTAATAAAGTGCTCAATGAATGAGAGGGGCATGCCAAATGGATACGGAAGCCAGCCTGAAGGAACTCCCACTGACC
>NW_012137747.1:4845737-4850023 GCF_000956105.1 Propithecus coquereli | reverse complement strand
TGAATGCTAAAACTAGTGCAGGAAAGTTTGATAAAGAATGAATAATTTATTATATATTTACATATTAACAGAATCAAACAAATAGCAAAAAGGAAAAAAAAAATGCATTGAGCAGCCCTGAAGTCCAATTTACCTCTGTACAGAAACTCTCCCCAAATACTTATTAATTATAAAGGGAATTGAGTAATTTTACAGTGGAAACACTTGACAGGCATCACCTCAATTAAGGGTTCAAAGTAAACATCACCAATAATGAAATAATTTAAAATTGTAGACCACGTGATAGAATTCAATGAAAGGAATACACCATCACTTCTATGTTTCTGTGATGTTCCTGCCACATATACATAATCTGAATATAATCATGAGAAAACATCAGAAGTACTCCAAGTGGCTGGTATTCTACCTATAACTGGCCTGTAAACATCAAGAAAGTCAAGACTGAGATTCAAGATTGAAGGAGATTAAAAAGAAATAATTAAACACAACATGTAATCCTCAACTCCATTTTTTACTATAAAGCATTTTATTGGTACAATTGGCAAAACATGAATAGAGTCTGTGACTAGATTGAAGTAATGTATCAAGTTAATTTCTGATTTTGATGATTATATGGTGTTTTGGTAGGATCATGTCCTTGCTTTTGGAATTACATATTAAGTAATTATTGGGCTGTAATGGGGCATCATGCCAGTAATTTATTTTCAAAAAGTTCCAACAACAAAAAAAAGTTCTTTGTATAATGCTTGCAAATTTTCTGCAAGTTTAAAATTATTTCAAAATAGAAAAAAGTTAATACTATGATTAAAATTTTTAAAAAAGTAAGCCCAGAATCTACAGTCAGCACCATGGCAAGACAAGGCTGATTATGTTGGCTTGGTTATGGCTGGTCTTAATAATCAAACAAAGCCTAAAATGATGTATATAATTTAAAAGACCACTTTATGGAATTTAAAGGTCCACTTAGCCACAATTGTTTCCTCATTCAGAGACATCTATTACTGACATTGATGAATTCCTAAATCTCCTCCTATAGAGAGCATTACCTATGTAGTACCCATCAGTGATTGCCCACACAATATCCATTCCCCGTTCCTCTTTTCTATTATAACATAATTTCACTCTGGTTCAGGAATCTATCTACTCCTGCCACCACTACCAAGTTTTTAAAAGGAGTTGACAACTCTAACACCAAACTGGGCCTCATTTATCCAAGAGTAATTCCATCCCACTAGAGAGACGGGTTTGGCTAATCCAATTAATTTTTGATACTCCCCTAGCCTCAAAAATTGGTTTAAGAGTTAGCCTGGGGCCGGGCGCGGTGGCTCACACCTGTAATCCTAGCTCTCCGGGAGGCCAAGGCGGGCGGATTGTTTGAGCTCAGGAGTTCGAAACCAGCCTGAGCAAGAGCGAGAGCCCGTCTCTACTAAAATTAGAAAGAAATTAATTGGACAACTAAAAATATATAAAAAAAAAATTAGCCGGGCATGGTGGCACATGCCTGTAGTCCCAGCTACTCGGGAGGCTGAGGCAGGAGGATCGCTTGAGCCCAGGAGTTTGAGGTTGCTGCGAGCTAGGATGACGCCACGGCACTCTAGCCCGGGCAACACAGTGAGACTCTGTCTCAAAAAAAAGAAAAAAAAAAGAGTTAGCCTGAAACCTAATCTGAGCCAGTGAGTCATAAAGATGGGTTTTCTCAGTGTTTCTGGAGAGAAATTTCTTAGCTTTTTTTTTTTCTATTTTAATTTCAAAATTTTAAGGGGGCACAATTGTTTTTGTTACATGGACACACTATATAACGCTGAAGTCAGGACTTTCAGCGTGCCCATCAGCAAGACAGTGTTCATTCATTGTACCCAATAGGTAAGTATTTATCCCTCACCCTCCTACCCTCCCCTCTTCTTAGTTTCCAATGTCCTTTATATCTCTTTGTGCCTGGTGTACCCATCGTTTAGTTCCCACTTATTAGTGAGAACATGTGATATTTGTTTTTCCATTCCTGAGATAGTTCACTGAGGATAATGGTCTCCAGTTCCATCCAAGTTGCTGCAAAAGACATTATTTCATTCCTTTTTATGGATTAGTAGTACTGCATGGTATATACACACAATATTTTCTTTATCCACTCATAAATTGACAGGCACTTAGGTTGATTCCATATCCTTGTAATTGTGAATTGTGCCACGATAAACATTTGAGTGCAAGCATCTTTTGATAAAATTATTTCTTTTCCTCTGTGTAAATACCCAATAGTGGGAGAAACTTCTTAGCTTTTTAAAGCAAAATAGACTCCCTATTGTCTTCTAAATGTTCCATATATAGAGCCTAGAACTTCTAATAGCATTTTGCCACCAGGAGGCAAGTCAGTCTGAGGAAAAGCCCATCATACTAAAAGCAACAAAGCCAAGGAAACCGCAAAGAAAAGGAGCTATGCTAAGATAAACCAACCCTGAAATCCATCCTGCCTTTGTACTTTAGTTACTTTGTGAGCCAATTTAAACCAGTGGAATTGAATCTAATTTTGTTACTTGATTCCAAAAGTATGCTAACTGATACAGTCTGTAATTTCAGGTCTGAAAAGGTGGCACACACAAGCCAGTCTTTGCAGGTAATTTCTCACTTCATTCTTCTGAAGCCTAATATGAGAATAGGAGATAGAAGAAGAGAAATAAAGACAAGAAAAAGAAGGTAAATGAGTCTATTTATTAGTTGGATAAAAGTCTGGAGATGGGTATTTGCATATACATTTAGAACAAGAAAAAGTATTTTTTTAACAAACATGCATATTGCAGTTACTATGGCACTATTTAGATGTTTTATAAAGTTAACTCATTTGATTCTTATAACGAATTTATGAGGAATTGTTATTACTGTCATCGGCATTTCCAATTGAAGAAACTGAGGCACATGGATGTTATGTAATTGGCCTAAGGTCACAAAGTTAGCAGTGGCAGACACAATTGAAATCACTATGTTATATTAAAACCAAACAATGAAAAGATCAACCTAATGAGGACACTTCAATATTATGTATATTATATTACAAGATATGGCATGTGGTTAATCCACATGCAAACCTAAGATTGTATCAGGGAAACTAGATATTTCTCAAAGGTCAGAAAAAACAAATGAATTATTAGTCATTCATCTGGAAAAAGATAATCGCTTTATGTCTATGTTTACTTAAAAACACATGAGTAGATAGTAGCACAAACTTGGTAATTATGAAGCATAGTGTATTAAAGTAGAAAGCCAGTTAAAAATCCTGTTAAAAATAGAAAAAGAAAAACTTCTTTTGTTAAAAATAGAAGGTGTTTGCAGCGCATAGTGGGAAACCTGAACTATAATTTTAACTGTCAATTAGGAAATAGTAAAAGGCACAATTTTCTTTTTGGCACAGTACATTTTGTGCCTTTGCTCATTCAAGTCTGTGTAATTGACACCTGAACTTCATTTCTGATCGCCTATGCCTGCTTAGTCTATAATTCCCATATACATTCCATCTAACAAACATTCTCTAGGCTTGGAAGGGAAGGAAGTGTAACGAATGCAAAAAGAAAGTCCTGTGTTTCCCAACAATTTGTGTATGACTTAGGGAGAATAGTGTCTCTCCTTGAACAAATTCTTCTTGAATTTTTCCCTTTCAAAGCTGTCCATTATGTTTGAAGTGGATGTAAGAGGAAAAAGAGGCCTAAAGATAGACAAAGAGAAGATGAATAAGAAGTAACTCTCTTCAATCTATCGTGACTGAAGTACTTAATGATGCTTTTAAATATTTAAATGCTGCAATGTCTAAATTTTAAAAGGACAAACATAAATTTGAGCATACAGTAAGGTTGACAGCATAATTTAAAATGTTTCTGCTTGCAACAAAGAAGCTGAACAAAAACAAATCATCAGTATAACTTCCCGGGACAGTTTTTAAGCTGCCTGGCTCATTTCACTAAGTCCCCAAAGCATGTCTAAATTGTTGTAGTTAGCATCTTCATCTTAGCTATGTCCAGTATATGCTACTTTTACTATACTTTTTAAATTCCTCTGTTAATGGGTGGCAGAAAACATGTCTTTACATTTATATTCCTCGTAGTACAAAGACTATAACAGCCATAAGTAAATTTGAATAAATGAATGAAAATTAGAATACATTAACTAGGGTCTCAACAAATACATAGAAAACATTTTTCTAATTCGATACCACTTATAAAATAATTTTATTATTAAGTTTACTGCAGGTTTATCATTTTATCTTTTCTTTTATAATATGTTGCTAGTCCCAACCATAACTT
>NW_012137747.1:4836588-4844501 GCF_000956105.1 Propithecus coquereli | reverse complement strand
AAAATCATCTTCTGCAATAAAATTGAATACACTTTTCCCAAATGAGTATTAATCATCTGGAAAAACAACACCCTGAAGTAACACTTGTAACTGTTATGGGAGTAAATCTGAATAGACTACTAAAATCCTTCCAGGAAAACAAAATAATAAATATAACTAAAATAAAATAAACTGTAGTCTGCATTACATTAAACAACAACAACAAAAAAAATGGGGCCAAAGGGTAATAATATTCATTTGCTCATTTGCCTCTAGTTCAGTCCTTTAGGGAGAAATAATTCCCAAGTATAAGTTAATTTTATGTGTCATATTCATTGGACCACAGAGTGCCTAGATATTTGGTTAGACGTTATTGTGGGTGTTTCTGTGAGGGAGTGTTTGGATAAGGGTAACATTTAAATCAGTATACTGAGACATTAGTGAGGGCAATCTGCTTTACTCCAATCAGTTGAAGGCCTGAATAGAACACAAAAGCTGACCCTCCTCCAAGGAAAGAGAATTCCTCCTACATAAATAACAGCCTTTGAACTAGGACATCAGTATTTTCCTTTAGACTCAAACTGAAACATCACCTCTTCCTGGGTCTTGAGCCTGCTGGCCTTCAGACTGGAACTGTACCACAAGCTCTCCCAGGTCATCAGCTTGCTAACTCACCCTGCAGAACTTGGGAGGTGCTGACCTCCATAATATCATGCAAGCCAATTCCTTACAATAAATAAATAGACAAACAAATAAATATCTCTTATTAGTTATGTTTCTCTGGAAAATCCTAACTAATATATCAGGCCATCCACAACAATAGTTCACTGGTCTGCTTAGCACATACATTCCTATTTTAGACATGAGCTCATATCATTTTATCTTGAAGGCCTTATGCTTTAGAAATATCCAACTCCTTTTTAATCTTTAAATTGTTTTATTAACTTTCTGATAGTAATTTGGTTTCACAGAAAGTTTTTGTCACTGGTAAAAGAATAGGTGGACCACTAAACATGTATTTTCCAGAGACTTCATTTTTAATGAAGTATTATAATTTGCAAGATTAATAAATTAGCTTCTTTAGGATATATCTGTATCCCAAAGCCTGATTATTCCTAATGGACTTACAATATAGAGGTCCTTGCTACAAAGGCTGAAGCCTTCTGCCCCACCCCTCCCCTTTCCACTGCGTCCAACCCTGTTAGTGACATCACTAAATTTCAAAATTTTCCACAATCTTTTGGAAACAGGTAGTAAGCATGTTCTAATCTCAATTTCCAACTCTAACTCATTAGTACTGGCTGTCTCACCCATTATTTTGAGAATGAACAGGTGTGGACCATTGATAGAAATAATTAATTAGCTATATCTGCCATGAGTGAGGGAGAAAGCAGTGGCTACAAAAGTCACACATTTTCCATCCTTTCTCCAAATTTTTAAATTGACACTCCGTTAAAATATACATGAAAAGCAAGGTTTCAGGGTAATTTATTGGGATAATAATTTCTGTTTATTACCACTCCTATATGAGAGTCTCAGAAGAAATGCAAATGTAATTGCATTACAGTTACCCAGACACTTAGAAATAGGAATTTCCAGCATTGTACTTGGATTCGCTTTATTTCAAGGGCTTGTTAACAGCTTTGGTTTGAAGGCAGAAACAGAGGTTGTCTGGAAGCAAGAGGACTACTCCCTTTTTGGCTTTTGTCTGAGAATCAAAGCATCTTTTAGTTATTAGGCTGGGCAATCCCAGCGGGAAGAGAGGATAGTGGTTGTCACTGGAGTAATTTCAGAAAATAGCTTATTTTGGAGAAGAAAGAGCAACTTCTGGGAAAATAGTAAACGGATAGGAAGATTTTATGGTATTCTTATCTGGCGCACATTCACAAACTTTATTCCCAATGCCAGGGATTAGGAAGGAGGGAAGCTTGTGAACATCTGTGGCATCTGGCCTCAGAGTTCCAAGAACTGGGAAAGAAAGGTTCTGTGTGACAGAACCTGTGGTCAGTACAGAGAACCAGTGTGAGGGCATCTGAGTCATTCTGGAGTAGCAGTACCTGAACAATGGCAGAGAAGCAGCTCTTCATAGCAGCATCACTTGATGGGAGGAATAATATTCATGACAACCAACACAGGGGACTAAGGACTAGGTTCTTCTTCCATTTTCCACGGACTTGAATGTCTGCACAGCCCTAGGATAAGCAGTAGTCTGCTGCCCCCTTACCCTTAGGAAAATGACTAGAATAAAAGTAGGGAGCTAAAATCCACATTCGAGTTGAAAAAAAAAAAATATTCTATTGTCCCTCAAGTATTGCATAGCAAAATTATACCTACTACAAAAAAAGCATAAAAAAACTTAAAAAACAAAAGATTAAAATAAGTTCAAATTTAGTGGTGGTATAGAAATTCCATGAAGTTGGCAGCAGGGGTCAGAGGATCTCAGGGGAAAATGAAAGGTTTAAAGAACGAGGGTTGAGGCACTGATAGTTTAAGCCACCTGTCCTAGATCAGGCTAGATCATGTAGCTAGCCTGAGAGAACTAGGATACTAACATAGGTGTTCTGATTCCTGTGAGACCAAAAGCCCCAAGGTGATTCGGTATTAAAAAGTATGATTCATGTCATAGTGCTTGGAACTATGCAGGGGGCCAGAATCAGGGGGCTGAAGGTGTTCCATGAGGCCCCTATGCATATTAGAGGGTGAACAGAGGATCATCAGGAACAGGGAGGAACACCGCCATACCCTGATGTGTGAAGGCTGAAGCGCTGTATCAGACGGGGAACCTGTAGAAGAGATTGGGAATCAGGCATTTCTGAATTCTTCTCACTTCTATGGGAAAAGTTCCTAAACTCTCTGAGCTTAGCAAATGCATGTAATGTGCCCAGGACATGGTAGGTATTATATTAACATACTTTGAATAGCAACACAGTGAGCATGATACAGAAACAGGAAAAAAATCTGCCACAGCAAATCAAAATATCACAGAAAGTTTCTGAAATTTGGCAGGAAATTAATATGTACCAAATTTCACTATTCTCTCAGGCTGTTATTAGATTATTATAATATGTATGAATATTATATTTAAATTTATGTATATGATAGACCCTCAGACAAGATGGCTGACTAGAAGTAGCTGATGTGCATCTCTTCTTCAGAGGAGAATCAGGCTACCTATTAAATACCCATACTTCGAATAGATTGTTGGAGGAAGAACACTTGAATATAACAGAGAGAAGATGGGAGACACCAAGGGTGAAGGAAAAAGCATGACTGTCTGCTCTGGGTTGCTCAGGGCCTTGAGCAGCCCCCACAACTGGACCCAGAGAAGGGGTAGTTGAGAGACCCTGGAGACTCCACATTCCCCCAACAGGCCTTTACAGTTTTAGCCACAGAAGAGCTCCTCAACGCCCACAGGCCTCGAGAGTGGCATAAGATGCTGCTGGGAGATCACACGGAGGCACTATTTGCGCTCGTGTGGAGTTTCACAGGCTTCCAAACTCCAGGCACCTGTGGCCCAAGCAAATTGAGGAGCTCTTCCCCCAGTGATACAAACCCTGCACTGAGGACACTGCTACTGCTGCCACTGCTGGGCCAGGGAGGGAGATGTGAATCGGAAGATTTTCTGCATTCCAAAGTCATTTCACCCCCACAGCTGTGGCCTACTGCAGGACACAGGGGTATTCGGACCACAAGCCCCACACTTGTGAGGCTTCCCCAGAACTGCCTGACTTGGCTGCTCCCGCAGAGAGGGGCATACCCTTCCCAGTGGCCGGACTGCTATGTAACTGCAGTTGACCCATTTGAATGTTACATGGGCAGCTTGGGACCAGCCCAACTCTCCCTATCACAGTCATCACTTGAACTCAGGGACCTGAAGACAGGTCCACTAGTCTGGTCTGATCCCACCAGGACTCAATCACATCGTTCAAGGGCATGGAAGAGAGATTTGCAAACTGATCTCGACGGGGGAAGGAGCTCTAGTGGGCAGAGAGTGTGACATGAGTTTGTGCTGCGGGTCACAAGCAGGGTGCCCCTCCCCTACCACTGGAATGGCCAGAGCAACCACACTTTCTGTCCTAGGAAGGGAGGTTCACAGCCTGGGGTGGCTTCATGACCTAAACGCTATCTCCTTTTGACTGGATGAACTGGTTTAGCCTGCTGCCAAAGGCTGGATGCCACAGGGAGATCAGGTCAGGGGAGTAGAAGCTGAGTGAACCCACTTCTACCTTCCTGCTAGATTGTGGATGCCAGACTGCCCCCCCACCTGCCATGCAGGTTCTTTGGTATGGGAGAGCTACCACTGCCCCTCCCTGTAAACTTCCCCTAGCCACCTGAGACCTGCATCCCAATACCCACTAGGATGGTGCTCACACCCACCTTTGGAGAGCCCAGATGTGGACCTACCCAACCCAGCCTCATCCAGCTTTGCCCCCCATCCGCCTTGGTGGTGGCAGAACATGATACAGGGACCTCTGGGAGTTCCAGGGACCTGTTTATCACCCAGGACATCTGCATACTTCTCCTGATTGACTAGGGCTGGGCATAGGTTCGATAAACACCACGACAGCTGACTCTCTCCTACAAGCACCACCTAGTGTCAGGGAGGTTAACTCCCTGTACAGCCCATTACAACACTGGCTGACACAATCGTACAGGGTTTGGCCAACTCTTCCTACAATCACCACCTACTGGCATGGACACTAAACTGGACATCTCCAATATATTAATGATTCATGCTGTTAGAAGTGAACAGGACTAGGGAATGAGATAAGATTCCAGACACCTTCACCTTTCCTTGTTGGTAGGAGGCAAGGAAACTGCCCATATGCATAGTACACCACCAGTACAGCCTACAATTAACTAGAATTTGAGAAAACCACTACATTAAGGCTATCTAAAACTAAGGAATTCATTCAGAGCTTTGGCCCCAGAAAGCACCCACAAGCAAAGCCAAAGATCCTTACCAAACATATGAGACAGTCTCACCCTTAAAAGGTGGAACAAAGTCCCATCTAAACAAAAATAAATTCAAAAATAAGAATTGACAGCTTCTCCAGGTGAGAAGCTATCTGCACAAGAACTCTGGCAGTATGAAAAAACTGTAATTCCAGAAGAAAAAGTAGGAAAACTCTTCTGGACATAGGCCTAGGCAAAGAATTTTTGACCCCAAAGGCAAATACAAGAGTAACAAAAATTTAGAAATGGGACTTAATTAAATTTAAAAGCTTCTGCTCAGCAAAGGAAATAATTAACAGAGTAAACAGACAACCTGTAAAATGGGAGAAAATATTTGCAAACTATGCATCTGACAAAGGACTAATTTCCAGAATCTACAAAGGACTCAAACAAAACAGCCAAAAAAATGAACAATCTCATCAAAAGGTGGGCAAAAGACATGAACAGAATTTTTTGAAAAAAAGACAGACAAATGGCCTACAGACATATGAAAAAATGTTCAATATCACTAATCATCAGGGAAATGAAAATTAAAATCACAATGTGATACCACCCTACTTCTGTCAGAATGGCCATCATTAAAAAGTCAAAAAACAATAGATGTTGGTGTGGGTGCAATGAAAAAGGAACACTTATACACTGTTGGTGGGAATATAAATTAGTACAACATCTACAGAAAACAGCACGGAAATTCCTCAAAGAACTAAAAGTAGACCTGCCATTCAATCCAGCAATCCCACTACTGGGTATCTACCCAAAGGAAAGTCATTATATCAAAAAGACACCTGCACTCATATGTTTATCAACTGATGAGTGCATAAAGAAAATGTGCATAAAGAATATATGTATGCATACACACACACACCATGGAATACTACTCAGACATAAAAAAGAATGAAATAATGTTTTTTGCAGCAACTTGAATTGAACTAGAGGCCATTATCCTAAGTGAAGTAATTTAGGAACAGAAAACCAAATACCACATGTTCTCACTTATAAGTGGGAGCTAAGCTATGAGTTTGCATGGTCATACAGAGTAACATAATGTACTTGGAAACTCAGAAGGGGGAAGGTGGGTAGAAGGTGAGGGATGAAAAATTACCTATCAGGTATGATGTACACTATTCAGCTGGTGGGTACACTAAAAGCCCAGATATCACCAATATACAATTCATCCATTTGACAAAAAAACATGTTTTATGTATCTTTAAATCTATTGAAATAAATTTAAAAGTAAATAAATTTATGTACATAATATATATATTTGCTTTCTATATTCATAGTCAATATTTTTGCTTTAAAAAAAGTAAAAAAGGGGAAAAAAGATTATTTGAATATTTTTTCTTCTTCATGACACCCAACCAATCCCAATTACTGCTTTAACTCCTCTCTAAATCTCTTCAATAAGAGAATCATCTCTTAGAAAATTTTAAAATTTTTAACAAAATTCAGCATGCTCTTACATATATAAGTTTTACAATTATGTTTATATTTAGTATTTATTTTTATTAATTATGGAAGAATACATACCTCAAGACTAGAATCAATAATGGATATACACACACATGTTTTATAATCTCTATAAAATCTATAATTTCCATAACTCATCCAGCATCTTATTGCATTTAAAAGCTATAATATAACTGAGAGACAAAGAGCTTTCTATTTGAATCACTTTTTTCTATTTGACTCGTTTTATTCACATTATTAAAAATAGATTAGGATGCGGCTGAACAGTCAACTTGTTAATGGCTCTCTGAACAAGTTTTAAATGTGTCATTATTATCTAAATAATGAATAATTGTGAGTGTGATTTCCGTATGGAATAACCTGCCCTTGGTTTTTATTTCTTGAGAGATTTAATACCACTTCAATTGCTTTCAATCAGATGTGACATCTTCTGCACATTGATAGATGTATTATTGATATACATGGTCTTGATGTGACAAAACATCTCTTTTATCTATGATTAAAATGAATTATCACATTGCAACAGCTACTCTCCCAATCATCAGTTGCACAGCCAACTTACCACGCATTCACCACAACACTAGTTTTAAAAAGCACGTTTGATGAATACATTTTTATTTCTACATATGTAACACAGCTTCCTTTCTCCTAATATACCAGGCATGTAAACCTCTATTCCCCTGCAGTGGAAATCTATTGTTTTTGCCTGCCTGACTTCCTTTCCATATCGGGTCACAGCAGCCCAACTTTCCTTCGGAGAACTTCCCTTAACCTACTGTCACTCCTTATGATAGGGAGTTAACAGTCCCCCAACCTCCTCATCTCTAAGAATAGGCATATGAATAAATCTGACCAGTGAGTTTAGTCCATGAGCCAGCTACAGTGAACGTTTCAGGGTTAAGAACATAACCCAGTGAAGCAAATCAGAATCATCCCCTAGACTTTGCTGGTACAAAAACAAAAATAAAAGTGAAAGTTAGACCAAGAGTTGGAACCAAATCCTGATGACATTTTTTTTATTTTTTGGATTCAGGTATGACTAAATCTGAAGATACACTCTCAGACCATTCAATTACATAAGCCACTCAATTCTCTTTCTCTTTAAAAAATAAGTTGAAAGGGATTTTCATTCACTTGCAACCAAAAGGCCCCTGATTAATATGCTCATGATCTGATTTTTTTTTTCATTTAGGCTATGTATTAGTCAAGATAGGATAAACAGGTGAAATAAATAGAATTTGGAATCTCAATCACTTAACACAACAAAATTTTAATTTCGCACACATCACAGTCCAATACTGGTTGGGCTGCCTTCCTCCATGGCATAGGTATATTATCTCAGCACGTGGTCTCCAAGGACCTTATGGTCTGGGAAGGAAGAGAAGGAAAAGGCACATTGGCTCCTCAGTGGTTTCAACCGAAGATGACACAGGTCACTTGGGCTTACAGCCCATTCATTGTCCAATCTGGACAACTGACAACAAACTAACTGTCAGGAAGGCAGAGAA
>NW_012137747.1:4801460-4836355 GCF_000956105.1 Propithecus coquereli | reverse complement strand
GGCACTCACTCTAGCCCGGGCAAAAGAGTGAGACTCTGTCTCAAAAAAAAAAAAAAAAAGAAAGCTCATCCATACTCACCGAGCATAGCTATCTGTATCAGTCAGGAGTCTCCAGAGAAAAGGAACCAGTAAGTTTTGTAGACATACACACAGATATTTATTTTAAGAAATTGACTCACATGATTGTGGAGGCTGGTTAAGCCTGAAATTCACAGACAAGTAGATTGGAAATGTAGGTATAAGTTGGTACTGTGGTCTTCAGGCAGAAATTATTCCTCTTCGGAAAACCTTAGTATTTCCTCTTAAGGCCTCAGTTGATTAAATGAAACCAATCTAAATTACTTAAAGTCAACTGATTGTAGATATTAACCACATCTACAAAATACCTTCACAGCAACACCTAGATTTGTGTTAGATTTAATAACTGTATACTATAGCCTACTCAAGTTACCCATCACACTATCTCTGCTACAGATCAAATGCCCTCATTTCTTATATTTTTCTTATAATATTGCTGTGGATATAAATATCTCTGCCATATGGTTACAGATTACGGTCATGATCTATTGCACATATTCTATGCATCTCCTCCTACATGATGTAGCTAAATGTTTTAACATTATAAAAATATTTCTCTGGTCATTAAGATACTAATTCATTTCTGAAATCTTAGCTAACCTTCAATCAATGCTATATTTTCCACTGCTGCCATTATGTATTCATTAATTCATTCAATTAATATTTTTTAGTACCTACTGTAAGCTAGGTACACTAAGGTGACCTTTTTAAGTCAGAAATCTGCATCTTCATATTGAGAGAGAATAAATAACTGTAGTAAGCATTTAATGTTTTGTGACAAATCATCCCCAAATTTAGAGGCTGAATCAAGAACAACTTACTTTTCAAGGTTTCTGTAGGTCAGGAATTTCAGATCAGCTTCTTTGAATGGTTGGTTCTCTCTCAGGGCCTTTCATTGAAATGAAGGCAGATGTTGGCTGCTGCTATAGTCATTAGAAGGCTTAACTAGGATTGCAGGAAATACTTCCAAGGTGGCTCACTCATGTATCTGGCAAGTTAGTCCTGGTTGTTAGCAGGAAGCCTCAGTAGCTCTCTACGTGAACCTCCTCATAGGTCTGCCTGTGTGTGTGTGTCCTCAAAGCTGGATTTCTCCAGAACAAGAGATACAGAGGTCCAAGGCAAATGCTTCAATGCCTTCTATGACCTAAGGTTGGAAGTCGAAAACAGTCACTTCCACTGTATTCTATTGATCACACAGACCAGCCCTGGATCAATATGAGAGAGAACTGCACGAGGGCATTCATTCTAGCTGAGGATCATGGGGGCCATCTTGGGGCCCAGCTACTACTAACATGATAACATATGCCAATCTTTCGCTTGAAATACCTGTAGTTTAGAGAAACAACTGGCTCATCCTATTGAATATATGGGCTTTATAATTCATACATTCAGATCTGACTAGGCCATGAACTGAGGTTTTTAGTTAAATTCAGCATGGACTTGAAACCTCTGCCTTGGCAGGGCACAGTGGCTCATGCCTGTAATCCTAGCGCTCTGGAAGGCAGAGATGGGAGGATTGCTTGAGATCAGGAGTTCAAGACCAGCCTGAGCAAGAGTGAGATGCCCATCTCTACTAAAAATAGAAAAATCAGCTGGGCATGGTGGTGTGCGTCTGTAGTCCCATCTACTCGGGAGGCTGAGGCAGGAGGATCACTTGAGCCCAGGGGTTTGAGGTTGCTGTGAGCTCGGCTGACACCACGGTACTCTAGCGCAGGTGACAGAGCAAGACTCTGTCTCAAAAAAAGAAGAAAAGAAAAACCTCTGCTTTAGTTAAGAGCAACATATGGAAAAAAACACTCCTTTCTGGATCACTGGACTGGTACCCCAGAGAGTCTCTGAAGAGGTTCAGCTGGAGGCTGTGAACAACAGGCATGTACACACACACGCCAATCATTTACCTCAGCACCAAACACACCGTCCTGGGACCCACCACCTCTTACACAAACAAAAGTTTCCTATCTTTGGTCACAGAAGCAATACAGGTAGTAACTAAGTATCGTTTGAGTACTATACTTAATAGGAAATAGAAAATTATGTAATATCGGCTTATTTCTATATCTTGGTGTTTCTGAAGTTTCCATTTTATTACATTAACATATCCAGTAAGTTCAGTCTCAGAGAGATATAAATAGAAACATTTAATTTATTTTATTGTAATAGGTGCAAATTGAAATGTGGCATAGAAGGTCATGGGAGTGCCTTGGGAAGATCCTAACAGGGTGGAAAAAAATGTGATAATTGTCATTATGAGTGTAACCAATTTTGGGGTGGGTAATGCCAGCAGTTCAGTTCCAGTTTTTCTATTAATCAGTTATGACAATGAACCACTTACATATTAATATGTGTCTCACAAAAAAGTGAAAAAAATTCTTTGAATTAAAAAAAAAACCTCACCATATAAATTCAAGGGATTGTTCTCTGTTTTCTCCTCCCAGTTCTACAGAATTTCTCCTGTCTATTTACATTTGGATCCCAATCCGTGGGTTGAAACTCTATTCAAGTTTAATGTTAGTCCAGGTGGTTTGACTAATAATGCTACAGAGAATTTAAAGACATGTTCAGAATAAACTACTTACAAAAATCTTAGTTAATTGGCCAAAGAAATGCTTAAAATTTTACAAAATTAAATAATCAATGCTTTATTACTTAAAAAATTGATAGTACAGTATGAATTTTAATGATTCAATTAATGACAAATCATAACAAAATTCTATAAAATTGTTTTCAACACCCTAACATACCACCAGATTATCACCAATGTCATTACTTTTAAAAGTATTAATATCTATCAAGCATAGTCCAGCAGAAATAAAATAAGAAAAGGAAAAAAAGTATTAATATCAAGGAAAAATTAGACAATCAAAATGGAACTCATTTATATCCTATTATCCTTTTCCCAAATCTTTACATTATAGGTTTATAGGCTCTGAATTTAAACCAGAGAAAAAAATTTTTTCTTGGTTAAAAAAATTAGCTTTTCCAGTTCTTTTGAAATAAACAGAAACAGGACAGAAGTATGTCAAATGACTAATTGTTTTATTATTATAAACTCCAATCTTCAGAAGACAATAACAAAACCATACCCAACTAACATAAACCAGGAAACCAAAATAAACTTGTATTTATTTCAAATGTCCAAAACAAAAGCAGTAGCACTTCAGTTAAAGGCAAACACAGAACATAACTAAGTTGTTGATGTGACTATAATAATTAATCCCATCAACTCTAATTAAACCTTAATAATCAAATCTCTGGGATTTTCTTCAGAATCCATAACAGGCGAGAATTTCGCCTGACATTATTAAACCATCCATAGAAAGCTTACAGTGACACTGTTGGTGCTATGTTATATTAAACTACACTGGACTGTACTTGCTGACTTTTTTTTAAGTAAAAGAAAATGTAAAAATATCCCTAAGTTTCATAATATTTGTTGAGAATGATATAGAAGAAAAACTGAAAGGGTGTGTATTTGTTATCTATGGAAGTATAACAAATGACCCAAAAACTTAGTGCCATAACACAATGGTATTATCTCACTGTTTCTGCAAGCTAGGAATGCAGGTGCAGCCTAGCTGGAGCCTCTGGCTTTGGATCTCTCACAAGGATCATCTGAGAAGGCTGCAATCACGCTGTCAGCTGGGTCCAAGTCATCTTAAAACAAGACTTAAGGTTAACTGGTAGTGGAATTGTTCCAGCAAGCTCATTCCGGCTATTGGCAGGATTCAGTCCCTTGCGGGCTGTTGGAGTGAGAGCTCCAGTTCCTCACTGTTGGCTGGATGCTACCCTAAGTTCCTGCCATGTAGGTGTCTCCATAGGGTAGCTCACAGCATGACAGCTTGCTTCATCAGAGCAAGCAATTGGGAAGAGACAGAGAATCTGCAAGCAAGACAGAAATCAGACATTTACAGCATACCTCCAAGTGATATCTCATCTCTTTTGCTTTCTCTTTTTACCAGAAGAAAGTCACTAGACTCAATGCATATAAAAGATGAGGGGATTGCACAAAGCAATGACTGCCAGGAGGTGGGGTAATTGAGAGTTATTTCAGAAACTGCCTAGCACATGGAGCTACTATTACAAAACTATAAGGTTGTCTGGGTTGAAAAGTATCCCTCCAAAATTTCTGTCTTTCCCAGAACCTTAAAATATGACCTCATTTGGAAATACGATTGTTGCAGATGCAATTAGTTAAGTGAAACTCAGGTCATACTGGAGTAGGTGGGCCTTCACTCCAATATGACTGGTGTCCTTATAGGGAAGGAAGACACACAGGGAGAATGCCATCAAGCAGTGGAGGTAGGAACAGGAGTGATGCATCCACAAGCAAGGAACACTAAGGATTTCCAGCAACCACCGGAAGTTAAGAAAAGGTAAGTCTCTACCCTAGAGGCTTCAAAGGGAGTATGGCCCTGCTGAAAACCTGCTTTTGGATTTCTAGCCTCCAGAACATTGAGAGAATAAATTTCTGTTGTTTTAAGCCACCAAATTTGTCATACTTTGTTGCAGCAGCCCTAGGAAACTAATACAGGGGTATAAATACTTTTATATAGATGCCAACTTAAAGATGATCCTGATAATAGTTGGCAACTCAACAATCAAGAAAGACAAATAACTTGATTAAAAAATGGCAAAGAGTCTGAACAGAAATTTCTCTGAGGACATAAAAATGGCCAACAGGTATATGAAAAGGTGCTCAACATCATTAATTATCAGGTAAATGCAAATCAAAACCACTATGAGATACCATCTCATACCTGTTAGGATGGCTATTATCAAAAAGTCAACAGATAACAAATGGTCAGAGTTTGGAGAAAAGGGAACTCTTGTACACTGTTGGTGGAAACGTAGATTGGTACAGCCACTGTGGAAAACAGTATGGAGACTTCTAAAGAAATTAAAAATAGAATTACCATACAAGCCAGCAATCTCTCTTCTGTGCATATACTCAAAGGAAATAAAATCACCACCCTGTTAAAAGATACCTGCTCTCTCATGTTTGTTGCAGCATCATTCACAATCGTCAAGATATGGAAACAACCTAAGTGTCTGCTGACAAACAAATGGATAAAGAAACCATGGTACATACATACAATGGAATATTATTCAGCCCTAAAAAAGAATGAGACCTTGCCATTTGTCACAACATGGATAAGCTTGGAGGACATTATGCTAAGTGAAATAAGCCAGACACAGAAAGAAAAATATTGCTTGATCTCACTTACATGTGAAATCTAAAAAAAAAAAAATTCAAATACATATAAAAAACAAAACAGTAGTTACCAGAGGTGAGGTTAGGGAAAGGAAATGGGGAGATGTAGGTCAGAGAATACAAAGTAGCAGATATGTAGGATGAACGAGTCTAGAGACTATAGAAAATAAAATTATACTGTATACAGCTGGGGTCCCCAACCCCAGGCTGGCCTGTTAGGGACTAGGCTGCAGAGCTCTGCTGCCCTCCACCCTCCACCCCCAACCCCACCCCCATCCATGGAAAAACTGTCTTCCATGAATCTTAGGAACCAAGAGGATCACACAGCCGGAGGTGAGTGGCGGACAAGTGAGCAAAGCTTCATGTGTATTTGCAGCCATCCCCATCACTGGCATCACCACGTGCGCTCCACCTCCCCCGCCCCATCCCCGACTGTGGAAAAATTGTCTTCCATGAAACCAGTCCCTGGTGCCAAAGAGGTTGCGGACTGCTGGTATATGGGATTCACGCTAAATGAGTAGACTTAGTTGTTCTTGCCAGAAAAACAAAAAAAGGATAACAATGTAAGATGATTGATACATTAATTTGCTTTACTACAGTAACCTTTTTACTATATGCATGTATCCTATAACATCTTATGTTGTGTCCTTAAATATACAGAATAAAATTTATTTTAAAAAAAGAAAGAAAAGCTGAACAGTAACTAACCTTTGAAGCAAAGCCAAGCCTTGGATCTAAGCTGGCTCAACTCCAAAGCTTGTGCTTCGAACTAATATACAGTATGGTTTATTCAAAATGATTTCCTGTTATAAGACTTGGAACCTAGAAATTTATCTGTCTTATCATGGTGACATGGGAAAAAGAAAGATATCGGAGAAGAAATGGGTAACAGCAGCTTGTTAAGGCAAGAGTTGTTACTTGTGATTTCAGACCTACCGTTAGTTCGATATATCACTTTGGCTCGGTAAGCTTATGAATAAAATTAAGGGAAATGGAAAAACCAGATCCAGATTTTTACTGTGCATTGGAGTATGTTAATGAACTTCAAGGGAGCTGAGAACAATAAAATTCTGTGATGGTGGGTTGTGAAAGGATGGCCTTGCTTATAAACTAGCTAACAGAGAAAGATAAACCGTCAAACAGAAAGTAAGAGGAATAAACTCACAGCACAACTGCCCTTTGTTTTGTTTGATTAAACACCTGGACTCAACTCGTTGTCTTTAAGATTAACCACCTGCAGTATCTCTAAGAGTTCATTTTCACTGCCTTGAACAGCCCCACGTGGACAGCAGGGTGTGAGCTCCCCTCTGCAACTCCCACCAGACCACATTTCAAGGACCCCGATAAGCCAGCCTCACAGAGAAAAGGAGAAAAATGGAAAAGCAAACACAGCAGCTTCTCAGCCACTTCTGTTACCAGCTGGCAGCCATACCATTTTTTTCTCTCTTCTCTATGTCCCCATAAAAACCCTGAGCTGCTTCTGCTCAGAGCCAATACTTCTTCTTTCTTTCTTTTTGTGTTGAGCCCTTCCCACCTTTAGGAAGTAAAATAAACTTTTTTTATTTAAAACTATTCTAATCTTTGTGTTGAGAAATCTTTCTCCACCCGAGTACGAATTCACACCCTAACAGTATGTATGTGTGAACACACTAGGGTGTATGTGTATTTCTGGGGAAAAGATCCATTGCTTCAGATCCTCCAGCCAGTCTGTAATTCAAAAGTTTTAAGATGATCTCTGAGATCCCTCTTAATTCCAATAGTGTGTGCATCTTCCATTTTGAATCATAGATCTTCTCTACCTTAATTTTCTTGCATCCATCATAGAAACAACTTGTATTCCTTCCAAAATGTATAGCATTTGAAGGGAAAAGAACAGAAATAATTTTGCATTTCAAATCATCATCTACTAATAGTTCTCTGGGGGATGTTTGTTTTTTGCCTAACAATTGCAACTGCTCTCTGAATCTTTGAACAAATGCATCGGGTGAGTAAATAAATGTATTGTCATGTTCCCATCAATTAGACTAGCAAGCATTCCCATTGTACAGTTAGGGAAGTTCTGGAAAAAAGCATAAACCAACGATTCCATTCATATACATATACATTAATATATGTTGTCACCGTGCCAATTTGTTGAAACTAAAAAATCTTCATTTTTTAGTAATTTTACGCAACTGTTATAAAGTAAGGTAGCAATTAGACTTTTTTTCCGTGGAGGAAGGTTTCTGCAAAGAAATGTTTCACTAAGCATTTTTCAGTCAAGTAACAATGGCAAGAATCTTCATACATTTTCAGACAAGTTCCGAAATAGTTAAGTAATCCAAAGGTAGATACTCAAGGCTGGATTTGTGAATCATAAGCACTTCCCAGGCAGGAATTCTAAGAAATACTTGGGGAGGATATTAGACTTTCATTAGTTGTACATAATGAGACTTGACTATGTTCATTGAGTCTTGAAAGGAGTCTCACATAAAGGACAGAAATATCAGAACAAACAAGTGGTGGTATGCTGATAAATGTTTAACAACTGGGTCTCCAGGAATAAAATGAAATGAAAATCCCTGACTTACAGTATTGAGTGATTTCTGAAAGACTTTCTGGGTAAGAGTAAAAATGAACTTGGACTTAAAAACAAAAGCCCGCCCTGCTGTTAATCAGGCTGAAAGGACAAACACATAAAGTCAACTCCAAAGTTAACAGGACATATTGTTTCTCCCAAGGTTATAAGGCTATAAAATGTCATAATGACCCCCTCTATGAATGATTACTGCTCTCTTACCCATGCCACCTCCCGACGCCCTTTGCTATTCCCAAAGGGATGTCCAACTGCTAAACCTTCTTACCCTCATGACAGTAAGAAATCCCTAGTTAATCCCCACTTCTAAGCCTGTCACAAAATAGCAAGAAACTCAGAATGGGCCTCCTCTTTCCTTAGACCCTCCTCAGAATCCTCTGGCAGGAACCCAACGCTCCCATAGCATGGTTCCCTCCTCCCTCTTGTCAAGGGTGACATTGCACAGTTTCTGCAAATGCCCCTCCTTGCTATGAGTCAGTCAATAAATCTGATTTTGTCAGACTACAGACTGGAAGTCCTGGAATGATTAGGATTTAACATCTTCATGCTATTAATATTCCCACTAAGACTGACCTTAAGCTAACAATGTGATGTCCCTAAATGTGCATTTGGGAACTAATGAGCACAACCAGCTAAAGTAGGTATGAGCTGGCCCCAACATAGCCCAGGTTACACTCTCAACAGCTATGGAAGGGATAATAGGTTTTAATCATCATTGTACAGTGAAGGAAACCAAGATTCAGAGAACTTACATAAATTGTTTAAGGTCACAAAGCTGGTATCAGAGTTACTGTTTAAATCTGTGTCTTTCTGATTCAAAATACCATGGTCTTTAACATCACTCTGTTTAATATGCTATAGTATCACCTATTCTTATAATAATTTCATGGGTGTAGATTTTTTTTAAAGACTATACATTCCATGGCTTGTGCAGAGTGCATTGGATAAGTCTCCTGTATCTTCCACACACTGTACAGTAGCTGTGTAACATTGGGCAAGAGGCTTATCATCTCTAAGTCTCGGCTTCCTCATCGATAAACTGGGGGCAAATATAGTGCCTATCCCATAAGATTGTTGAGTAGATTTTAAAAATTAATAAATGTGAACTATTTAGCATGCAGTACTTAATAAAAGTTAGCTATCAAAATTATAATGCTATACATGTAAAGTGCTGAAGAAATATTTGTCATTTTTATGGACACTCAATTTTAAAAGTTTCTATAAATCTCATTCAAATTACTTTCAGATTTTTGTATATAGATGAGATGATTTTAAAAATCTTTCTGTAATCCTATTTCCGTTATCTGCTGCTGCTTTGCAAAACAAAACTTTTTGGTTTAAAACCACAATGATGTATTGTTTTTCATATTTCTGTGGTTGACTGGGTGGTTCTGTTCCATGTAGTGTTAACTGAGGTCTCTCATATGGCTCCATTCAACTGGAAACTTGGCTAGAGCGCCTTGGTTTTCTTCCAAGTGGCCTCTCTCTCCACATGGTGTCACATCCTCCAGGGCCATTCCACATAGTGTTTCTCTCTAACAATATAGCCTGGACTTTCTTCCCATGTGATATCTGGATTCCATGACAGAGTTTTCTAAGAGGACAACTTCAGTGTGCAAGCCCTCAACAAGCCTGGCTAATGTCCATTGACCACAGCAAGTCACATGACCAAACCCAGAGTCCTTGTGCAAGGGGACTGTACAAGAGCATTAGTATTGAGAGGCACAGTTTGGGGGCGGCGGAAACCAACGCACCCATCTGCCACGGATTCCTATACACCTTCATGTATAAACCTCCTTCAGAATCCCTGAGAAGACGCCAAATAGCTGATTTTATGGAAAAAGTCTTTAGTCCTGTGAATAATGAAAGCAGAATTGGAACTGACTTAATGTTCCTATCAGTCTGATTCTCTGTGTCAAGTATGCATGGCTCTATCGTACAATGAGGATTTAGAAATAATAGCAAACTAATTTTAATGAATGAGGAAAAAGGGAATAAATCATGGTCCCATAAGTACCAATTTCAAGCTACCTCTTAATGCACTAAAAAAAGTATTGTCGATTATAATAATCATTCATATAATAACACACAAATAACATCATCATCATTAGGATTGCCATTAAAACCATTACATTTTTATCAACATTTTTGTCCTGAAATTTCTAATTGAAAGACAATGGTGATTTCATTTTGAAATCAGTTCTAAATATGAATGACTCCACTATATATTTTGTTCTGAAGTCAACCTCCCCTCACAAAAGCTAGCCTGTTTCATTTTTTTCTTGTTTATGTTTTCTTGTTAGTTTCCTCTGCCCTTCTAGGGGTAAAAAGGAAAAAAAGCCATTTCAAAACAGAGAGCTATTATTGTATGTCTACCATGATTATAAGCAAGATTCAATTACACTGCTCTAAAATATTCATTGCAAATTTGTCATTTAAAGATAGTTCATCTCTATTCATGTGTAGTTCCCATACTCACAGTATAAATATTTACAGTTAATTATGGAAAATTTCACACATTAATTCTAGTAGTATGAAAATATATTAATAAATTTGCATTAATAAGTGATTTTTTAGAAAATTATCTTGAAGTGGGAAAAGAGAGGGATGTCATATAACTACGGTAGCCAGAGGCTTAAGCTTTGGGGTCTCTCATTTACCCAGGGCGTTTCCAAGGCCACATTCGCTCAATCGTATACTTTTGTACAATTTACAAAATAAGATATTTTATCTTATTTTAGAATCTCTGTCTCTTTCCACTCTGAATTCCTTCCCATCACATGTCCGCTCAGGTAGGATGCTTTTGAAATGGTTGTGGCATTTTTAGAATCTGGTAAGGAAACATTAAGTCAGGGCTATATTTAGTTTGGGGTTTGTGGGATATATTTATGTGGTTTGCAGCCACTTCAATATATATTTAAGTTACTGCCAGTCATCCCAGTGTAGGTAAGGCTTTCAGAAATGCATCCTTCCCATAAGCACCACACAAACTCACCCATTGTGGTCACACAAGGGCTCAGGCCAGAGGTCTGATCTCCATTTGAATGTATTTTATGATGTCTGGCATGGAATTTTGTTGCTAATGAAGGAGAAACGTGGTTTGAAATTTATAAACTAAATTTCCTTTCTATACTAAAGTGGCCATCAAAAAACACACAAACTGCGGAGGAAAAAAGTAATCAACATGTACATCAGACAATTAGTAAAAGTATGATTTTTTTTTTTTTTTGAGACAAGGTCTCGCTCTGTTGCCCCAGCTAAGGTGCAGTGGTGTCATCATAGCTCACTGCAACCTCAAACTCCTGGGCTCAAGCTATCCTCCTGCCTCAGCCTCCTGAGTAGCTGGGACTACAGGCTCATGCCACCACGCCCAGCTAATTTTTTTTTTTTTTCTATTTTTTTGTATAGACGGGGTCTTGCTTTTGCTCAGGCTGGTGTCAAACTCCTAACCTCAAGCAATCTTCTCACCTTAGCCTCCCAAAGTGCTGGGATTATAGGCGTGAGCCACCATGCCTGGCCAAAAGTATAATTTTCTTTCTGGGTTTTGTTATGTTCACAGTACTTGTCAGCTTTTCAAATTTTGTAAGTTATTTGTTTCATACCTAATTTAGTATTAGTATTTCCGACTTCTTCTTCTTAAAGAAAACTCTCCAAACTGTACAAGCAAAATCTGAATCTGCTCCCAATGATAACTAACTTCTGATACTGTGAAATATTCTCCTATTTCAGGGGTTGAGTTCTTAAACAATAATGAAATCATGTTAAGTACATTCTCTTCTTGTTTTAGGGTTTCCATTTTTCTTCTCTTTGCTTGTGAAGACTAATTCATTCATCTATGAAATGTGACTTTAGTCTCCTACTTTAACCTCTAACATGTAGCAATATAGATGAATTTTGGCCAGAGGTAGATCATTAATCATGATTGATTGATTGTAATAGTCAGAATTCTCCAGAGAAACAGAACCAATAGAAGATAGATAAACACACACACACATACATGTGTGTTTGTGTCTGTCTGTGTGTGTGTGTGTGTGTGTGTGTGTATATATATAGAGAGAGAGAGAGAGAGAGAGAGATTTATTTTAAGGAATTGGCTCACACAAAATATGTAGGGTATGCGGGCAAGCTTGGCACTCAGGGAAAAGTTGATGCTGCAGCTCAAATAGGAAAGAGAACTGTAGGCAGAATTCCTTCTTCCTTGTGGGAATATTTTTGCTCTTAATGCCTTCAACTGATAGAGTGAAGCCCACCCACATTATGAAGGGTAATCTACTTTCCTCAAAATCTACTGATTTAAATATTAATCTTATCTAAAAAAATACCTTCACAGCAATATCTAGACTGATGTTTGACCAAATATCTTGGTACTATGGCCTAGCTAAGCTAACACACAAAATTAACCATCACACTAATGAAAATACAGTGAAGGTGGGAAGTAGTATTGCTACATTGACATGAAATTATATATGCCATATTCCCTTTATTTTAGGGGAAATGAATTCTATGAAATTGAGCCAAAATTAATTAATCAAGGATTAAATAAAGCAATCTTTATCCAGATGCCAGAAAAACATACAAGGAGTTGGCTCTATATACAGAGCATAAAAAGAATGTTGAGATTTTGACGAAATTATGAGGTTGATGCAGTCCCCAGGATGCACCTAGACTTAGAACTGTATTTCTTTTAATCCCTTAGAGAATTCCAAATAAAAAATAAAGAGATCATAACCATGAGATTCAAGATCTCTTACAGTTTTAATATTCCATAACTCAATTTGACGTTATTAAATGAGATTTAGAGGAGATGGGGAGAAACTATTGAAACCAGAAGATTTGGTAATAACTCTACATCAAGTGTGTTAGTGGCATATGCTACCTTTTCTTTCAAAGAGCCTATTAAAAAATTATCCTCTTAAAAAGACAGTTTGAGAGGCAAAGGCGGTTTTAAAATCAGACATTTATATTTCACATAATAGTTCAGAATAGCTGATTCTCTAAACAATGTTTCAAAAAACTGCTTGTAAAATGACGCTTAACAAGGGCTTAAAGTAATCCCCCTTTATGACTGAAATTTTAACATTTTGAAAATGGAACTCGTGAGGTGAAAAACGACTTTAAATAAATTTTATTAGATGACATATCATACTTAGCATCTTAGCAACAACCATTGCCAAGTAGAAATTATTACTCCAAATTTCAATATTCTTGCTAAGAGATGTATAAGCCTTTAGTTCAGGTTTTTTACCACAAACATCACTCTCTTCATGCCACTGTGCAATTTAACACCATTCAGTAGTATCATATTGTCTATCAAATCTGGCCTCCAAATGATATTTTTCTCCCGTTAGTCTCTAACTTGATTCCTCTGTGTTCTAGTAAAAGTCTGTGTGCACCTCTCCCCTCTCCTGCACTTTACTCACTCTCTAGCTTTATATCCTGTTTCTTTATTCTAATCCAAATCTAATACCTCATTCAAAGGTTAGATCATGTCTTAACTTCTTAATAAATAAGAGTGCAAAGAACCATATAGATAGTATTAAAGCATCTAAAATTTCTACCAGTGATTTTCAAACCATGCTTTCGCAAAACACTGGTTTCCCTCATGTTGATATGAAATATTTTATTTATAAAAATTTGAATATTAAAAATCTTTTCTGGCTGGGTGTGGTGTCTCAGGCCTGTAATCCTAGCACTTTGGGAGGCTGGAGCAGGAGGATTGTTTGAGGCTATGAGTTCGAGACCAGGCTGGGCAAGAGAAAGACCTAAAGACCTCATCTCTACAAAAAATAGAAAAAAATTAGCCTGGTGTGGTGGCATGCACCTGTAGTCTCAGCTACACGGGAGGCTGAGGCAGGAGGATCGGCTGAGCCCAGGAGTTTGAGGTTGCAGTGAGCTGTGATGACACCACTATACTCTAGCCCAGGCAACACAGCAAGACCCTGTTTCAAAAAAAAAAGAGAGAGAGAGAGAGAAAAAAAGCCTTTCCGAATCTGCACATTTTAAAATGTAATTAATAGATAACGTTTTTGATGCTAAATAATTTATTTTGTATACTTAAAGTAACTCTTTAGTATCAGCTTTTATTCACCAGGTGATAAAATGAATGTCAATAAATGAGTATTAATAAAAATTATTCATCTTATATTCTGGTGAGTACTAGCTGTCACTAAATTTTACTCAAGCATTCTCCCCTCTTGGAAGAAACACCCTTCACTGTAAATTAATACATCAACATTCTGATTACTCATTAAGTTGCCCAAAGAATAAGTTTCAGA
This sequence comes from Propithecus coquereli, assembly GCF_000956105.1. Lineage (NCBI taxonomy): Eukaryota > Metazoa > Chordata > Mammalia > Primates > Indriidae > Propithecus > Propithecus coquereli. The sequence continues at coordinate 4,822,215 of NW_012137747.1, read as the reverse complement.
TATACCCGTTAGCACAAGTCTATTAATAACAAATTGACTTTATCTGAAATTTTAGTAGTAGCCTTGAGCTTTGACATCCCCACCAGTCTCACCACCACATAAGACCATGCAGAATCAGCCAGCCTTCCAACCCACCCTCATCGCTAACTCAGAAACGTAGTATGTATTTTTGTCTATCCAGTTGTAAATTCTTCAAATACATGGACTATGACTTCCACTACCTTTGTACCCTCCACACCACCTATCACAATACAGGCATATCAGAGGCGAGTAGTAGATATTTACGGCATTGTTATTTCTGCCATGGCACCCTCCAATGTGAGAAGGTCTACCAGTCTTCACGCCACTGCTCACATATTTATACAAGTCTTCCCATCACTAATCCTCCTTGCTAATCTCTTGATCAAAACCAAAGAGTAATTGGGGACCAATGTTTTGTTTTGTTTGTTTTGTTTTGTTGCCCCCTGATGTACCCAGTTGCTGTCCTCGCTCTCAACTGCTAAAAAGGAAGCAACAGAAAATGGTACCCTCACTCACCACTTTTCTGGCAACTAGATCTCTGGAAACCTAAAGTGCACTGGCTGAGAGCAAGAACGGTATCATCCACAGCATTAGCAACAATAATTACCATTATTAAGTGCTTCCCTTATTGCTTCTTTTGTATCAGGCATTGGGCTAAGCACTTTACGTGGATCATCTTGTTTATTCCTCTTAATACTCCTCTGAGGTAAGTTCTGTAACTGGATGGCTATTTTTCATAACCCCTAGAGTGGGTCTGACATGGAAAAGAGAACTCGGGTACCCAAAGAGGCCTTGCAGTGGGGATGAGAAGGAAATAGTAATCTTGATGACTAAACCCCAAACAGGCAAGAGAATGTCCCCGCTGATGTCAGCAGAGATCGAAAGTGAAACCAGGATCATATGCTCCTCACCCTCTTACCTTAGCACTGCTCAAGAAAAAGCAAACACTGTGTGCATATGGGGCAAGTGAACCTGAATTAACTAAGATTGTTTCCACCAATAGATGAAATAGACATTCATAATAGAAATTAGTTCCAAATTATGGAAAAATAAAGCTGAATTTTTTGCATACCTGTGTTCGTGGACCTAGGTAATAATATTATCCCTATGATTCTCGGAAAAAAACAAAAATAAAACTGACATTCAGACATTCAGATGCCTGTTTAAGATCAGAATCAGAAGGTCTGAATCCAGAGTTTACTCTTTCTCCAGAAGTTCTGTCCTTTCCGTGTATCCTTGAGTCACCAAGAAAAGGTGCAAATGTATTCAGAACATAGCATTGTTTGATAGAAATATAATTTGAGCTACATATATAATTTTAAATTTTCTAGAAGCCACAATTAAAAAAGTAAAAAGAAACAAAGTTAATTTTCATAATATATTTATTTAAAAATATATATATCCAAAATATTATCATTTCAAATGTAATCAATATTTTAAAATTTCCAATAAGGTATTTTACATTCTTCTTTATACAAAGTCTTCAAAATCTGGTGTGTATTTTATACTAATAGCACATCTCAATTCAGATTACTCACATTTCAAGTGCTCAATAGACACGTGTCTAGTGGCTACTGTGTCGCACTATGCTGGCCTAAATAAAAGGGAGTAATGATTCCAATTCATTGAAAGGGACACTTTATGACCCCCATTCATGCTGTCCCCAGACACCCCTTCTAAAATGTGTTGCAAGAAGCACAGCATTCATGTCTGTCTTTTCCAGAACTTTACCTTTGAAAAAAATCTCGGCATTCTCAGGAGTCCAGCTTAGAATTTTCTTTTAGGAAGACAATATTCATCTTAATTCTTCTTCTCTCGCTTTTATAAACATCTTTATTGAGGAAGAACTGACATATAAAGCTTGCTTTTAAATATTTAGTGAGAACATTTTTATTATGCTTTAGTAAGAACAAAAGTTTATCAAGCTTTTAATACATGTCTAGTAATGGTCTAGGTTTTATTGATGAACTCAGTGAAGTCTTGCAATCTATGGGATAGGTACTGCCAGGGTTATTTATCCTATGTTGTAATATCGGGAAACTGAGACTTAGAGGACTGAGGTAACTCGTCCAAGGAGATTCAGCTGGAAAGTTGGGGCACCTGAATTCAAAACTAGGCAGGCTGCCTCCACTTAGCAATATTGTCTTAATGGCTACCTAACTGTAAATATCAGGAGAATCGAGGTGTGTATTATTGAGCCCTATAATGCTAGCGGCAGAGACGGGAAGGTGCTAGGAGCATTTTGATATATGTAATTACCTTGAAAAATAGAAGAAACAAAAAAGTCTTCATGCAGATTTCTGGCTAGTCAAGCTAGATAGAGAATGCCTTTAGGTAATGCCTACTTAACTTACACAGACATTTGTTTGACTACTAGGTCTCTTATAACCTTAATATTTGTAAACAACAAGTTTTATAATAATTTGGCATAATGTCTGAACATTTCTGGAGAATGGATGAATCAGAGTCACAAAGACTTTGTTTGTGGGGGGTGGGAGAAGGAGAGCCTTTAAGCAAAGAAAGAAAAAGAAGTGAAGCTCACTGTTTCATTTAATAAAAACGTCCTGGGAAAAGAGTGGGAAGAGTCATATACATTGAGTGCAGTTCATCTTGTTCTATGACTTCCCGTCTTCCTTGTAGGCTCTCCCCTCCTTCCATCTCTCCAGGGACCTGAGGGGAGGAGATTTTAGCAGAAATGTAAGAGAGCTGCTTAGCTCAAAAGTCCAAGAGACACTGAGCACCCAAATCAGTGCTGCTTGGAACCTCAGCTGGCCTCAACAAGGCAGGGGCAGCAGCCTCACAGCCACAAGGCCATGAGCAGCCTACGCACCCACAAACATGCGACACCAGGAAACCTGCATATCCCCAGGTATGGCTGAAGAAGGAAAACACTTACTTAGCTGTGTTGTGGCTCAGAGAGCTCAGCTTGAGTGCTTATGGGAATTTGTGGGTACTCCCAGAAATAGCTGAGATGGGGATAACTGGAGGCAGCTGGAGGGTCCACAAAAGCAGGTATAGGCGGAATCAGAGAACTAATCTATATCATGTGACATTGCTGTGAGCCTAATTTAGTGTGTCTGGGGATGGGTTACACTCCAACTCATTAAGCTTCATTAGCACATGAGCACTGTGTTAATCCCACTACTACTCAGACTCCAGCTCATTGTAAATGTTCAATGATTGCTCAATGATTAGTTTTTCCTGACCTCGAGAAGGAAAATTAGCACGTTAGTGGAGGACAGGCCGAGGAGGCCAGGGCGGAGGAGACCAGTGTTGTGAGAGATGCCAGGAAAGGGAGGTCTCTAGGATGAATTACAGGATTGTGTCTGAGGACCCATTCTGCAGTGGTAGACTGCCGTGGTTCCAGTGTCTATGGGGGGTCTTGACCCTGGACCTGGGAGAATAAATGTTGAATGGAAGTCTTCCCTTTAGTCAAGTTTAAGTTGAAAAGGAAGTAAGAAGAAAGTATTAGTATTCTGGCAATTAATTATTATCAATACAAGTCAGAGCCAACGATTCCATCTAACAAATCAAAAATTTAACAAGAATTTAATTGCTTTAGCAAGAGTTTTTCTTAAATGTTTTATGTTTGCTTTCATAGAAATTTATCTCAGTTCCTCAGTTCTGTAACTGATCAAGAAGTGAGTCACACTGTTTCAGAAATTCAAATCATATTGCATAAATAAATGGCAAAATGATTTGTTTCAGACTTCCCTAAACCAACTACAGCTGAGCTGCCAATAAGACTAACACCTGGAGCACTTCTCCACAAGAGGGCGCCAGAAGCTGGCATTTCTTAATATTTACTACATGGAGAATTAGTTAAGGTTTCTTAGTTTGATGGCAAAGTCAAAGGAGGGAAAGAGCCATATAAAAAGGAATAAATAGATATATCTTGTTCACATGCTTGCTTTATCTAATGCTTACGTAGTATTGAAACCTTCAGAGTGATTCAGGATGTTAAATATGTAAATAGCAATATCTGAGCAAGGAAGATAGTGTATCATTCTACTTTAAATTGCCTTTCTGAATACAGTCAGGTTTTCTTTTAAAGAATTAATTTTAATAGGTTTTTCTTCACTTAAAAAGGAACTCAAAATGGTGTTTCAATTTAGAATCATTGGTACATGTCCTTTTATGCAATTGCTAAATTGTTACATAAAACAATAGAAAGCATAACAAGGTATCTGCTGTGGTACACCACTGTTAATTTGCTAAGCAATGCCAATTTTAAGGCTTTGGGTTTTGAAATGAACCTGTAATATACAATACAAAGATAGGAACTGAGGACCTAAGAGCCCAACTATTTTCAGCAGAAAAATGTGAAACTGATGAATCTTATGACAAGTGCACACAGCATAATTTTATTCATATTATTCAGTCTCTCACAATTGTATTTAGTAACTATTGCATATAAATAGTAACAGTGTTAACAAGTTATATTATTTCATTGTACCTTGTATTTATCTTTCCAGCACTTCAAATTGTAACCTGAACACCACACCCTCTATAATGGAAGGATGGGGTAGTATAGTCCATTGTCTTAAAGTCTTGCGGTGAGCCAGTCAAGCAGACACACAGAATTTAAAAGAATAAATAAATAGCTCTGGTTAAAGCAACATGTTCAACCCCTACAGAATCTACATTGCAGTGGAAACTTGGAGTGAATTCTCTATTTAATTCATCTCTCAGTGTATTAGTATTCTATTGCCACATAATTAATGATATCAACACATAATGACTTAAAACAACAAAGATTTATTATCTCATAGTTTCTTTGAGTCAGGAACTCAGGAGAATCTCAGCTGGTGGCTGGCTCAGGGTCTCCTCATGAGGTTTCAGTCAAGATACGAGCCCTGGCTGTAACCATCTGAAGGCTTCACTTAGGCTGGAGGATTCACCTCCAAGAGTGCTCACTTACGGAAGAAGGTCCCGGTTCCTCACCTACGAACCTCTGATAGAGCTGCTTGTGAGTCCTCACAACATGGCAGCTGGCTTTTCCTAGAATGAGTGGTCCAAGATAACAAGACAGAAGCCACCTGTTTTTTATTGTCTAGCCTCTAAAAACAAACTCCATGATTTCTACAATATCCTATTGTTTGCACAGGTCAGCCCTTTCCAATGTTGGAGGAGACTACATAAAGACATGAATACAGGAAGTCTAGAATCGGTGAAGGCTATCTTGAAGGCCATATCCAGCTCCTCCAGTGTTCATGATATTTATGACATCCCTATACGGTCAGCCTAGATGTAGCCAGAAAAATATGTCTGCCAAGTGCCCTCTTCTGTCTCCTTCCCCCCATAGCCTCTACAACCCTCTTTATATCCTTTTTATCCTCACTCTATCCTCTTCAACCAGACCCACCTAGTTTGTCGTTGGGTCTGTCCTTGTTTAGCTCTTTCACATTCCATTGTCAAGTTGTTCCAGAGATGTTCAGTTGCTGAGGGCAGAAGACAGAGACACAAAAAAATAAATCTTTACTGAGGTCAGTCTTTTAGATGATCAATATAAAGCCATTAGCTTTTACATACTACCAAGATTAACACCTTTGAGTACACCTCTTACATTTTATTGTGCTAAAGAATATCTATCTCTCCCGTGAGTTGAATTTCCCAAAACCCCATTTTCTTGGTCTAAATATGAATCAGGCTCCAGGTAGGTGAGGTGGTGGGGAGATGAGGGGAGGGGAGCAGAAATCCATATTGCCACACAACTGCAATCCACAAATTATTGGTAAATTATGCCTTTGGTATAGCTTATCTAATAAAATATAAGCTCTGCAAATGCAGACAGTGACTACTTTGGAGAAGGTTAGAGACTCATTGAAGAGGAGGAGTCTTTGAAATGAATTCAAGGAAGAGGATGTCACGGTGTCTCTCCCTTCCCCCACTGTGCAGAAAAGAAAGTGCTGCACTGCTCCCCAAAGCAAGCCAAATAAAAGAAGCTCTAAGAGGATCACTGAGACGTAAAAGTTTCAGCAGAAGATATTTCATTCCTTGGGTGAAAGTTTACTGAGTGGCAAAAATATATAGCACATTCATGAGAGTATTTGGGGAAGTGGTAACATCTGTCTCCAGGTGTTTATAGCATATATGAAGATACATATTGAGGCCCCAAGGAATCCGTAAGCCAGAGACAACCAGAACAACCCTTGGCAGGACAAGAAGAGAGACCAGCAGGCAGAATGGCCTGTACTTCCAGCTTTTAGTTAGTCCTAGATGCATGAATTTTCCCATTCTCCCTCTACGCTGTCTGCCCTGGGAAGAAAACTTCATTAGTCTGGTACTAGAACAAGAGCTGGGCTAGGGAGATTAGGACGCATCAACCAGCAAGCGCATTGCAAGCCTCAGGAAACTACAGGGCAGAGATCCCTGTGGGTGGAGAAGGCAGAGAACACACAAAATCATCCCACAAAATAGCACTAAAAATGGACACCTACCAAGGTAAAGAGCAATCAACATCCACGAAACAATCTGAAGGAGGGAAAAAAAAGAATAATAGTAATAACTAACTCGATCAAAATATTCAGTAACACTTAACAATTATTGAGTAAATGCTTTACATAAATTACTTCATATAATCCTTAGAACCATAAATGATTATTAAAATAAAATCATTATTGAGATTTTATAAGTGAGGAAGGGACAAGGCGGAGTTACAGCCAAGGTCAGGAAGCTAGTGGGTGGTAGGAATCTAACCTCAGGTCTCTAATTCAGAGTCCATGGTGTTAACCAGTGTGCTTTACTGCCTCCCTTTTTACCCTTCACCTCTCAACACCCCCCACCCCACCCCCACACACACACACACTTACACGGGAAGAGCCAGATGAGGCATAATGAGTGGACAAGAGCGAAAAAGGGTTTGAAATAAGGTAATTGAAAGTTAACACCTTCCCCATCCCTCCCCCATCCACTAAATCCCTAAAACAATTTCAGGGTTGAACCTAAAGGGAAAAAAACTTTAAATTGGAAGCAAGATCAGAATGTTGGTTTAAAGTGGACTTTTTAACAATTGCTAACGACTAACAAGCTACAGGATCTGTTTTTTGTTTGTTTGTTTTAAAAAAGGATATCAAACATTAGGGAAGGGAAAGTCTAAAAATCAGGTGTGATATAGGGCCATAAAAAAATAAAGATATTTTCTGATCATATACTACTGAATCCAGAACATTCAATAAACGTTTCACTTTTCTAGCTATTTTTAATAGTTTGGAATTGACAAGATTGGCTTGCTTATGGTTCTGCCATACAGATCAATAGAATTAACTCACCAAGGTGTGTCCAATATTAACCCTAACCCTAACCCTAACCCTAACCCAAAATATAAGTCTGGAAGGACCTTGGGAAGTCATCTATCTATTTTCTTTTCAACATACTGGGTTAAGTCCAAACTAGTAATGAAAAAAGGTTGGGCAACAATGTAAATGAAATACAAAGGAAAAGTGATTAATTGCTATAGAATAAGTTTTCAAAGAGTAATTGAAGTTTAATGATGATGTAATAACACAAAAGAATAAACTAATAGAATATCTACTTGCATGTTATTTAAAAAATTCACAACTTGGAAAATTCACCTAAAAAAATGTGTTTCCTTATTAATCGATTCATCCTTCTACTTCAATACTGGCAGTAAGATACATGCCTCAAAACAGTCAAAGCTGTAGGATAAATGGTAAATATTCTAACTTCCAAAACCCATAACAACTTAGAGAAGTTTGAAATAAGTTTACAAGGAACCTTTCTTTTTATTCTACCCTCAGATATAAATAATCCTTGAAAATGAAACAGATTTTCCAAAGGCAACTTCCTTTCTAGCAGGTTACACATTAAAACTCTTCCAACAGTTATTGAGGGGAAAAAAAACTGTCAAAAACAGTTTGATGTTTTGAATCAGATTATTTTTATGATGAGTCATGAAAAAAATCTTTTATCAGTATTTTTTGACTGAGTAAATGACTTTCCTAAGATATTTCACATATAAAAGTAAACTCAAGAAAAAAACCCTCATTAGAAAACCTAAATTGTCTATAGAGTCTTTAAAGTTGACTAATCTTGAAAAGGAGGGTAATCTCTAGATGAAAAAGAAACAATTTCAAGGAGCTGAAACCCTAAACAATGGCTCAGTCTGAGGTTTGTAATTGTGCTGGCAGAGGGCACAAAAATATAACAGTTACCTCATTTTGCTTCCTTCCTGATCTATTGTAATTTTCAAATTTTAAATGGCTTTTCAAAATTAATTTTATCACTAGCTCACCATTTTTAACTAAGGACAAAATTAAAGGGAGACAATTCTAGCTTTTTGACCTAACAGCAACAAATGCAGGTCATACCTCCAGAAATTCTGACTTGTAATTCATCTTGGCTGAACCCTGGATGTTAGTAGCTTTAAATAGTCTCCCTGGGATGAGAACCACTGTTCTGACTCATTTGTATATGTATGTGTGGCTTATTATTCCTTGACTAAAAAGACCTTAAGTCCAAACCAAAGACAGTAGATAGATGTTAACCTTCAGTTAAACCCACAAGCAGAGCCTGCCTCGTATGTTCCAACATTCCTGCAATTCTGCAACTGTGCTGTTTCCTGGTCATGCACTGTTGTTTTCCCAGTACAATACATATCTTAATTGTGAATCAAAATTTTCATGAATGAGTTCTAAGTGGAATTTAAGAGCTGTGTTTTCAAATTGTTAAACATATTAAGTGTTTAGACACTAGGCATTTGTTGAGCTTTTGCTAAAACTGAAATTAGGGTGTTGTTTTTTACTCCAAATGACCCTCATTACAAATTTATCTAGTATTCATTAAAATGTCAGTTTTTGTAAAGACATTTGTATTCTTATATTTATATGCATTCATATTTATTTCTCTTCCTCCCTCCCTCCCTTCCTCCCTTCCTTCCTTCCTTCCTTTCTTTCCTGTCTTTTTTTCTTTGGAGACAGAGCCACGCTCTGTGGCCCCAGCTAGAGTGCAGGGCCATCATCATAGCTCACAGCAACCTCAAACTCCTCAGCTCAAGCAATCCTCCTGCCTCGGCCTCCCAAGTGGCTGGGACTACAGGCACGTGCCACCACACCTGGCTAATTTTTCTATTGTTTGTAGAGACAGGATCTCACTCTGTTGCTCAGGCTGGTCTCGAACTGGTGCGATCCTCGAGCCCCAGCCTCCCAAAGTGCTGGAATTACAGGTGTGAGACACTGTGCCCAGCCAGTATTGGTGCTTTTTATTCAACAAGAAAAACAGTTATTATTTAATCGGCATTTATATTACCATTCATGTATTTTCTCATTCCCATGGCAAATCTGTGAGACAGAACATCCTTCTTTTATAGACCTGCAAGCAGAGGTTCAAAAATATTTAATAATTTTTTTTTAGTGTCAAACAGCAAAAGCAAGACCAAATTCTTAAATTACTAATGCTTACTCTATTCCTAATATAAATGTTAACATATATATATATATATCCAATCAAATGTAGAATCATTACTCTCAGTAATTGTATTGGTCCATTTTTTGTTGCTTATAACAGAATACCTGAAACTGGGTAATTTATAAAGAAAAGAAATTTATTTCTTATAGTTATGGAGTCTGAAAAGGCCCAGACTGAGATGCCACATGGGTGAGAGCCCCTTTGCTGAGGGGGACTCTCAGAAGAGTCCTGGGGCAGTGCAGGGCATCACATGGCACGAGGGGCCTCAACATGCCAATATGTTTGCTTAGGTCTCTCTTTCCCTTCTTATAAAGCCACATGTCCCACTCTCAAGATAGCTGATTAATAATCCATTAGCCAACTAATCCATTAATCTACAAATGGATTAATCCATTCATGAGGGCAGAGTATTCATGATCCAATCACCTCTTAAAGGCCCCACCTCACTAATACTGTCACATTGGGGACTAAATTCCAACATGAATTTTGGAGGGGACAAATAAACTATAGCAGTAACTGATCAAGCAACAAGTATTTATTATTTGCCTCGCACTGTATCATTAGGCCCCATAAGGGTGCAAAGAAGTAATAAAGCATGATCTCATGGAATTTAAAGTCTGGTTGAGTCTTGCCAAATGAACTACCTAATTTTAATTAGTGTTAAATTTTAAATTCTTATTATTTTAAGTTAACATTTTCAATAACACTATGGCAGATGCAACCAAACAAACAAGAAGAATGTGAGAAATACTACAGAACTAATGATCCATTTTCCTCAGCAAATGAAAACCAATAAAAAAAGAAAAAGGAGGGAGAGAAACCTATAGATTAAAAATTGTTAAGAAAAATGTCAACGAAATTTAAAGTGTGAGCCTTGTTTAGATCCTAGTTTGAAGAAACCTACCGGGGAAATGTGAACGTTAACTGAATATTTAATAATAGCAAGGAATCATTGGTCATTTCTTTGAGGAGTGATAATGATATTTTAGTTATATTTTTAAAATCATCCTCAAATTTAAGAGATAAAAATTAAAAGATTAGCAGTCAGTTAATAATAGCTATTTTTCACTGAGCATTTCATATGTTCCAAGGACTGTCCTAAGTTTATTATATGTTTTGTCTCATTTAAAACTTAGAACATTAAACACTGGGTCTCATTTTACAGATGAAAAATTGAGGGTCAGATTCCTTAAAGGTAATACCCAAAATCTTAGAGCTAGCAAATGTCTGAGCTAATATTTGAATCCAGGTCTTTCTAATTACAAAGTTCATGCATTAGGAACTCTGTCTGTAATTAATTGTGTTTTGATCTACTGCAGAGCTCTAAACTATGCTTTTAAAGGTAGACCAAATATGGAAATTTTGTGATTTTCTTTTTGAAACCAGAACAATCAAAACTTTTACTGCTACCGAATATATAAAAAATGTCTCACAAAGAGCAACTCAGATTTTCTTTTGATTGTCATTGTAAGGAATTTGAGGAATTTCTTAGGGGAGGCAGAAACATTGTTCTTCTCCCAAATTGGTTCTATAAATTCATCGAGTGAGTGAACACATTCAAGAACAAGGGATATAGCAGAACAGACACTTAAATCACTTCAACTTCAAAATGCTTTGTGCTCTTTAAATCCTTTTGATCATTAAGCCAGCAGTAAATGGATGTCTGAGTTAGAACATTTGAGGAATATTTTCCAAAAAGTTTGTAAAAAATCTTGCTTCTTTGAACTGAATAAATTTTCTCCAATAATGTATTCGAAGGCAGATGAGCCGGTGCTCCAAGGAGATAGCCTATTGTCATGAATGCAGCGAATACTTTACAGTGTCTTAGAAAATAATTGGATGTGGTTAAACCTGAGGGGTAGAGAGATAGAATTGGAGAGATGATATTTAGAGGTATAGAGGCAGCAATGTCTCTCAGAAGAGTATATTTTTCCTAACATCTCTATCACGTGAGAGAGTGGTGTGGGCTAGTATTAATGCATTTTAAAAATTTAGAAGGGAAAAGAAGAACTATTGCCTGATCACCCATCCATCCTTCTCTCTACATTTATACGAGAGTATGTAACATTCAACCCAGCAATGCTTTGCATATGCAATACTTTGCATTTGTAAGATATGTGCAAAGAAGAGCTAGCAGAAGTATATTATATCCATCCTACAGTTCTAGCAACTACCTCTTATCTCTAACTCTAGCAAAAGATGAGTTTGCAGAAAGTACTTTCTTCTCATAGTACCCTCTTTAGATAATAGAATTTTAGCTCCCTTATCGAAGATTCATAGAAATTTAAAATTAGGAATGATTTAGACTCATCTAGTCAAACCTTTTTTCCCCACACATAGAAAGTAATCCCAAAGGGATATCTTTTTTAATTGAGTGCCATATATTGCACATTTTCAGATTATTTTTATCAAAAAGTTTTGACTAAATTATTAGTCAAATAATTTGCCTAAGGTAATAAATAATAGGGCTGTTAAAGAAAGATCTGAGACTAGAAATAAAATTTCTATACCCCGCCAGGGCCATTCTAAAGCAAGTGGATACCTGGATATACCGGGAAATTATACTTAAACCTTCAGGGTACCTGTGCACAGTTTAGCAAAATCTTGCTTTATAGCATAAAAAATATCCCACTGGGGTGAAAGACCCCAAAATCCTTTTTTTTCTTTTGCAGATAGGGTCTTACTCTGTCACCCTAGTGGCTCAATCGTAGTTCACTGCAACCTCCAACTCCTGGGTTCAAGCAATCCTCCCACCTCGGCCTCTCAAGTAGCTGGGACTACAGGGGCATGGCATGAGACCCAGCTAATATTTTTTTAATTTTTTGTAGAGATGGGGTTTCACTATGTTGCTCAAACTCTTAGACTCAAGCAATCCTCCAGCCTCGGCTTCATAAAGTGCTGGGATTATAGGCATGTGCCACCACGCCCATCCCAAAATTTCTTTTAAGTCATAAGAATAACCCACTTCTGGAAATATATATTTTTCTCCATTCCAAATTGAAGACATTAGTGACACATATAGAAAATATTTTGAAAGGATTATAAAAGAAGCAATAGCTTCCTTAAGAAGTAACACACATCAGGTCATTCTATAAAAAAGGAAAGCATTAGGCATTGTATGTACTCGAAAGTATTCTTTTCATCAGAAAAATTCTTTAAGAAGGTTCTGTAACTTAGCATTTCCAAACAATATTAGATTTTTCATCCGAAAGTTCCTACCCCATTTGTTTTTTTTTATCCTCCAGCCGAATTCATAATTCTGAAGGTATATTAAATTTCATCTAATTTAAAAATTAACAAGAAATAATCTCATAAGACAATGAACACTAACTAAGTGGTTTTGAGTAGAATATTGCAGATAAAGTTACACCAAGAATCAAAACCCAATTTGAGGTCTGCTATTATCATCTCCAATATTAGTCTTTGGGCCAGGCACAGTGGCTCACACCAGTAATCCTAGCACTCTGGGAGGCCAAGGCAGGAGGATTGCTTGAGCTCAGGAGTTCGAGGCCAGCCTGAGCAAGAACAAGACCCTGTCTCTACAGAAAAAAAAAAAGAATATTAGTCTTTGAACTTAATACAAAGAATTTTTCTTGAAAAGATATACTTTACCACAGTGTGTAAGAATATTAAATTTTATGTTTTTTTTAAAACCTCATCCTAAAGGTATAGAATAGACCAAATAATTATTTCAAATTACTAAATCATTTATATCTGTAGGAGATGTATGTGGAAAACAGCAAAATAATAACAAATTTGAAGGTTAAATCTCCTGAGACATAAAATCAAGAGGAATTAAAATATAATGGATGAATGTGATCTGTCGAGAACATAAAGGAGCTGATCTGAAGAGACTCCCTGTGAACATTTGTCATGAACATAATAATAATGATGATGAATTATAATGCACTGAAAAAATTTCATCATCCCTAATATTAATGAGAAAAGAAAGAGGAAAATATGAGATAGAGAGGGAAGAGATAAAGCTAGCTTGGCAAGCTAGTAACAATTGGTAAATCTAAATAAAAGACACACATATGTCTTATGGTCATAACTGGGAAGCTTAAACCCAATCAATTTTATTGACATAAGCTAACTTTATTAAAAAATAAGGAACATATAGACAAAAGTGGAGTGGTCTGTTTGTTTCTATGAAAGGGGAATTTGGAGAGCCTAATCTGAGTGGCGCTGGGTGTCTAGCACTTTCTAGAGGACAGAATCTGACAAGCACAGAACTTTACATTAATTTGACAGTTAAACCACCATTATAAAAATAGTAATGCCAGGTACCAACTATGGTGGCACGAATCATTAAAATCATCTGGAGACAACACTGTAGATTTTGGTGGGGGTAAGGGTGGAGAAGAACCACGTTGACTAGTCCATATGTTCTTTGGCAGGTATATTCTTATTGACTTTCTGATTGATATATCAGTCTTCTCTAGTTTTAGTGAGTATATGTGGTTAAATATGTTTAGGTAATTAGAGAAAAATTGTGTTTCTCAGTTTTCAGACATGCAAACATGGGCAAAAGAACAAAGACATGATAGATACCAGAATGTTTTTTTCAATTAGTGCTGTTATTTTATCGTCAACTATTTCTGAAGTGACCTTGAAATTTAACAATATCAATAAGAAACTGGTGTTGAAAAGTAAGAAACAGATAGTATTTTGTTACAAACACCTTCAGGAAAAGCAAAAGATGTTAGGCACACTTTCCTATAGAAGAAAATACAAACTCTCAGCCAAGAGAAATCTTGACAAGACAATTTTTCCAACTCTCATCTGTGTGTTTCTTTAGAGGATCTTTAATTCTCACAGATGAGTGAGTTGAAATTAATTCATTCAACCAACATTTGTTCAAAGTCTGTTGCATGTGAAGCTTCCCTGTGGGGATTCAGCACTTGTCCCTACCTTTGTGGAGGTTTTGTTATATCATCTGTAATTTATTTTAACATTTTTCAACATGGATGGCAAGGTAATTTTCCTTCACAGGGGCCCTTATCTCTCGAACCACACTCTCTTTCAGTGTTACACTGGCCTAACTAATGTATCAAAGTATTTCAGCTTCCAGCACAACACCAGAAGATAAATGAGGTGGACGCCATAAAGACAAATCCAGGTATTGTCAAATTTAAGTCACTCTTACAACTAACTAAAATTTTCTGAAGATGATTTCCTGTGAGATGTGCCAGATCCCTGGCACTTATCCTGTAACAAATATTGGCTAACTACAAGAGAGTGCCATGGTCTGTCTAGATACCCAGGAACAGGGTCGGTGGTAGCAGAGTGAGAAGTAACAAGATATCAGCACTGGAATATGACTAATTTGTTGGAATCATCTCAGTGCCAAACAAATATTACAAATGAAATCATCCAGACAAAACAGAAATTGTGGAACGCCATGGGAATACCCTGGCAGGAACAGATTACAATAAATGAATCAAGTACATCCTTGCAAGAAAATATAATGAATAGAACAAGACCATTGATTAGTATATTTCCAAATACTAAGGAAGCTTTACATAATGAGAAACAAAGAAGAAATGCAGTACACCGTAATAGTTGCTCTCAGCCATTTTGGTACAAGCACAATGTGAATTATTAAAAAAAAATTAATAGAATATGCATTATAAAGCAGCCACATTGGGCAGGGTCAATTAGTGTTCCGGAAACAGACACCTGCTCAGTGAATGACCTCTAAATTGTAGAAACAAAAGAAAGAATTAACATTTATTCCACCTTTCCAGAAGACACTGTGGTCTATAATAATTAAATAGCCCCAGCTGAAGAGGGAATGGTTTACTTGACAGAAAAAAACCTAGCTAATAACTGTGAAATAAGTGATGAAGTTATAAATGTAACTATTTTTCAAGCCTTGATGAGATTATTGCTTCAGCCAGCTCTTACCAATTGGTGTTAAAAAAAAAAAAAAAAACAGGCAAATAGCTATTGGTGACCTGGAAATGCACATAGTTCCAGCTAAGAAATTTTGGTCACAATCTGAGAAATATAACTTTGCAATGGAAGAATCAGACTTTCACTCCCTTAATCCTATGGCCATATTTAATATTACCACCGTTGGCACAACCAGACATTTGTGACCATCAATGTAATAGAATGTAAAGTACACAACATAACCTATGGTTTTAATTTTGACAAAAATGTTGAATTTGAATTGCATAAATATTTTAGATTTGACTCCTAGATTATAGAGATTAGTGGGGATAAAGAAACAAGTAAAACATCACCACAAGAAAGGGCTCAAACAATGGAAGACATTATAAAAGAAAACTGGAGGACTTCAGTAAGTCAGAGCATCATCATAGAGGGTACTTTTGAAAAATAGAAGAGACACAAGGGATTTAATAAGACATGCTCAGATTGGATCTTGGTTCATATAGACCACCTGCAAAGGGACAACAGGAGAAACTTAAATATGGACTGAGTATTACATGACATTAATAAACTAATAATTTTGTTAGATGTGATAATGTCATTTTGGCTATGTAAGGTGTTTTTAAAGCAGCATACTGATGTATTAAAATGGAATGTTGTATTTATTTTATGTAAAATAGATCACCATAGGCAATGCAATATATATGTACACATTAGTTTAATCTACAAACTATAAGAAGATTATTTATACAAGGGATAGTTAGTTAACATTTGGAAGACTATTCAAAAGCCCTTCGAAAGTAGCGGCTCCTAGCTTCTACTATATCTCCAGTCACCAAAGTATTTATCAATCAACATCATAGATGTTAGAAATTATTTTGCATTGGTGAAGTGACTAGTGTTTAATATACATGAATTGACATCAAATATTTTGCAGGCACACTGGTCCTAAATTCTGCTGCTATGATATTATTGTATCTGCCTTGTGTAAATCTTCCACATAAGTTGCTTGTCAGAGCACCCAAAAAAGAAAGGGAGCTGGACTTCACCGAGAATGTAGACAAGTGGTATGAGTGTATTGGTATTTGCATGCTAATAAATGTTTGTTGAGTTTCAAATTCGGTCTGAGGCTTGCTTTATTTCTTTCATTATAAAACATATCACCTCATACCTAGGTTGTGGGAAAAGAGACATATAGATTCTTCCTACATCTGTTAGATGTTGTTAACTACCCAACTGCCAAAGGAACCTAATTGCGAATAAGCAATATAGCTGATGTAAGTTTGTGGTAAAGTCTGAACAGAGGGCTGCAGTGGAGAGTAACTTCAGGCACCTGTATGTGTAAACATTGTGTTGAGTGCAAAAACTCATGTTGCCTACACAGGGGATTGTTCTCAAGGAGCTTACATGATGTAAAGACAAAACTCAAGACCACAAAACTTCCATTTTTCTTTCATTTAAATTAAAGGAACTTTCAGAAAATAGTTAACTATTCTTTCATTTAATTTTTCATATTAAAGTAACAACTGATAATTTCTAACCAAAATTTAGTGCTTAGTTTCATAGTTTAATTCCCAATTCCTTGCCTTTTTATTTTCACTACGAGAGCATCACACTCCCTAATATAGATTTTTACTATCTTTTTAATATCAGAAGCATATCTATCTTAGTTCTTTGAAGCGATTATATTAAACCTATCATTCCCACCAAAGTGGAAAACAAAGGATTTTTATAGGAGTTTGGGTTCCATCTTATTAATTGATCATAAATCATTGCTTGCCATTTATATGCTGATTCAGAATAAGGCTTAGAAAAAAAAAAATCTCAGGTCCTTTGTTCAAAAAAGCATTCCTGGTACTGAATCTCATCAAAATAACTCCCAGCTTTGTGGAAGCATAAAAGGAGAAGGAAGCTGCTTAATATTAGATCATTCAGAACTTGACACTCTAATAGAGTAAGCAATATATTTTTCAAAAGGGTCACCTGTCAAACCTTTCTGGCCAAGCAATGACTTGTTTTAAGATTTCCTAGTCGAAATTTGTTAGAACATTATGGCTTTTAATATTTTCTACCACAAAGCCTTTATGTGTGAAGTCATTTATACAAATAAACCTTATATATTTTGTGTTATTTTAATTTGGAACTAATTACATGGCATCTAAATACATATTTTCCCCCATTTTATGTTATAGGACTACTTCTGAAAAATTGTCTAAACATTAAATATTTGTGGAGCACCTGTTTTAACTTCACCAAAAGTCCTTACTTCAAATGGCTTCTAACATACGCGATGAAAAAGAAACCATTATGTGCTAGGAAAAAATCATTTATGCTAAATTGTAGGTGCTTTTGGATATTGACTTTATGTTTGAATTTATTTCAAGTGTACCTGGAATTTCTAAATAAGGTGACACATAGATTTTAAAGCTCATCATTCCAGCTAAACAAGTAGATATTTCAATGTATTGATATTTCTTATATAAGGGTTTGAGTCAAATTTATAAATGAACTATTGGTTTTGTTTCTTCTTAGGACATTTGCAAAGTTAGGGCTTATAAGGGCAACTGAAGAAAGGTTGACATATGCCCTCCAAGACAACATCACTGTCATTCATATTGCTTCCACCAGTGAAGGGTGGTGCTTTGAGATATGGCCACGTCATTGAGCTTTTCTCCAGAGAAAAGAAAGTACAGAAGTGGCTCACAGGCTACTCAATTATTCCTATTAAAATTTTGTTTCCCTACGGAGTATTAATAATTACTAACATTTACAGAAACATTTAAGAGAAATTAAATATGAGCATTATTTCAATAAACACAGAAAAGTAGGTGTCAGTCTGTTCCAGCTGCTATAACAAAATATCATAAACTGGATAGCTTATAAATGACAAACATTTGTTTCTCACAATTCTGGAGGCTGGGAAGTCCAAGATCAAAGTGGTGGCAGATTTGGTATCTGGTGAGGGCCTGCTTCCTGATTCATAGCAATGGCACCAGCTTACTGAGTCCTCATGTCGTGAATGAGACAAGGCAGCTCTCTGGGGCTGCTTTTATAAAAGCTCTGCCCTCATGACCTAATCCTCTCCTACAAGCCTCACCTTTTAATACCATCACTTTGGGGGTTAGGATTTCAGTATACGAATTTGGGAGGTGGGAAGGACACAAACATTTAGACCACAAAAGTGAGTAAATTCTACCAGCTTCAAGGTAGATAACAGACTTCGTTCAACTTAAATCTTTTTTAGGCCCTTCCTTCTTCCTATTTTAATATACTTCAAAAAGACTGCTCCCTTTTGGCAGCTGATGGTGTTAACTGTACTCCTGCCTAAATTGTCCTATACACAAACACCTCGTATTCAACTGGTTTAGAATCCTCAAGATCCTCAAGTCCCCACCTAGTATTTGCCCAGAGAAAACAATTCTCCCTGGGGAGCATTTCTCTCTCTCCTGAGTCCTATTCACTCACAAACCGTAAAGACTTATATACATAGAGAAATTTCCAAACATACCTCTCCCTGTTTTCTAATTAGTAGAGAATTATCTTTGATGATAGTTACATATTCACTCTATTCGTGAGCCTTCCTTATCAGTTGAGTACTTTATTTTCACTAAATAGTTTTTGGCTATTAAAAAGTTAGATTTTAAAGAACTCAAACATTTCTTTTTTTCTTTTGTCATGTATGTGAAGTGTGCACACATGTATGTGTACATGCACACTATCTTCAAAGTCAATTGAGGAAGAGAGTATATGTTTTTTATCATTTTAATTATAAAATTCACAGACTTCTGATAGAAAACAGATAAAAAATTACCCATTATTCCATAATCCAAAGAGTATTAAAATTACATTGTATACTTTCCCAATGTTTTATGTATACACATTTTTAACTTATTTTTAAATTTTTACCAAAAAAGTTGTATTATACATATTTTCTTAGACTGTCTATCCTCCTCATAGTATGTCATAATATTTTCACATATCAAAAAATACTCTTTTAAAGGAATCATAGTAATAAAGGTGTTTGTAAGTAGTTGCATAGTATTCACCTTATGCCTACTTTGCAGGTAAAGCAACAGAAAAAATCCTAAACAACAAAAATTATATTGAGTTTTTATTCATTTTTACATGTCAAAGCAATTTTTGTCAAATGCCTACTATTTGTCTTTTACTAGGAAAACAAAGATAATGAGTTTTAAATACCACATATTCTCACCAATAAGTGGAAGCTAAACGATGTGTACACATGATCATAAAGTGAAGTAAAGGACATCAGAACTAAGAAGGAGGGAGGGAGGGAGGGGTAAGGGATAAAAACTTACCTATCAAGTACAACATACATTATTCTGGTGACAGGCACACTAAAAGCCCTGACTTCAGCATTACACAATTCGTCCATGCAATAACAACACTTGTACCCACTAATATTTTGAAATAAATTATAAAACAAAGCAAAACAAAACAAAAAAATGAGTTTTTAGAGCAGTTTTAAGATAAGTCAGTCAAGTATTGTTTTCTGTGTTCTGGGTACTATGACTGAGATAGGCCTAGGTGGTACAGGAGGACAGAGAAGGGGCCGTTAAGTAAGAATGAGACTCACCTGTTAAGTGACACTAAACTTTTAAAGGACAAGGTGAGTGGCATTGAAGAGCAGAGAAACAACATAAGGAAAAGGACAAAAGGAGGGCATAGAAACAGTCAAGTAATAATTTACAAACTGGCCTGATCATAAAAATGAGTACAGACATAAGCTCCACTCCTGGAGATTCCAATTCAGTAAATTTAGAGCCAGGCCAAGAATCTCAATGTTTAATAATGTCCAAAGAAATTCTTACATTTAGGCAAGGTTATAAAGTAATTCTAGTCCCTCCGACTGGAAGCCTGGTCGTTTTACAGTATAGCAGTAAGAAGTTGCCATCAGTAAGGCTTGGAAAATGGCCAAAGACAGATTGTGTGGGTTGAGCTTTGAAGTTTACCCTGAAAGAAAAGGACCAAATCTTGAGTTTGCAGACCAGATTATCACTTCATAGAAAAGAGAGTATGATATGGAAAGAATGCCAGTTCTAAGGAAGCTAATGTGGAAATCTAGGTGAGAAATTATGAAGGCCATAATCAAAAGAGTAGTTAGGAGTATTGGAAAGAGGAGAACAAGAGATATTTAGGAAGTAGGCTAGGCACAGTGGCTCACACCTGTAATCCTAGCACTCTAGGAGGCCAAAGTGGGAAGATTGCTTGAGGCCAGGAGTTCAAGACCAGCCTGAACAAGAGTGAGATCACATCTCTACCAAAAATAGAAAGATTAGGCAGTGTGCTGGCCTGTACCTGTAGTCCCAGCTACTCAGGAGGCTGAAGAAGGAGGATGGCTTGAGCCCAGGAGTTTGAGGTTGCAGCGAGCTATGATGACGCCAGTACA
>NW_012137747.1:4779053-4801410 GCF_000956105.1 Propithecus coquereli | reverse complement strand
CTCAGGAGGCTGAAGGAGGATGGCTTGAGCCCAGGAGTTTGAGGTTGCAGTGAGCTATGATGACGCCACTACACTCTATGCCGGGCAACAGAACGAGACTCAGTCTCAAAAAAAAAAAAAAAAAGATATTTAGGAAGTAGGTGCCACAGGAGTTAGGGATTGAATAGGTGTAAGTGAGAACCACCTAGGAAGACTCCCAGGAAAGTGGACTGGTGACTGGATAAGACATGTGCCATTCATGAAAATACGGCATTCGTGTAGAAGAGTGGGTTTGAAAGAGGAAGTTCATTTTTAGATACACTGAATTTTATTGGAAATTCAAGTGTAGACTTCAGTCTTAAACTCAAAAGAAAGGTTTGGCAGAAAGTATAGTTTGTGATATAACAGCAATGGAAGTTAAAGCCATTCGTCTGAGAAGAGAAGAATGTTAGAGCAATTAGGAAGAGAACATTCAATGTTTAAGCAGAAAAAGGAAACCTACAATGGAGACTAAAAATTTTTTTTGTTAATGGATAGAATAGCATCACAGAAAACAAAGGAAAAGGGCTCAGGAAGGAGAAAATGTTCATCAGTGGTCACCGCTGTAGAAAAATCAAGGTAAGGGCAAAACCATGTTCCCTGCACTGTGCCACATGAAAGTCAGTGGTGAAAGCGTCAAGACTGTCTTCTCCACACACGTGGGCTTGGCCAGTCAAACGCTTCCTTCCTAGGAGCTGAACCTGGAGTGGCAACACACGGGGAGGGAATGTAGTTGAACCTGAGTCTGTAAATGTGCATGGCCATGAATATCCACAGTTTCGTTTCCAATGATCCTGTGGTTTCCGTCCTCGGGAGGCTTGATTGTTTAGCATTTTCTTCTATGCTATGAGTTACACCAGTATCTTTCCAATGAATACCATTTTTTTCCATAAATTGTTCTCAGTTGGTTTCTTTGGCTTGTAATCAGAGACCTAAAACTGACTAAGTAGTTTTGCTTTTGAGTTCAGTTTTGGTAAGACAAACCGTTGTTCTGTTTATTTTCTAAAGTAAAAGAGGAAAGGGGGAGATGATTGATACAGTAAAGTCATTGAGTACATCAGAGGGGATAAAATCCAATCTACAGGTTGAGAAATGAGCCTTGAGTGGAGAGCCTCTTCCATCAAGAAGGGAAAGTACAAATGCCAATAAATAAGTGTGTAGGTAAGGGGGAGAGGAAGGTGCAGTTCTCACTTCCTGCCCTTGGCTTTTCCTTAGTGAGATGGGCAGCATCATCATCTGCTGAGTGTAACAAGAGTTGGTGGTGGGGAGAGGCTTCGAGAGCAGAGGAAAATCTTTGGAATGGCCACTGTCAGTTAATCAGCAGCACATTGATTATAACTGAGGACTCAGCCTTGAACAGAAAGCAGCAACATATAGTGACATCAATTGGCATAGCTGTGTGATTTTTCTCCAGGAACTCTCAGCTGCTCAGTTCCAGGGTCAGAGAAGCAGATTAATATTTGGAAGTAACACTGAAAGTATTATTTAACTACTGGACATAAGTGTCTGGGGCTGGACAAGAAAAATGGGAAGACAGAAGGAGACTGATTGATTAGGAGAACCGGGAGGATTCAAAGCTTATGGGGTCATGAGGTCAAAGAGCAAGCACAGTTCAAGTAAGGACAAGAAAGTTCCCGAAAACAAATGGTAGAGAAGAGCAAATGTCTTGCCTATATATGGAGCCTGAATTTGAGTCTCTCTACAGATGGAGGATTCACTTTTATCTGTCTTCACACTGCTCTGCTCTGTCAGTCTTTTTGAGGATTCCTAATCCATTTTTCCGTGACTTGCACCCACAAGCGGGATGACCACTTGGTGGAGCTCTTGCAAAGAGAATGTCAGCTGGTTGGTTGACTATTAAGATCCTCTGAAAAACTGCGATTCTGCGAAATTATGCAGTTTACTTTAACCTAGTCCCGCAAGTGGTGGATTTATCGAGAAATTTTTTTTTTTCATTTTTGTGAGCTACCCTTTTCCTATTGCTTCCAACAGAACAACAGCTGACTTCTGGTACCCTGAGCAACGAAGATTTTGGAAGATTTTTTGGTCTTAATACAACAATTACTGTTCCCTCTGTTGCTAGTCCTAGTCCTTTCTTACTAGTCCTTCACTGGCAGTAGAACTGTCTTTAAGAGAGGAGCAGAAAAATAGACCATAATTAAAATATTGCTCTTTTAAGTCTAGCCTATTAATAATACCTTTAATCCGTTTAACCTCACAGGTTTAAAAAAATTCCGTCTATTGCTTAGTGCCACTCCTCTTTTCGGCTGACTATGAAACAACGATCTGTTACATAAATTGCCACCTACCTTTTATTCTGTAGCAGCCATGTATTAAAACTGGAAGGCCAGTAATTACCAGTGATGAAAGTGGCATTATCTGCTGTGACTTCCTGTTCAGTTTTACTTCGAAAGAGTCTTAGCTGGTTACCTTACTTGGATAGTGTGGACTGTTTCAGTGCCATATCTCTTTATTCTCCTACCCTCGGCATAGTCCCCAACAGAGTGAGTTTATCACTGCAAGTGGCTAAATTGCTGTATATTCATCTCTGTGACTGGCCACACAACTCAAACCATGAGGTTTCATTACATGGCTTTGTAATTTCATCATGGCTATGACCAAGAGCACCCACTTTCTAATGTAGTAAGAGAAAATCAAGAAAAGATAGTTAGATTAGTTACTTCACAGCAAAATACTATCTTGGGCATCAGGAAGACTGGCAAGTGTTTCCAGTTCAATTTCAAGTCTTAGATCAAATTTTAAAACTTCCATAAACAGTTCCCTCTTCCTTTAATTAAGGGATGTAGTGATTACCTTTAGCTATCACAGAACTGAATAGAAATCTGAGATAATGAGATAGTATGATTTTGACATGTTTTTAGGTAACAGAAAAATAAAGATCAATATTGTGTAATCAATTTCTTCTTCTCTGCTCCTATAATTATGCAGGTAGGTGGCTTGCATCCTTTCCACACTGATAGTGTTATATTATATTCTGTCACATCCCCCTTAAGATAATAAGACTAGACTATAAGATCTGGAGCAAACTTTTGCCATTGGATTGTTGACAGGCATTGTAATTTAATTAAGTTGATACTTCAAGCATAAACTCCCAGGGCCGGAAGGGACCACGGAGAATCTTTCATCCAACCTTCTGCCCAGTATAAGAAGTCTCTTTACAGCACACTTAACAAGTTGCTTTTCCCGTGTTCTTTGATTTCATCATCATCCTAAATTATTTACTAGGTACTTACTCATGGTTCTGCTTTCTTCTAGGAAACAGAATAACAGAGTCAGCTTTTTTACAACTAAGGAGGAATAAATAATAATCACATCTTTTCTCAGTTTTAGTTTCTTTCCAAAAGGGGAACGAGTTGTCTATCAGAGAGAAATGAGCAAGGACAAAGAGAAAATCATCAGTGGAAATAAAAAAGGAAAGGTGAAGAGTAGGATGGTGAGAAAGATGAGGAAGAGATGTATACAGCTGAGCAGAGCAATCACTTTCACTAAGCCCCTTTCACTCGCTTGCACTGTCCTCTGCAATTACAGATTGGAAGGCACCGCGCTGGTAGCAGAAGTGGGCAGAGAAAAAATGTGGAGTAAAGTGTCAATGGCATAATCGGAGCCTAGAGTGATATTAATGTAGAAGAGGGTGTGTCTTTGTTTGGGGGGTAAGAAGGAAGGTCTATTTAGGTCAGCGCCTAAGAAAGATGCATCGCTCTATTTGTACTTTTGTATTTTAATTTGTCACTCAACCCACTAATTCTATTAACATAGTCTCATTTATGAGTGGGAGTTAAACTAAGGCTATGTAAGGACACATAGAGTGGCATAGTGGACACTGGAGAATTAAAAGGGGAGAGAGTAAGAGATGAAAAATTATCTTTTGGGTATAATATGTGTTATTTGGCTGATGGGTACACTAAAAGTCCAGACTTTACCACTATGCAATATATATATACAATGGAATTCAGCTTGTATCCCCTAAATCTATTAAAAGAAGAAGAAAAAAGTATGCATCCAAGGGATGGAAGAGGGTAGCATTTATCAACTGGAGTCTGTCCTTGATTGGTCACAATTTGCCCCAACGGCATTAACTCTCTCATACACAATGTGTGGGGCAGATCTATTACCTCCCACAGGCATCCCAGCTGCCTTGTAGAGTCAGCAATGGGGCAGAAATCGAGAAATGCCCAGTGCAGGTGAGGAGATATATAGGTTTTCATCTAGCTGAGGATGGTTGCCTCAATGACGGCTGGAGTAAAAGGTCCAAGAGGCTCTGAGTTAGGGCACATCACTTGCCTATATAATAATTAACCATTGTAGACTTTTTAAAAAAAAATAAAACCTTGGGCTTTTTTATTTTCTATAAAAATAGAAAAATAGTAACTTTATAGTGGAGAAACCTGGCAGACATCACCAATAATGGGACAAACGGATATCATGTACCTCCTCAAGTGAGGTACTGAGAAGGAAATAGTACTATTCTTACACAGTATTCTGCCAAAATGCATAACCTGGATCAAATCCTAAGGAAACATCAGACAAACACAAATTAAGGTTCTTTGTACAAAATAAATGTCCTGGACTCAAAAAATATCAATATAATGAAATAAAAAGGGTGAGGGACACTTCCAGATTAAAGAAGACTAAAGCAATATAAAAATACAATGCATGATCCTATTCAATTCTGAATCAGAAAAAAAGTCACAATTTATAAAAGACATGATTAGAAAAATTTGCAAACTTTTCATAGGTATGTTGATTAAAGTATTATGTTAATGATAAATTTTCTGATTTTGATCATTTCACTATAGTATGTAAGTGAATATCCTTGTTCTTAGGAAATACACACTGATGTATCAGGGGTAGAGGAGCATGATGATGTCAGCAACTTACTTTCCAATGATCCTCTATTTGGGGGCAGAGGGAGAAACCAAATGCGGTAAAATGTTAAGAATGGGTGAATATGGGTGAAGTATATGGTGTTCTTTCCACTATTCTTGCAACTTTTCTGTAAGTTTGAAACTATTTCAAAATAAAATGTTAAACAAAAAAGCTCTGGATCAAGTGGAATTACACTAAGGGTTCAAAAGACCTAAGCTTTAGTCCAAAGTCCTTGATGCTTATTAAGTTTCTGTTTTCTCTTCTAGAAGCCTTATAGAATTGTTGTAAGAATTAAACGTGCAAAAGAGGTTTGAAAAGTTTAAAATAGCATACATGTTGTAGTATTGTTAGAAACGAGAGTCTGACATTTGAAGATGGTTTAATGGATGAAGTGTCAGATCATGCATCATTTAAGCAGTGACAGAGATACCTAGAGAAACAGAGGAATGTGTGAGTAATAACTTAAAATTAGGGAACATTTTAGGTCATTTTCAGCTACCAACTCCCTATCCCAAATTGGCTCCCTTTAACAGGTTTTTATTATCTACTATATACTAGACAATGTGCATATTGCAAGAATTTAAAGGATAAGTGTTTCATATATCCTTAAGGAATTCGGAGCCTATCAGGGGATAAAACTACAAAAATAAAAATCAATAATATGATGTGTTAAGAAATGGCTACAGAAGCCAGGCACGGTGGCTCACATCTGTAATCCAAACACTCTGGGAGGCAGTGGTGAGAGGATTGCTTGAGGTCAGGAGTTCAAGACCAGCCTGAGCAAGAACAAGACCTCATCTCCACTAAAAATAGAAATAATTAGCCAGGCGTGGTGGAGCGTGTCTACAGTCCCAGCTACTCTGGAGATCCAGAGGCTGAGGCAGGAGGATTGTTTGAACCCAGGAGTATGAGGTTGCTGTGAGCTGTGATGATGCCACTGAACTCTATCCAGGGCAACAGAGCAAGACACTGTCTAAGCCTCCTGAGTAGCTGGGAGTACAGCACAACACCACGCTTGGATAGTTTTTAAATTTTTTGTAGAGACGAGTTCTTACTATGCTGCCCAGACTTGTCTCCAACTCCTGGCTTCAAGCTGCCTCCGCCTCCCAAAGTTCTAGGATTACAGGCATGATCTACTGCACCTAGCCAACTTTGAAATTTTGAGGTATATTAAAATACCGGGCAGTCCACGGCAGTCATGAAGAATGAATAGAATCCCCTGACAAATGTTTTTGTTTTGTTTTGTTTTTCGTTTTTAAGGTTGATTAATTTTTTCAAATCTGATTCTGGAGCCCAAGAAGGTTATAAAGGTTTTTTAAAATAAAAAAGAAGCAAACATCTGTATACCAAGCAGTCCTCTACTTTGCATTGGGATTTGGGTTATTTCATAGAAAATTTTGATTAATGGTGCAAATTAGTCTAATTACTAAATCAGACTAAAGCTCTCAGAAGTGATGCCAATAATACACATGCAGTGGAAAGGCCAGAATCTTCAAAAAGCCACTAAAACCTATTTTCAGTACCCATAAAATGATTTGGTTAGTATCAAAAACAGTAAAATATACCTTAATTTAAAACATAAGCGAAAGACACCTCTGTGGTTAATAAATTTCACTTGCAACAAGGGACTAGAAGCCCCTAGCAGATACACTCCGCTGCTTCTACAGATAGGTAAAAGCGGTGTTTCGGTTTCAATTTTGCTCTCTCTTTCTTTGAAATGATTCTAGCTTCTGCTTTTGAACAAACAGTAACAGTTTCTGATCCCCGTTTCACTGTCATTGAAGACCAAATGGAGAACTTGTTTTTGAGACAGGAAACGCTGGTGAAACTCCTAACTCTGTCAGCACTTTCTAAGCAAATTTAGGCACACTGTTTCTATTTTCTGTGTTAGGAGGTCTTCATCTCTACAAGATGACCTTTGGAATCTGGAAGCTAGAATAATCCAGACCTTGGCATCAATAGTCTAATCTTCTCATTTCACACCTGAAAAACAAATCATAGTGCTGCTGACTTTTTAAGCTGGTACAAAGACTTATCCGAGTCAATCTCTCAAAAGTGCTCTAATTACCTTAGAGCACTATAAAATCATAGACTTGGAAAGCATTGTTAGAACTAACCTACTCCAGCCCTGCAATATATGAAACAAGAATCGTTTCTAGGACACAGTGAATTAAGATGGGTTTTTCAGACCTTTTGTTTTGAGAGATCTATAAACTGCAACTTGTTAAAGCAATTTTAGCTCTATAGCCTTTGGCTGCCAAGTTGTGCTACAATAAGTCTTTTATTATACACAGTAACATCTTCTTCACCAAAGCAATATATATGAGTAAGATCTTTCTCTACTCAGTTAGTTTAAGGCATTTCTGGCTCTTCTGGAATATTCTATCCCTCTCAGGGCTGCCTTTGATGTGCATTGTAAATGTACTTTGCCTGTAATTAAAATAATAGCAGCTGGCAAGCAGGAGAAGCAGCAAGTGAGATTTCTCAAAATATGGAATTCTCGGATTCCATCCTCAGGATGGATTCTGAAATCCTCAGAGAATTTCAGAAATTCTCGAGAGGTAGCTTTGCTAACACACAGCCACTTGTAGCCCCATATTGTTTTTTCTCCCTTGGGGTGCAAGGCCTTAATTAATGACATTTAACTTAAACAGTCCCACGGTGCCACAACCAAGGCAACTCCCCTGAACTACTTCCTGTTCCCAAGTCCCCAGATAAGCCTCTCTTCAACTGCTCCCTCCCCCACAATAAACAAATTCTCTTTCAGTTAATACTTAAACTCTATTCATTTCAGCTTTATCCCTTTGGCCTTACTGTTTTAATTTCTGTTAAAATTAAAAGGCTCTTTGCACTATTATTAATTACTTACACTGTATTGTGATGGAAGAATCTAAACAATAATTTTGATAGATAGGTGACTGCTTAAGACTTTGAGAGCAAATTAACTGTTATTGACCTCTTTGAGAATAAATCCACTGTTATTGCTCACTTATATGTTAAAAGCTTTGGACTGAACACTTTTGTAAAGGCACTACATAGTGCCAAGTAGAATTCTCTATTTTACAGGAGAAAAAATTAGGTTCAGAAATTAGGAGAGATTTACACCACCTATAAGTGGCAGCCAGACTCTAAACTCATGTGTGTCTGTCAGAAGCCAAAGGTAGGGCCACAATTTTGCCTAGACCCAAAATGGGTACATGCAAGTTCTTATTTTGGATGGTAGTAGGAACAGAGTAGATGGATGAGAATGAGAGATCTGGGGGAAGACTAGCTTGGGGCTGTGGGGAACACAAGAACAAAAGAAAATAGAATGAGAGAAGTGAAACATGAGGAAAAGTACACCTACTCATTTAAGAAAATTTATTGAGTGACTACTTAGAGGAAGACACTATGCTAAATCCAGGCACGGAGAGAGGCAAAAGCCTTCCCTCAGAGTTCAGTCAAGAACAGAGATGGTAAGCTCAGTAACCGGCAGACCAAGGGCAGCCTGCAAATTAGGGACCCATTCAGAGTCAGCCTCCTCAGAATTTTTTAAATGTTTAATTAGTTTCCCACACTTTATGATATTTTTTCAAATAAATGATGCATGGCCATGAAACAAACTTCAAAAAGTAATAGAGGATATATACAGTGAAAGGAAAGTACCTTCCCAACGCTGCCTCCCAAACATTATTTCCCTTCACAGAGAGAAGTCTTGCTTTTAGTTTCATTTATATTCTTCTGGAGATGTCCTTTAAGATTAAATACATACATGTTCTTTAAAAAATAAAAAAAACAAGCTGGGCACAGTGGAACATACCTGTAGTCCCAACTACTCATGAGGCTGAGGCTGGAGGATCACTTGAGTCCAGGAGCTCAAGGCTGAGACTGTAGTGTGCCATGATCACATATGTAAATAGTCACTGCACTCCAGCCTGGGCAACATAATGAGACCCAATCTCTAAAAAAATAAAAAGACAAATGGTAACATACAATATAAACTGTTTATTCTACATCTTACTTTTCTTACCAATACTTGTCATGTCAGTACATATAGAGCTGCCTCCATTTCATCCCAATGGCTATATAACATTCCATTGTATTGATGTGCTGTAAGTTATTTAACCAGTTTCCTTTCGATGGACATTTAGGTTGTTTACAATATTTTAATATTAGATAAGTGCTACAATGAATATCCATATGCACATATCATTTTGCAAGTATGCAAGCATAATTGTAGGGTAAGTTCATAGAGGTAGAATTGCTGAGTCAAAGAATATGTGCATTTGTAAATACTTAATTTTGACAGACTTTGCCAAAATGCTCTCCATAGAGGTATTCCCAACTCACATTCCTACTAGCAATATAGGAGACTATTTATTTCCCCATACCACACAATCTGACCTTAGCCAATCTGTAGGCAGAATACAGTGTTTTTATAATTCTTATTTGAATTGCAATATTTTAATGCAGCATATTTCATTTAAAAAAAAAAAGGATTCCCAACTTCTCTTGAAAAATCTGAAAGTCTAGCAACTCTGGACCTACTTTCCACGTGGTTAACAGTTGAACAGTGACTACTCTCCATAGACCAGGTATGCGCGCTACCTATTGTCCCCCGCTCAATTTCATATTCATCCCTCACACTGAAACCAACAGCCAGCTACCATTTATCATCTTGCAATGCAGCCCCATTTACTAATCTATATTACCTCACTGGCCTTAGATATTTGATTTTTCAACTGATCTAGAGAGAGATCAATAATAAGAGAGAAAACAAATGAAGACAGAAGATAAGGTGAATAGGTAAAGAGATAGAATCGGGGGTAAATACGAAAGAAAGATAAGTTAACATAGTTCATGAATAACAAATTTTAGGCTCTTCTGAACGATCTCCCATCCTCCTGAAATTTTATAGTCAGGTAATATACACAAACTTAACTCAACATTGAATAACTTTATGCCTCTGGCACAAACATCCCAGAGTAACTTTGAGAATCTTTGGGACAAGTCTGGATTTGAATCCAATCTTAACAACAATCTTTTTTTTTTTTTTTTTTTTTTAGTAAATTATGGGTGTACAGATGTTTAGGTTACGTGTGTTGCCCTTGGTTCCCCCCCCACCGAAGTCCATGTTTCAAATATGTCCATCCTTCGGGTAGTGCGCATTGCACTACTTGTGTATACAAATACCCGTCCCCTCCTCCCTCCTCCCCCCTCCTCCCGCCGCCCTCCCCGTGGTACAGATGTTTAGGTTAACAACAATCTTGGCCCTGACCTTCTAGAGAGCAAATGTCTCCTTTATACGCAGGTACAGAAAGCATTACACTGCTTTATTTTCCTACATCAAATTAAATTTGGAGTCATGCCCACACTCACCAGGTAAATAAAAACAGCATGTATTAGCGATCATGGGGAGGCAGGAGAGAAGGCTCTCCCTCGGGTGGATGGATGCTGTCCTGATAAGTTGGAGAAAGACTCAACTCTGTGTTCTGTCATCATCTAAACCTGTGGTGTCCACAGAAGACCAGCGGCCCACCCCCTTCATGGCAATTATAGGCACAGGGAACTTTTGCCTTAATTCTCAAAACCACAGCACCCATGAGCCTTCTGGGAGAGTCCCCCTCACCTCCACCCTCAGCTAAGCAAGGGGCAGTGTGCACTCCAAGTCACTACACCCCTGGGAAGCTACCTGGTGGAGATAGACCACATTCGTCTGTTCAACTCCAAAATCTTTCCTCCTCTGAGATAATCTAGTTTACTTTTCTCCTGCCAAACTAGAAGCAGAGGCCGGGCGCAATGGCTCACGCCTGTAATCCTGGCACTCTGGAAGGCCAAGGTGAGAGGATCCCTTGAGGTCGGGAGTTCAAACCAAGCCTGAGCAAGAGTGAGACCTCGTTTCTACAAAAAAAGAGAAAAAATTAGCTGGCCCTGGTGGCATGCACCTGTAGTCCCAGCTACTCGGGAGGCTGAGGCAGGAGGATTGCTTTGGCCCAGGAGTAAGAGTGAGACCCTATCGTCTCAAAAAAAAAAAAAATCTCAGCAATTGAAAATTTTGCTCATTGCCTGTTTCTCCCAATATTTTGTGACATTTCTAATAAATAACCTGAAATTTTGAGACTAAAAGGGAAGAAGGCATTTTTCTAATGCCTGGAAATAAATACATATTATATTTAAAATAGTTTTAGTTATAAAATTATTTGCCTTTCCAAAGTCCATTTATTGTGACTGCCTCAGAGATAAGTGTAGAGAGTCAGAATCCTGATTGTTTACATTTCATGTAGCAGAACAATCAAGCCTCTATAAAAACTTGACTTTGCCCTGTCAAGTGTGTGCTTGCATCCAGAATTCAAACTTAGGGAATATAGTTAAGTTGTATTTGCACCAAGAGGGTCTTGAACAAGGCATTTAGTATTGCGATGAGTGGCTTTTGCACTTATTTCATGCAAAATAGCTACAGATAAATAATTTGTGCAGAGTAGAGTTTTCCAGAAATAAAGTTGTTCTTAAACGGGAATGATGTCATAATAAAGTCATACATCAAGGACAATTGCCCAACATGTGGTCTGTGAAAATTGAGCTCATTATAGTTTTTATGTGATGAGTCACCATAGTTACAGTCACTGGACAATGTCTTCAGTGAAATTTTGAAAAGACTTTTCAATTCATAGAAATCTTTGGCACCTTTTATACATAAAACATTGCAGATTTCTCCATGACCCACTTTTTTTGTTGTTTTGTTTTGTTTTGTGTAGATTCAGCCCAGAGCTTCTCCAGAATTCCCCGGGGGAGAACAGATCTTCCCTGCACCATCCCAGGCTGCTTCTTCCTCTGTTCTTTCTCTGTCCTTCTGATACCATTTGCTTCCTGCCATTGTATTCCTCATATCCTACCTGTTTAAGAGAGATGTTATGGTTTCATTTCCAACAAAGAAATAAGACCAAAAAATAAATGAAGCTTTCCGGTTATTTCAGTGGGAGTTTAACAGGAGAATGAGGGCGTTGCATGAGTTTAGTTCCACTTCTTGAACATTTTCAGTGGCTCTCTGTCACCTACTTGTATTTTTTAAAAAAATTAATTTCCTCAGACTGGTATTCAAATTTCTTTACACTCGCCCTAGTAGCTCACACCAAACTTACTCATATCACTCCCAAATCATTGTTATATAAAACAGTTGTTATGGGTTGAATTGTGTCCCCCCAAAAAAGATATGTTGAAGTCCTAACTCCCAGTACTTCAGAATGTGCCCATATTTGGAAACAGAGATTTTACAGAGGTAACTAAATCAAAATGAGGTCACTAGGGTGGGCCCTAATCCAATATGACTGCTGTCCTTTATTTACAAAAGGGAGAAAGTTGGACACAGAGACAGACACAAACAGAAGGAAGATGACTTAGAGGCAGGGAGAACACCACATGAAGACAGAGGATTAAAGTGATATTATACATGCACAAACAAAGGAACATCGCAGATTGCTGGCAAACCACCAGAAGCTAGGAAAAGGCAAGAAAGGATTTCCCTACAAATGTCAGAGAGATTATGGCCCTGCCAACACCTTGATTTTAGATTTCTAGCCCCCAAAAGTATAGGGCAATAAATTTCTAAGACACCCAATTTTTCGGTACTTTTTTTTTTTCTTGACTACAGCAGCCCTAGGAAAATAATATAACTGCCAAGAAAATTTCAAGCTTCTATTAATATTATTTCTCCTGATTCTATTTCTTTCCTTACTTTTTTTCCTCTAAAAAAATTCTATCCATTTTTAGAAACTACAGCAGCCCTAGGAAAATAATATAACTGCCAAGCAAATTTCAAGCTTCTATTAATATTATTTCTCCTGATTCTATTTCTTTCCTTACTTTTTTTCCTCTAAAAAAATTCTATCCATTTTTAGAAACTCAATCACACCTGACTTCCTCTGCTGCCACTATCCCTTTTAAAACCAATCATTCCTTGAAATTTGAACTCCTATATCATTTCCAATATTCCTAATACTGATAAGTCATTATATTCTGTGGGTATTAATAACTTGTATGCATATATTCCCTTCCTCAATCTAGAATGAGTTTTACAAGCAGAGACTATGTCTTATCTGTTGATATTCATTAACAATGAATTATGTATAAGTATTCAAAAAATATTTTTGACATGATATTATCATTTCTCAATAGATAAATACACTTAAATGATTTATTTAGTAAAATATGAAACACATAAATAACTATTTCATTGTTAGAAAAATTATTTAATTTTAATGTATCTTAATTATGTAAACAATACATATGATACAATTTTTTTTCTTCTAATCTTTTTAATGTGTTGTATAGTTTAAAAAGCAAACTTAGGCTCATATTATACATTCAGTTTTATATTCCACTTTATTCATTTAATATATGATCATAGAAAATTTTTTCTTCAATTTTTAAAACACAAAATTGAAATCATAGCATGCATTCAATTCTTTTACCCCAATTTATTCATTTAATATTGTACTCTGAGAAATTTCCATATTAAAAATTATTTAAAAGCATTTTTATAGGCTATATAATATTTCATTCATATGGCTACATTATAATTTATTTAACAGTTCTCTTTATGGTCACTTAAATGGTTGTAATCTTTACTCTTACAATTTCATTAACATTATCTCTGTTTATATATCTAAGATTATTTTCTTGAGTACATTCTTGGAAAAGGAATTAGTAGATCAAAGACTATGGATATATTTGTGGTTCTTGACATAGGTCATCAAATTATTCTTCATAACTGGCTATTCTGGTTTGAAGTCCCCTCAGCAGTATATGAAAAGTACCTGTCACGTCATAAGCTTGAAACATTTTGGAATTATAATTTTTAATAGCAATATGGTATATAAAATTATTATACTGATCTAACAATTTTTGGGATTACCTAAGATGGTAAATGTATATTTTAGTGATTTATGTATTTGTGAATTTTCCACTTAAGCTTTTTGGTTATTCAAGAAACTTCAATTTGATATACTTAAAAATGCACATTATTTTCTAAAAATCTAACTACTATGTACTTAGTAATTTCAAAAACTGAAAACTATTTGTTAATTTTAAAGTTAACTAACCTTTTAATGACTTTGTTATGCCTGCTTTTTGCTAGAAAGCATTTGAATATTTGGTTGCAGCGTGGAGGTCCGCAGTTTCAGTTGATTCTCTAGATGGGTATCAGTCATTTGTGACCTTAAGGGCATCTTGATTCGGGTTAGGTAGGAAAATGTAGATTCGCAGCAATAAGAGGTTGAAAAGCAAGAAAGCATTTTTCAGGCATGTTGCCAAAGGTTTGGGTATTCTACTGTGTTTTTCCATATTTCAATTGGACCTTTCTTAGCATCAAACAATGACTGTAAAATGTCATCTACTGAGAGCTCAATCAATTCCATCTGTAGTTCTTTAGGTGCCTGGGTGATATCAGCTAGGTGAGGCTGAATGCCAATTTGAGTGTGATGTCATGATTCTCAAAGTCAGTGAGCATTTCATTGTATTCTCCAATAAATAAGTCTATAACAGCTGTGTATTCTTCAAATTATTTGCATATATCATCCTGCTCATCAATGACCTTTGCTAACTGGGGAAAATGTTTATCAAAAATTTCCTTTTGAAGAAGATAGCTTTTTTCAAAATGCTTGGATTTTTTGCCATATATCATGTATAGACTTAGTCTGACCTTGTAAAGAAATATTCAAGTCATTTTGATTTAACAAGATATCACACAGAAATGCTGCATTCTGATGGAAATCTTCTTCCAATAATTGACATTGCTGATTCTGTTCTTCATAAAATTTAACTATCTGTTCTCACAGAGATAAAATTTTGGCTAATACCTTGTCCCTGTGATAGCCAATGCACTTTAGAATTATATGGCAAATTCACACTGAATACCTCATTGTTCAACTTTAGCATGTTATGAAACTGACGATGCCCTGTAGCACTTACTGGAATATAATTAACAATACTTATAACTTGTTGCAAAGTGTCACTTAAAATAGTAGCTTTAGCACAGAGATTTTGTTGATGCAAGATACAATGAAAAGAAATAAGAGCATCTGGATCTATTAATACATTTTTTATCTGTGTAATAAACCCTTCAGGTTTTCCTGTCATGGAAGGTACACCATCTATACATACACTCACTAGATTTACCAAATTCAGTCCAGCTTCACAACATTTATCTTGAAAGTTATTGCAGATATCTATTCCTCGTGTTCTGTTACCAAGAGTGCCCAAAGAGAGTAACTCTTCATAGCAAAAAAAATCTTCTGTTATGACCCAAATGAAATATAAAACCTGCGCTGAATCAGTAGTAGCAGTTGATTCATTCAAAGTGATTGAATAATATATATTTTCCTTTTGAAGTATTGCATGAAGTTTCTCTGTTAAGCTGAAGGCTAATTCATGCTGCCAGTCAATTATGGTTCTCCCTGAAAGAGGCAGTTGTTTGTACCGTGAAATGTTATACAGGTCTAAGCATTCTACGTCTTTACAATTCATTCTTTTGCAATTTTTACGTCACTGAATGGTTTCCCTTTTTTCCCAAGTATATAAGCTACTTTGTAAGTTGGTTCATGTCATTATTCCCAGGTCCTATGGCTGCTTGAAAGAATTGTCTTTCCTTTTGTTTGCTTTTCATCTTTCAATTTCTGCAATACAACCTTTTGTGCCTCTTCTCTAATTTAAAATATTTGTGGCCCTTATGAGTGTTATAATGCTGATGAGCATTGAATTTCTTTAATGTTGATATTGCAGTATCACAAAGCAAGCAAATCATCTTATCTTCAGCAGAAACAAGATAATATTGCAATTCCCAATCCTCATTAAAAATCCATTTTCTTCCTTCAGCATTCTCTTGGTCTTCTTTGACATGATGGGTTGTTAAGCAGACAGAATTAAAAAAACACTGTCAAGCTGTACAGAAACAGTGCATTGTTGTCACAAGCTGGTAACAGACTGGCATACTCAACTCCTATAAACTCTCACCAACCAGCCTCATGCAACAGTGGTGCCAGTCAGGCAAGGAAAGTTAGAACTAAATCAAACATTGCAGCCATCAATTTAGCCCTTATGGCTTACTAATGTTCTAATTGTGCCAGTCAATCTGGGAGGATTATTTCCTTGAAACTTATTTTATTCTTTGGTATTTTAAATACATTCATTTTAAAAATAGAATAAAAATACTAAAGATGAACAAAAATGTATTAATAAAAATAAAAGGATTCATTCTGTAAAATCTGGATTAATTCAAAAGGCCACACTTAAGGACCTAGAAGGCCACATGTGGCCTTCAGGCCGCAGGTTTCCCATCCCTGATCTAGGCTATTGGCCAGGCAAGCACTCAGTAATGGCGTTAATCAGATCAACCTTGATGAGACTGAATTCATGTTGAACCCACGCATAATCTCCATCCCGGCTGTCAAGGCTACTTTGTTCACAAGCCCTTCACTAAGCACTTGTGGCTGAAGATAGAAGCTGAATGTTATCCATATAATGAGTCATTTTGTCTAGTTGGTAACTGCAAGACTCTCTAGTCAGTGACCTTTAGTGGGAATTCACATGAGACTAATCCTCATATTCTGTCCTCGTTCTAAAGGATACATCTAAATATCTCTTGCCCAGATTTCCTTGTCTCTGTTCCTCCAATTGTGTAACTTCCAAGAATTTGCAGCAACAACCACTAGCCACTGCCAACGTGATCCATGTTTCTGGTCATCTCTCTTTCTAGGCAGAGTGGACAAACAGACAGACTGCTTGAAGTTCTGCTCAGTGGAAGTATTTCATTTCCTTACTATTATTCTAGACCACCTCTGAGTTGGACCATAATTATGCATCAATTCATTTCCATCTGTGTCAACATATCATGCAAAATCATTAGTAAACTGGGCCTGAATTTTTTCTTCCTCAGTCAGAGGAAACTTCTCATGAGGTCATAAATGTGAATTGAAGGAGAGGCAGCAACAGAGTAAGAGTAGATGTCATGAGAGTCTGAATCTCTACTAATGCAAATTATATATTCAATACCTCTCTGAGCTCAATCTCACACTACTATTACTTTATGATGGAGTTTTTCTTTTGGTACCCAGCTTTAGAGCTTTGAGGATTAGACACACAGTTTATGGTAGCCATCTCAGATTGCCTGGTCACCTGGTATCCCATGATCAGATATGTAATCTCTATCAGCACTAAGTTGCAAGAAAGATGCCATTTCTCAAGAGAAGAATGAATATCTTCATGACTTTGCTTTAAAATCCTAGGCTCATGCAGTGTCATTCTCTTATGGGGGTTTGCCAGAAGCTCCACAGAACAGCACTAAAAGCCATGGACCTGCTGATTCAAACAGCCTAAAAGGTAGAATAGCTTGTACTATATCCTGGACCATCTTCAGAGCATTCTTTTGCTCTGATCCCCATTTGAAACTCAGTAAATGGGCAAAGCAAATCACTCAAGTGAGGCATACGTTGGCTCCAGATCCAAAGAGGCCCACGAAGCATTAGACCTATTTTTTTTTTTTTTTTTTTTTGAGACAGAGTCTTACTCTGTTGTCTGGGCTAGAGTCCCATGGCATCAGCCTAGCTCACAGCAACCTCATACTCCTGGGTTTAAGCAATCCTCCTGCCTCAGCCTCCTGAGTAGCTGGGACTACAGGCATGTGCCACCATGCCTGGCTAATTTCTTTCTATCGTTAGTAGAGATGGGGTCCTGATCTTGCTGAGGCTGGTCTCGAATTCCTGACCTCAAGTGATCCTCCCACCTTGGTCTCCCTGAGTGCTAGGATTACAAGCATGAGCCACCACGCCCAGCCTAGTCCTCTTTTTTAATGCTAGTGGGTGGAAGATACATCAAGTTGACTTTTACTTTGGAGAAGAGATCTCAGTATATCCCAAACCCGAGGTACCCTAGAAACCCACTAAGTTTTTATGGGATTTATCTCCTCCCTCCGGCACAAATGAGTCTTACTAAAGCTTCCCAACAGATCTATAAGCATGACTTCATATACCATGTGGCCTAGATTATGATAAGAGAGGCACAGAGCTAAAAGCAGCAGTGAATGTATTTTTTTGCCGTAATCATGTGAGAGCAAATTGTTTCTCGTTTGGAATAGAAAGAATAAAGCATTTGCCAAAGAAATAACTAAATACCAGGTGTCAGAGATTTTGTTGTTTTGATCCATTGAGAGCAGCAGCATTTAGGGTCACAACCTGATTATGTTCATGAAAATCCTTTGTCACTTTCCGAAAACCCACTATCATCCGCACCAGCTAAATCAACACTCTTACATCCCCCAAGACTTTCATGGTGACATTAATCTCCATAGACCTTCTCAGGGATGGGATAATGCTTCCGATTTAACATTTTAGTTAAGCAGAGTAATTCTAGTGTTTTCCACTTGGCCCTTCCTATCATATTAGCCATCATTCCATAAGCCATGGAGTCAAGCTGAAGAGTCTGTTGGTTTTCAAGTGTATTCTCAGGAACTACAAATTTAGGAACAAAGAGAATTGCTATAGGGCTATCTGTGTGGAATCACTGGGCCAACTGTGAGAATAAATCAGAACAAAGCTCCATTTATCATCTAACCTCTATAAATCCCCACTCTGTTTGAACAAAGGACATCTGGGATCCCTGGGAGTTAGCATCAACTCTAAGCCTATTCTAATAATCACAGAAAAAAATCTCAATGTTTCCGTTTTTCCAGTGCAAAGATAATCTAGCAAATGGTTTCAAGTGACTTTCAGGAAGATATAGTGGAATATTTACAGCATATCCTATTGGCAGAGTTGCAGGATTGTTCCTCAAGGGGACCCCACTCACATCTCAAAATTGGATGTCTATTCCTACACCAGTACCACACTTACTCTATTAATATAGGCTTTATAATGTGTCTTTAAAACTGATGA
Organism: Propithecus coquereli; assembly: GCF_000956105.1. Classification (NCBI taxonomy): domain Eukaryota; kingdom Metazoa; phylum Chordata; class Mammalia; order Primates; family Indriidae; genus Propithecus; species Propithecus coquereli. The sequence goes on along the minus strand of NW_012137747.1, from coordinate 4,782,604 downwards.
GACAATTTCCAATATTCAAAGATTATTTTGGCCATTCATATACACTTGTTTGTCCTAATAAATTTTAGAATCCATTTGGCAAAGTCCACCAAAAAATAAATCCTATTAAGAATTTTACTAAGATTTTTTGGATTTATAAATTAATTCAGGGGACACTGATATTTCTATAACATTAGGTTATCCCATCAATGAATGTGATACATCTACTTATTTGGAAAATGTATCTCCTCTATTAAATTCTATAATTTTCTCAGTAGAGGTCTTACACATTTTTATTAGTTTTATTTCTAATTGGTCTCATCACAAAAAATTGAAAACCTTTAGGGACCCACATTCTCATCCAGCTATCTCCCTTTTCCCCCTGATAGCTAAACTTCTACGAGAAGTCCATGTTTCTATTTAATCACTTCACTTCCTTTCATACATAGTGCAATTTGGATTCAATGAACCCCACTTCATCAAAACTGCTCAGTCACCGATGACACACATAACTAATAATTCAAAGTCTTTCTCAATCCTTGCTTGACTTCTAAAAAAAATTACAGGTTTTAAATTTACATAAATTCACTTTTTGTGATTTATATTTCTATGGATTTTGACAAACGCATACAGCTGTGTATACACCATCACAGTCATATACGTGACAGTTTCATCGCCCCCAAAATTCCTTCTTGCTGCCTATTTGTGGTCAACCCCCATCCCCAAACTACTCCTGGCAACTACTGACCTATCTTCCATCTCAATAGTTTTGCCTTTTCTAAAATGTCACATAAACAGAATGATATAATACGAAGCCTTTGGCTCTAGCTTCTTTCACTTTCACGAAATACATATGAGATTCATTCACATTGCTGCATGCAACCTTCATGGTTTCCTTCTTTTATTACTAAGAAGTATCCCAATGTATAGATATAACACAAATTGATAATTCATTTATTCAAATTTGAGTTGTTTCCAGGTTTTGACAATTACAAATAAAGCTGTAATAAACATTCATGTACAGATTTCTGTGTGAGCATAAGTTTTCATTTCTCTTAGATAAATATGTGAGAGTAGGACTGCTACATTTTGATAAGTATATGTTAGTATATGACGAATTATATAATGGTAAGTATATACTTAAGTTTGCTTAAATCAACAAAACTATCAAACTTTTCTTCAGAGTGGCTATGCCATTTTGCGTTCCCACCAGCAAAGCATGAAGATTCCAGTTGCTCCACATCTTCACCAACCATAGGGTCGGGTTTTTCCCCCATTCTAATAGGCGTTTTAGGCATTTCACTGGGATCTTATTTGCATTTACATAATGAGTACGGGTATCTTTTCATATGCTTATTTACTAACATCATGTCTTTTTGAGTTACTTTTGGTTATATATTTTGAGTTATTTATTTCACATTGTTAAATTTTGAGCATTATATATTCTGAATGCAAGTTTTTTTGTCAGAAATGTGACTTGTAAGTATTTTCGCCCAGTCTATGGGTTTATCTTTTCATTATCTTAGCAGTGTCTTTTTCAGGGCAAGAGATTTTAATGCTGATATTTGCCTGATTTTTCAGCAGCATTTGACATTGACTTTCTCATCTTTCAGGTCTCAGCTTCAGGAGGCCCAGCCAATCCCTTCATCTCAGTAAACTTCTACCATATTACCCTATATATTTTCTTTATGGCACCTCTCACATGCTGTAATTATTTTATTCATTTATTATGTTTATTATGTGTATTCTCCACTGTATTGTAAACTCCATGATGTACAGGGGCTATATCTGCTTTTTCATGAAAATAATGTCAATGACTAATACAGTGTCTGCCAAATAATTATGGAAAGGAAGGAAGGAAGGGAGGATCATGAAGGAGATATCAAAGGTTATTCTGAGAATTCTAGCTCAAGAAATTGGCTAATTATTAATGATTTAAATGGAAATAGAAAACACAGGAGGAAGAGAAGGCTGGAGAGAAAAGTTAATAAGTTTAGTTTAAGTCCTAATAATTTTTTAAAATACCAGAAAACACAGTGGTATTTGCCAAATTTCTCCCTATAATTATTCCTCTTCCCCCACCATTAATAAATATCTTAGGGGGCAATAATTTAAGACTATGCAAATATCCTGTTTTTCTCAAACTTTTGCCCAATAATTTTGGAATCCTTCCGTGTATTTTGCCTGTGACAATTATTACTATGACATTTGCCTAATGGAAATTTTCAATTTTCCTTATTCTTTTTACATGTATTTATTGGAATTTTTCTATAGGGAAGGGCTATCCCTTCTTTCTCAATTATTTATTTATTCAATTGTACCCAATTATATTCCTTCTGTTTGCCTTCTTTGCGAGGCCAGTAGGAATTTTGCAAAGCAACAGAATAGGAGCAAATACCATTTAAAAAGACAAATCAAGGCTGGATGTGATGGCCTATACCTGTAACCCCAATACATAGGAAGGCTGAGGAGGGAGGACAGTTTGAGGATAATTTGAGACCAGGAGTTCAAGACCAGCCTGAACAACATAGCCAGATTCTGTCTCTACAAAAAATGAAAAAATAAAAAATTAGTCAGGTATGGTGATACACACCTGTTGTCCTAGCCACTTGGGAAGCTGAGAAAGAAGGATTGCTTGAGCCTGGGAGCTCCAGGTTGTAGTGAGCTGTGATTGTTTCACTACACTCCAACAGAGAAAGACCCTGTCTCTACAAAGAAGTAAAATTAAATTACATTAAATTAAAATTTTTAAAAAACACAAATCACAAAGGAATTTTCAAATTTTTCATACTATCCTGTCAAGCCAGATGGATGGACTGGTCAAACAAGAAAAAAGTTAGATTAAGATCAGACATACAAACACCACTAAAGCAACTTGAATCCATGAGAAACAAATTTATCACAAAAAGATGAAGCTATTTACTGTGTGTGGTGTCTTAAGAGCAAAAAGTAAGTCAATTCATTTTAATAATTAATGTTCATTTTGCTTCTCTCTCTTACTGCATAAAGTTTCTAAATAAAAGAAGAAACTAGCTGGTTTATTTAAAAATGGATAGTGGTTTTAATAGTTTACTTTGAGTTGGGGCATTTTTCCTCCAACCAAGACAACTATTATTTTTCAGAGAACAACCCAGCAAATAAGTCACTGGGTTGGAATTGTATGAATATTGATGCCATGTTTCTATGTTAAGAAAGATTATCTCCATACCTACATCAACAAAATATTTTGAAAACTAGGTGTTTTGCAGCACATTGGTGTACAGTGAATTTAAAAAAAATTGTTTGCATGTGAGGGGAATAAGCATTGATTCTAGAAATGAGCCACAATTTCTTGGGTGGCCTAAGAACAAATCACCAAACTTGCCTAGACCTGATTTTCCCATCTATGAAATGATAATAGTTTTTACCTACCTCATTAAGAGGCAGACATTAATTAATGTTCATAATGGGCTTGAGATCTGTGATTAAAAGCTGTTATCCTTAATGGAAAACAGAGCCATTCAACCACTGAGGAGTAGTAAACAAATCAGGGAATATATGTAGTCCATAAGAAGAGATTTTTTTTTTTTTTT
>NW_012137747.1:4773667-4777668 GCF_000956105.1 Propithecus coquereli | reverse complement strand
ATGTACACTAAAGTTGGAGAATTGTTACACAGTTGGTTACTTCAATAGTCATCTTCAATGGAATCATATTTATCAAGCCAGAGAGTGTGAAATATTAGTTTGAGATATTATATTACACTAGATCTGAAAGGGACTGAGAAACTAATTTTTTCAACAGGTATTTCAAATATTATGATGAATCTATTCTCAACTCCATTATGAGAAATATTCCTAAGCCAAGACGTTAAGTCGGAGTATAAAGTCTACCTGGGAATGAGGAGCTGTGAGGAGCTTTACATCAGAATCTTCACAACAATACTCCACTCCCTTTTCTTTTCTGCACCAGTTAACACTTTTTAAAGAAAATCTTTACACAGAACAATTAAATACAGAATCAATGCATTATGTCACAGAAGATACAAAAGGAGAGGGACATTCTTTCTGCTCATTGTTAACATCATGCTTTAAACTGGTAGGCAAAAATTAAATTTGTCATAACAACATGAAAAGCAGTAATTATAGAGTAATAGGGTCGTGAAAGATCTGAAGATCATCTTGAACTTTCAACTACTACCTCTTTTGCTTCTGCCTCACAAATCTTTATCCCTATCCCAGAACTCTGTATAAATTGAGCTTCAGACCAGGATATCCAACTATCCACTAAACATCTGTTCCTGGATATCACAGACAATTCACATAGCTATAAACCAAAACTCAACTCATTGCATTCCTCCACAATGGTTTTCTCTCTTACATTGTTTATCTTGGGTATTGGTACCACTATCTAGTAATATATTCAGAAGTTATCCTAGATTTCTCCCTATTTCTCCTATTTCTCACTAATTTTTTTTCTTGGGGACATTTTTGGGGTGATGACCAATTTTAAAGCTCCAGCAGTGGCCTAATATTTCTGAAGGCTCTTTGGGAGCACCAACCTCCAATGTATCTGGTGTTGCAAGATGGATACAGTGCTTGGATACTTTGTATCCTGGTATGGCTTTCATGACCCAGATTAACCCCAACAATACAACTGCATCCCTAGAAAGGTTTAGAGCCTAAACCTTCAGATTTAGGCCTCTGCAAGAAATGTCTTTCACTCCTATGATTCGTTTTTCCTTGTATTCATCTTTTCTTGCCTTTCACTCTATTCAAGTAATAGCAAGTTTAGGGTATAATTCTTGGAGAATAGTCTTTCAGTCTCTGACCTAGACAAGAGGAATCTTTGGGGGCTCACATAGTCCTGATTGAATCATGAGTAGACCACATTAGGGTTGGAGGCTAAAGCCTAACCTAATAACATATGAATCAGAATTTGGATTTCTGATTACCAACATCTGGCACAGTTAAAACACAGCTAAGGTTTGGGAGGTAAGATCACTAAATAACCTTAAACCTTACAGGCTGTTGCACTTTTTATGGGCAAATTCCCACAAGAAGAGCAAAGCTGTTGAACCAGGATGGGATTCAGTAAATAGACCATGGTTTTGATGAAGACAGGGATTCAGTTCCAGGGTGTCTGGCTGACCTCTAGACAGTAAACTCAAGCCTCAGTACGTAAACTTCTGATTTAGCAATGCCAAGTACTGCTGGACTGCTCTGTGTTTTCCATCCTAGCATCTATTTCTTCTTCATCCTATTCCTCAGCCACAGCTGAAGGAGTAATAAGTAGAAGATAGGTAAATTCTTGCTAAAGCAGGAAATGGATGGCAGAAAAGAATGTCTGCATCATCATTAGAAGGATAAGTCTCACCAAGGCTTTGTGATTTCAGTGCTGATAAAAGGTGAGATTAGGGGAAGGAGACATGGCAGAGATGATATATTTCTCAGTGAGCTCTGCATGCACAAAGCTGTATGAACTTGGAGCAAAAAAAGCCAGAGTTCCGCTGGGATTAAAGTAGTTTACAGTAGCATCTATGTTATTGAGCAGAGGCTACCCTTAAATCAGGATTGTGGAGCCAAAACAATGGGAACCATAGGGCACAATAGAAATAATTCCAAAAAATGAAAGAAGGTGGGTGTGATGGCTCATGCCTGCAATCCCAGCACTTTGGAGGCTGAGGTGGGAGGATTGCTTGAGCCCGGGAGTTGGAGGCTGCAGTGAGTTATGATCACACCACTACAACTCCAGGCTGGGAGACAGAGATAGACCCCATCTCTAGAAAAAAAAAAAGAACTAGGAAAGAAGTTAATGGTGTAACTCTTAGTCTGAGGCTGAAGGCCTAAAACCCTGGCCTGGTGGGTGGGTGGGATGCAGAGTGGATGATGCTGGTGTAAATCCTGGAGTTCAGAGGCCAGGGAGACTGAAATTCTAATGTCCAAGGACAGGAGAGTGAGAATGTATCCCAGCTCCAGGAGATAGACACATTTGCCTTTCCTGTGTTTTTGTTCCCTTCAGCTCCATCAATTGGATGGTGGCTGCCCATATTGAGGGTGGGTCTTCTCCACAGGCTCCACTCACATTCACATGCTAATCTCTTCTGGAAACATCCTCACAGACACACCCAAAAATATGCTTTACCAGGTTTCTAGGTATTCCTTAATCCAGTCAATTTGACACCTAAAATTAGTCATCACGAGGTATACTGGGGAATGAGGAGAGAGGAACATAAAATAGAGAAGAGGAACTTACCTTTAGCAAATTAGAGTAAGCATGTCTAGCCTAAGGGCATTCAAATTCAATATTTAGTTATCAAAAGTGCTAGCCAAATTAAAAAATGTCTTTGGGTCTAATTATTCTAAGGGGCTAGTTCTTAGTTGGCCACATGTGTAGTTTCTAGAGTTGTTATGTATCATCTCAATTAAAGTATTGCCCCATTCTATTTCAGATGTTTCCAAGGGGAACACCAGGCCTTGAGGGGGCTACATGTCCCATCTCTGGATCATGAAAGGGAGCTGGGGTGAGGATTATGAGCAGTTAGGGCATTTCTAATACTCTATGATCTCCCTTAAATGGAACAGCAACATCCCAAGGCTTGAGTGTTAAGTCCTTAAAAGTTAACAGGATGAGGATAAAATATAGGCTACTATTGGCTGCACACTTGAGGAAACTCAAGGCGTTTCTTGTTTTACTTTACCTCCAAAGGAGGATAAGTACTGATAAAAGCAAAAGTAGGTAACAATGCTGGGGATTAAAGTAGCTCATAGTAAGATCTATGTTATTGAGCAGAGGCTGGAGTTTTTAATGTGACTAGTGAAAAGTAAAAAGGGTTTCTGACCCTTTCCTTTGAAAAGCACTATTAAAAGTTTCTTAAATACATGTGGTATTGCATCTGGCTTTTCCTCACTCAAGTTTCCTCTAAGAACCTTGCTTCCTTTATGAATAAGTGGTAGATGGCTTTAGGTTTCTTCTTAATTGCTTGTGATATATTTTTGCTTAGGGTACTTCTTGCCAATCTCTTATTACTATCTGTAAACCATCAAGAGCCCAGATTAATATGTGGGCTTATGAGAAAATAGCCAAGGATGATAGGTAGGCATTAATAAAGTGAGCAAAACTTCATCTACCAAGAAGTAGAAAAATTTTATTTAATATTAATTAAATATGCTAAGACAACTCTGGAATACCCTGGCTTTCAGATATTCACAAGTATTAAGCACGGGAATGGGATTGGTATATAAAACACCACTAGTATTCCACAAAATCAGTCACAGTTGTAACTCTCTCAACTCACATTTACTGAACTCCCTCCCACTGGCTGAGGCCCATGGCTTGATGAATCTTGTACTAATGGGCTCCTTTCTAGTGTCTCCTCATATTCTATTTTCCCCAGATGAGTTGTGTAAGCTATCTAAGAATTATATGTGTGTTCTCCCACCTATTTAAGCCAGATGTGCTTATCAGTGCAATTATTAAACTTAACAAACATTTATATTTATTAAACTATTAAAAATTAAAATTTTAATACAGTCTTAAATGATGCTTTAAACTGGTAGGCAAAAATTAAATTTGTCATAACAACATGAAAAGCAGTAATTATAGAGTAATAGGGTCGTGAAAGATCTGAAGATCATCTTGAACTTTC
>NW_012137747.1:4758895-4773447 GCF_000956105.1 Propithecus coquereli | reverse complement strand
CAAAATTAAAAATCCAAAGAAATGTGAACATAGAAAGAAAGAGTCGTATCTATAAAAATTAAAATGTAATTCCTTTTAAAGACTCAATGAAGGTGAGTCATTTAAAAAATGTTGCTGCCAAATTAGACAGTTATGCAAGGCAACTGTAAAAGATTGAAGGGAAAGTTTTAAAAGTCTAAAGAAGCTGCCCTCAAATTGCTTTATAAGTGTCATTAAGTCCTATTTCACTTTAAAGAAACAAATTAGAAATAAAAAATGATTCAATTTCTGTATTCCATCACGCTATTTTGAGTACTTTTTCATGCCAGAAATAAGGTATCAGCAGACTCATCTTTAAGGAAAATTAATGAAGGAATGGACATGTACATGTTTTGAGTAAAAATAAAATGTTTAATATATCTTTACCTTTTTTTTATGATTTCCCAATCTTACTTGACTTGTTGATGTGAACCAAACAAAAATGAATCATCTTTGCATCCAGACTGCAGAGAGTAAGATGGCTTTTACTGAGTTTTTTGATATTTGTAACCAAATGTATTTGTGCAGTCACTTTACGTAATAGTATTATTTCCAAAGGAAAATAAATGGCATCATATTATTAGAGGATATTTTGTAGTACCTAGGAAATAACATATACGTAGTGAGAGTATAAGAAATATGTAAGTGGATGTGAGGGTGATCTGGCTGTGACATCTGTCACCCCATTGATCGCCAGGGTTGATTTGGCTGATCTGGCTGCCTAGACGGGTGTCCCCTTCCTCCCTCACCACTCCATGTGTGTCCCTTCCGAAGCTCCACGACCTTCCCCAATAGAGGAGGACGTTCTTCGGTCAAGGGTATATGAGTAGCTGCGCTCTGCTGCTAGAACCTCCAAAGAAGCTCTCAAGAAATATGTAAGTGATGAAATAACCTACTCAACACACCAATAAACGATACCTTTCAAAACAGCCTTAAATAGCTAAATAGGATTTATTTGGAATTTTTTTGCATTGTTACTTAATAATATTTTACTGTAATAAAATAATTCAGTAATATTATACAACTATTTTACATTGAACCCAAACTTTAGTGATTCTCTGTAGGAATTAGTAAAAATAAAATTATTTTATATAAACTGAATTTATGATTTCTAGCACGACAAATTCATACTATTATTAGAGTTCATCAAGGTTTTATCAGGGATGCAGTTCTCAGAGTTGCTTTCCATCTTTTTGCTGCAAATTATATTATTTAATTGTGAGTTTTTATAAAATACCTGATGAATGTGTGATGCAGGTGACTCAGCATACTCCAACTCTACTAGAGAAACTGTGGAGTTATAATAGTAGTTATTCATTCACCTCTCTTTAATGTCTCAACACATTTCAGAAACCAAAAGATGAGAAAGAGCAATATTAAATTTAGTGTTCAAAATTAAGAAGTTTCACATTAATGCTATCAAATAACTTTTATTCATTTATCATTTATAAGCTTGATTTTTCATATATCAACTTTCTTATTAGGCTTAACAGAAAAACTTTTCAATCTCAATAACAAATGACCAAGAGAAAAATTTTATGCCTAAGAAAAAATTGAATTCTATTTTTATTTAGTTAAATATGAACAGGAAAAAAAAAGAAGTGTAAGTAAAGTACTGTCATAACTCACCTATGTCCCATTAAAAAGCATCTTCCTTATCTCTTAGAGTTTATATTGCCAGTAACAGAGATATATTTAACATTTCAGCAGAATGACTGATTAAAGCTTTAAATAAAATTCTATAACTCTTCTCATTAGAGCAGTTTTATGTGACAAATTATGCCTCAAAAATTATCATAAAACTCCTCTTTACACTTAGAGATCCCAAAAGGATATAAAACATAGTATGAGGCTATGCAATGATAATTAATTATAACACTTAATCTGCTCTCTTAATGGCACATGTTTTTAAGTTGCCCTCTTTTTTTTAACAACCAAGGACATACACTTTTTAAATTATTGCATATACCTCTTCATTTATAATGAATATGGAAATGAACTACTTTGCTTTAACTGGTTAGAAATCTTTATTTCTTCATTTAAGACATATTTATTGAATGCTAATTATGCCTGACAATATTCTAGATACTAGAAATATAGCAGTAAACAAAATAATCCTTATGAAGCCCACATTATAATAAGGGCAGACAATAATAAAATTAATGTCATTAATAACTAAACTTTTCAACTAGTGACAAAAGCTATGAAAAATAAAGAAGGGAATGTAGATAGGCAATGGGAAGGATATGGGGAACATAGAAGACAATTTTAAATAGGATGGTGAAGACAGGCCTCCCTAAAAAAGATAATTGGTAGAGTGTGCAGGCATTTGTAAAGACTTTGGCAAGTAAAAATGGGAGCCTTTAGATGTTTGGGGAGGAGAAATGACATGATCTGACTTACCCTTTAAAATGATCCCTAGTTTCTGTATTGAGCATAGACTAGAGGCAGAGAAAGGTAAAATGCAGGGGATGGTTTAAGAGGTTATTGTAATAACTCAGATAAGAGATTAAGACGGTTTAAAAATGGTGAAAAGTTTTTGGATTTTGGATATTTTTTGAAGGTGGCTTCTAAAAGAAATAGAAATGGAGCGAATGAGGGTATGAAAAAAGAAAAATTAACAATTACTCCAAATTATAAATTCCTTATTTTCTTCCTTAGACTTTACAGCAATCAAAGACGCTTCCACTGGTCTTTCATTCTTCCTTCCTGCCTGCCTGTCTTCTTCCTTTCTTTTCCTCTGGTCTTCACTCAGAATCAGACTTGCATTGAATTCTCATTGCTCTTCCAGCCTCTCCCAATTCCCTTTCCATTTTTCTCTCGTAACTGTTTACCCTAATACATTCCTTATTTTACAAATAGCAGTCCAAAAAAAATGAAATTCAGTCACATTTAAACGAGATTATCTTTGGAAGTAATAATAACATCTGCAATCCTAGCACTCAGGGAGCCCAAGGCGGGAGGATTGCTTGAGGTGAGGAGTTAGAGACCAGCCTGAGCATGAGAAAGACCCTGTCTCTACCAAAAATAGAAAAAATTAGCCGGGCATAATGGCACATGCCTGTTGTCCCAGTTACTCAGGAGGCTGAGGCAGGAGGATCGCTTGAGCCCAGGAGTTTGAGGCTACAGTGAGCTATGATGATGCCACTGTAATCTACCCAGGGTGACAGAGTGAGACCCTGCCTCAAAAAAATAATAATAATGATAACAATAACAATAATAGCTGCTTTAGTCTCAACACTGAAAATTCCTGGGAAAAGTCAATCTATAAAGTACCTAAGTCCATGGCACTTAACTCCTTTTCTTGAGAGATCCTAGGAAAACTTACACTATGTTCAACTTTTGCACTCTTTCATCTAGCATTTAGGATTTCACTCCATATGTTAAATCTTGGAAGCAGCTAGAAATTACCTATAACGCAGTAAACTCATTATTTCTTTTTCTTTCTTTCTTCCTTTCTTTTTTTTTTTTGACATAGTCTCACTCTGTCACCCCGCACCCCAGCTGGAGTCCCCTGGCATCATCATAGCTCACTGCAACCTCAAACTCCTAGGCTCAAGCAATCCTCCTGCCTCAGCCTCTTGAGTAGCTAGGACGACAGGCACATACCACTGCCCAGCTAATTTATCTATTTTTAGTTAGATGGAGTCTTACTCTTGCTCAGGTTAGTCTCAAACTCCTGACCTGAAGTGATCCTCCCACCTCAGCCTACCAGAGTGCTAGGATTACAGGCACAAGCCACTGTGCCCAGCCCTCATTATTTCTTGACTTTATTTTTGCTAGCTCCAATTCCCTACTTGCATTAGGCTATTCCCTCTTCATTGCCTTCTGGGAAACCCCTAGCATGGGAGCAGCAGCACCTCTTCACCCAGGCTGTAAAAGACGGGATATTGCTGTAGGGAGTGAAACTTCATTCCTTCCTCTGACAGTCATCAAGCCATTTCACCCCTTTCATCTGTCACTTTTTTCTCCTTGTTGATAAGATCACTTTCTTCCCCCAACCACCTCAAGTGTTCCAGTGACCTCTGTTCACTCAGTTTGAAGTCCATTTCCAGTGTATCCCTGAGTTAATGGTCTTACTACATTTAGAAATTGCAATGGTGCTTCAGTGAAGTGGCTCAAGGGGCAAATGAATTCCTATCACAGGTTTATATCAGTGTACTCCTTTAAAGTACACACCCCCTACCCTGAGAAGAATTATAGCCCTTTTGCAGGAACCAGGAGAATGATGACACTTATCAGTCCATGAACAGAGGCAGTTACTAGGTTTTGATTATTGCTGTTGAGAGTGTCCTAGACCAGCAACACTAGCTGAGAAGGCTGGGAAAGAAAGAAACTACAGAGCTTCCTGCGATCTATAAAACCTCTAGTGACATGTTCTCAATGGTTGCTACTGTGACTGGAGTGGCACTCAGCATGTCACAGTCTGGGCTTCTTATCCTATATCCTAACAGATGTGACTTCTAATGCTTGGGGATCCACCATAACTTGGATCTAATGCTCTGGGGCAGCCCAACTACTCGCAGATATGTACGTGCAATAAGGGAATAGGTATTATGCCTGTCAGTTTCCACATTTATTTGTGGATCAGAGCATACCCTAGGGTTGGAGATAGGGTACCTAACTAAAGACATGCTCACATAAACAAGCCATAGCCCTCAGCAGAGTCCATGTTAGGTATAAACATTTCATGAACTCTATTCTTCCAATGTTTGTATATCAAGTTTCATGTCTTCAGAAGTTGATGCTATATCTGAAAAGATTAACTAACAAGGTATCTAGGAAATAGCCTTACCCTGGGGCAAACTCCACCTGAAGAGCTAGGCAGCTCTGTAGCCTCCGCCATGTTCACGAAAATTACTCACGGCCCATAAGCAGCTAACTTTTATACCTAGTAGAACTGAAAGAAATCCAGGGCACCTAATATGGCACCATATGCAATGAGGACTCCTGTACCACATACAGTAGCAGTATATTCTAGAAGGCAATGACTGAATATAGGTTTCCAAGTAGCAGTGGAAACTCATAAGGCAATTTATGTGAGATTATAAATAACAAAAGTTCAAGGTGCTAATGTTCCAGATGAGGTTAAATTCCAAACATTTGTATAAGCATAAAAATAGGATTCAATAGTCTCCTTCCAGATAAGTAATATACAGGAGTTTAACACTTAGAACATTTATTTCTATTAAATAGTTATTGTTACGTTCTATGATTTTGTCTTAGGACTTTGTTTTTCATTCTTTCTCCTGAGTATAGGACCCCCATTATGAGTGTCTATCACCTCAAAACAAATACCCGCATGCTCCATTGCTCAAACATTCTAGAATCAATTCTGATCATTGGCAAGCCATGATCCTTCCAGAAGCATTTTTCCAACATTGGCTTTTTATATATACACAATTATAAATATGTAATTTATTTTGTATGTCACAAATATTTAGTCTCTATTTAGGTGTCTCAGTTTAGTGCTTAATAACATCAGTACCTTGACTTTGTGATCTGCTTGATGAAATATCGTTTTGGGGTAAATCTTCCCAGACCACCTTAGGGCATTCTGCCATTAATAATATGGTCTATTCTTTTTTTCTTCTTTTTCCCAGGGAGTTCACATTTTACCTTAAAGGACTCATTGGTTCACTTCTACTATGTAAAAATGTCTTTATACCTTATATTCTTATTGCTACAGTAAATGTTTATATTATACTAGTTGATTTGCAACAAAAAAATATATTAAGCAAATTGCGCATTAGATGTTTTATTCAAATGCGAGAGTAAAACTGTCAGTTAGGCCGGGTGCGGTGGCTCATGCCTGTAATCCTAGCACTTTGGGAGGTCAAGGTGGGAGGATTGTTTGAGCCCAGGCTGGTCTTGGACTCCTGGGAGACTCCGTCTCTACAAAATAGTCGAGGGTCTCAATAGTGAGACCCTGTCTCTACAAAAAATAAAAAATTAGCCGGGCATGGTGGGGCACACCTTTAGTCCCAGCTACTTGGGAGGCTAAGGTGGGAGGATTACTTGAGCCCAGGAGTTGGAGGCTGCAGTGAGCTATGATGATACCACTGCACTCTAGCCCAGGCAACAGAATGAGACCCTGCCTCAAAAAACAAACAAACAAATACAAATAAAATGTTGTCATTTAAAAAAGCTCATAAAAACACCAATAATTTTCAAGTTGTCAAGTTGTTGTATATTTTCAAGATTTATGTCCCATTACAGAGCCAGTAATCTTTTAAACAGCCATGGAGCATCAAAATGGTTCGCTAATAATTGAAACATATGTAGCCTTCTTACTATGTGGCAATAGTTGGCACTTGATATTTTCCAGAATATATTTTCTTTTTCCCAAGATAGATCCTCTGACAAAAGTGCCAGAATTCTCATCATCTTTTAAAAATTACAATCAAGATGTTTCATAAAACTTATGTTTAATGTTATTATTTAGAAATCCACTTGATGAATTTATTTTATAATAGTGTGTTATGTTTTGTTTGAATGTTTGAAATTGTTTTCAGGCAAGTCCATTGGAAGAATATACAGTCAGATTGATAAAACATTGGTAGGTTTTTGTTTTCAGAATAAACAAATACAATTCCTGTGTGACTTCAGAATAGTGGCACATTGTATTATTCTTTATACAATATATCCTAGAAAAATATTCTAAAGCTTCTTCCTTCTTAATGTCTCATGTATTATATCTTTTTTTTCCCTCTTTTTTTATTGATATATCCTACTGGGCTAGCTACTGATATTCTCTCTCTCTGAAACTAATGTATATACTAGTTAAGGCATATATTGAGACAGTGTAGCATAATGGTACTGAACATAGGTTCTAGATCCAGACTGCCTAGGTTCAAATCTCAGCTTTGCCATTAGCTGTAAAACTTTGGGTGAGACAATTTAGCCTCATTTTCCTCATCTCTAGATTGTGGTTGATAAATGTGGACCCTGCTTCTAAAGGTTATTGTGGAACTAAGTGATTGTATGATTAATTAACACATAGCAATTACTCAGTTGATATTATCTAGCCATATCTTGGTTCTACTTTCCTATGCATTATCTTCAGTCTCAGATAGGCTCTCCTCAGATGGGCTCTCCACATATGATAGCAAAATTGCATGTGACAGAAAAATTGCTCAAGATTTTTTAGGTTTAAATCTGTTGTAAGGAGAGATTTTCTGTTCCAACAATTCCAACATCTAGTTCAGAAATGAATTTTGTGGCTTTGATTTGCCTGTTTTCTATTGTGCAGTTATTAGTCTGCAAATTCTATTCTAGTGAATTATGCTTTGGGCCTATAGTATGGAAAAGTGTAAATGATCTTCCAGGACACTGTTGGTGTGATAATTGGTCTATGGTAGTGGGTTACTCACAAGTGCATACTGAGATGGAGAACTTTGAGCAGTGGCTGCTACAGGCTGAGGAGAAAAGGGCTTAATAGTAAGATATCAGTACTAGACTAGGCAGTTTTTCTTTTTTCTTTTTTTTTAAAATTATGTTTTATTGTGGTAAGAATACTTTCCATGAGACCTACCTTCTTAACAAATAAGTTTAAGTATACAGTACAGGATTGCTGACTAGAGGTACAATATTGTACAGCAGATCTATAGAACTTATTCATCTTGCTTAAACTAAACTTTATGCCAGTCGATTAGGAACACCCCGTTTCTCCCTCCTCCCTATCCCTGAAAACCACCATTCCCTCTTTGATTTTATGAATTTGACTATTTTAGATAACTCATATAATTGGAATCATGCAGTATTCATTCTTCTGTGACTAGCTTGCTTCACTTAGCATAATTTCCTCAATATTCATTCATGTTGTTACATTTTGCAGAATTTCTTTATTTTTTAGGGCCGAATAATTTTTTTATGTATATACCACATTTTTAAATTCATTCATCAGTCCATGGACATTTAAGCTGTTTTCAAATCTTGGCTATTGTGAATAGTGCTGCAGTGAATATAGGAATGCTAATATCTCTTTGAGAGCTTGATTTCAATTATTTTTGATATATACCCAAAAATGGGATTGCTGGATCATTTGGTAGTTCTATTTTTTTATTTTTTGAGGAAGTTCCATACTATTTTCCATGGAAGCTGCACAATTTTGCATTCTCACCAACAGTGTACAAGGGTTCAAATTTCTCCACGTTTTTGCCAACATTTGTTGTGTTTTGTTTCCTTTGATAATAACCATCTTGACAGGTGTGAGGGGATAGCTCATTGTGGTTTTAATTTGCATTTCCCTGATGATTAGTGATGTTGAGCATTTTTCATATAGCTCTTGGCCATTTGTATGTCTTCTTTCAAAAAACATCTATTCAAGCCCCTAGACCACTTTTTAATACTGTTAATCTGTTTACTTACTATTGAGTTGTAGGAGTTCTTTACATATTTTGGAGATTAACCCCTTATCAGTATATGGTTTGCAAATATCTTCTCCCATGGTGTAGGTTGCCTTTCACTCTGTTGATTGTTTCTTTTGCTGTGCAGAAGCTTCATGTAGCTTGATGTCGTTTCACTTGTGTTTGTTTGTTTTTATGCTTTTGGCATCATATTTATGAAATCATTGCCAAGACCAATGTCATGAAGCTTTTCTCCTATGATTTCTACTGCAAACTACGACTATAAATGTTTCAAGCCTTACATTTCAGTCTTTAATTCACTTTGAGTTGATTTTTGTGCATGGTATAAAATAAAGGTTCAATTTCATTCTTTTGCATATGCATATTCAGTTTTCCCAACATCATTTGTTGACAAGACTGTCCTTTCCCCATTGTATATTCTTGACATTCTTGTTGAAGATCGGTTCACAGAATACATGTGGATTTATTTCTGGGCTCTCTATTCTTTTCCATTGGTCTATGCATCTGTTTTTATGCTGGTATCATTCTTTTTTGATCCCTGTAGCTTTGTAATATATTTTCAAGTCAGGAAGTGTGATGCCTCCAGCTTTATTCTTCTTTTTAAAGATTGATTTGGCTATTCACGGTCTTTTGTGGTTCCCTATGAATTTTAGAATTGTTTTTTCTATTTCCATAAAAACTGCTATTGGGGTTTTGATGGGTATTGCATTAAATCTATAGATTGATTTGAGTGGTATGGATATTTTAACATTATTAAATCTTCCAATTCATGAACACAATGTCTTTCCATTTTGGTGTGTTTTCTTAATTTCTTTCATGAATGTTTTGTAGTTTTCAGCATATAAGTTTTTTACCTCCTTAATTAAGTCTATTCCTAAGTTTATTCTTTTTGATGCTGGTGTAATGGGATTGTTTTCCTAATTTCATTTCCAGATACAAAAAAGTTAATCAATGTAATACACCACATCAAAAGAATAAAGGATAAAAATCACATGATCATCTCAATAGATGCCAAAAAAAATTTTTAACAAAATTCAACACCCTTTCATTATAAAAACTCTCAACAAAGCAGGAAGAGAAGGCAAGTACTTCAACATAATAAAATCCAAATAGGAAAATACCACAGCTAACATCATACTCACCAGTGGAAAATTCTAAGATCAGGAACAAGACAAGAATGCCTACTCTCGCCCCTTCAATTCAACATAGTATATTGTACGTCTTTAACCAGAACGATCTGGCAAGAAGATGAAGATGTAAAATCATCCCAGATTGCAATCAACATGATCTTATCTATAAAAAACTCTAAAAGACTACATTAAAAAAAAACTCAAACCTGTTAGTACTAATAAACAAATTCAGTGAAGTTGTAGTATAGAAAACCAACATACAAATATCATTTGCATTTCTATACACTAAGAACAAACTATTCTGCTGTTCAAGCCACTCAATCTATAGCACTCTGTTATAGAGGCCCAAACTGACTAAGATAATGCCTAACTAGAAAGAGACCGAAAATGTCACTTTTTGGATTCCATATTCATTCACTCAAAAAATATTTATTGAGCACTTATTTTGTGCCAGAAACCTTTTTAAGTTGCTGGGAGGGTTTATTTGAATACAGCAGACAAAAATCCCTGCCCTTATTGAGCTCACATTGTAGTAAGAGAAGACAGACATTAAACAAAATAAGTAAAACATACAGCATAGAGGGAAACGCCATGTGTGGGATTTATTTTAAAATACTCCAGAAAAAAACCCAAACCAAACCAAAACAAAATGATGTGGGTATAGATTAAACAAAATTGGTAAAAGATTAATAATTATTGGAACTTCATGATGGGAATATAAGATGTTCATTATACTATTCATACATGCACACTATTGTTCATTTGTGATAAATGCTATGTAGAAAAGTAAAGTAGAATAGGAGAGTAAGACTGCTTGGGGTAAATTATGGAGTAGTTAGGGAAAGCTTGCTGAGAGGTGACATTTGAGCAAAGACCATATGGATGGGGTCACATAATTATTCACTATACTCAAATGTACCATGACAATGAGATGTTTTCACTTCTATAACTTATCTGATCTTCCTTTTTATCCCGTACCCTTTCGAGAAGCAAGGATGGAAAAATATAAACTTAATCCAGTCCAGGAAACCTCAGCCTAATCTACTTGTTGCCTGAAATGTGTGGGATGGTACAAATTGATGAGGCAATGTGGACACACAAACTTCTATTATCTGTAATGAACACAAACTTGTCAATTAATTATAACATGTCTAAGGCACCCAAGAATTTTTTGAGTATGCAAGTCTGTACATTTTTATGCCTACCCCACATTTATCATTTTCATGTTCTCATCTTTCTTACACAACTTTTCCTCCCACCACCACCACCTTCCTATACCCCCAACAATTGCTCCGCATTCTTTTCCTCAAGGTGACCCTAATTAGACAGCAGGTTGCTCTACCACTGATTACCAATTACTTCATTTTCTTATTTTTTTTTCTTATTACAATATCATTATCATAAGCAGAGTTTTCCTTGCCCAAGCCATCAGAAATGGGACCCATGCAATGCAATGTCAGTTGCAGCCTGTCTATCCTGTCTTGGTCAAAAACCAACTGTGGTTTTAGCTTATTCTACGCTTATCATCAGAGAATGTAAACATTCTGCAGTTGCCCCATCCTTATCTATTTTTTACAATGTCTTGGTGATCTTACACTTCCCCATGACTTCAAAACTTTCTCCTTTTTATAACCGACATTAACACAATTCTATTCTTCACCAAAAGATATCTTCCCACGGATCAATTCTACTCAACATCAAGAATTCAAACATTCTGATCCTACTGATCCTCTCCCTAAGCACTTCCTCCACAACTGCCCATCCTCTTGGGCAGAACAGAATTAACCTCTTTCCTTTTTTTGTCTCACTAAATCCTCTCTTTTGAAAAACCCTAGGAAGTACTTTTTTAAAAAACTCGTATCACAGTTTAGTGTGTTCTGAATAGTGTTTTAAAAAGAAATAAAATTATAGTGGACAGAATATATCAAAATGCATAGCAATTAATAAGTAATTTTTTGTGTGAAACTTTTGTTTCAGCTATAACATACATATTAATACAACATATAATATATATATGAATATTATACACGCATGCAAACTGGGTCATAATACAATACGTTTCCTATTTTGGTTAGTGGTGGTTTGAAAGCCCAATATCTATCAGGCCTAGCTTTTGATATGTTAAATGCAAGTTAGAGAAGTTTGGGAAAACTTTTCACTCTGCAAGTTTGCAAGACAATTCTCCTCTTAGAGAGGTTGGAAAAGTCAGCTTTGAATCTCAAAGCCAATGAACGTCCTTTTTGATGTAGCTTCTTTTGTGTAACAATACTCTAGCTTCTTTTGTGAAATTAGTCTAAAACCAAGGAGGAGGAAGGCTGCAATGCTTATGTTTTATCAGTACTATTATAAAATATCACTCTACTAAACATGCCAATTATGAGTCTTGGACTTTCATATGGATTTTCAGTTGCTTCAGCAAGTAAGGTAGTTTTTCTTATTGACCCCAAGACACGTTTGAGGAGGATAAACTACGGATAGCTTGCAGATCCCTTGGACAACTATGCAAGGAAATGCTGGTACCTGCAGGACAAACAGTATCTCTCCCTCTAACAAACTAGGTCAGCCAGGTGAGTAAGTATAAATATTGTGGTTAGCATTCCCCTCCCTCATCTCCAGGCTTCAACAGATGCACTTATCCCACTAGAATGTAAGCTCCATAAAGATAGGGATTTTTGTTGACTATTATATCCTTAGTACCCAAAACAGCATCAAGCACATAACATGTGCTAAAAAAATATTTGTTGAAAACATTTGCTGATTTGTAATGTATTTATGCACTATTTTTAAGAATAGTATGCTCCTAGAATCAACATTTAGCAGCAAAACGCCCATTGTTCCCACATAGAGGTTAGATGTCAGGCTGGCTGGGCTGCAGACTATTGTGTATGAGAATAACTATGATGACTACATCATCTGCAGGGGTCCAGAGTAGAGAAAGCCAAGTCAAAATCCTAGAGTCTAAACAATATTGAAGAGTCCGAACTCACACATAAATGCCAATTCTAGGAAGTAAAAGACCTGGAATGACGATTCAGCATACGTATAAGAAATGGACTAGAAATAGGGAAGCGGAGCCCAAAATGTTTTTTGCAAACACCATCAGACATAGTTTCTTTCATAGGTAAGTGGCACGTGGTGAGTTAGACCAATTAAAAGGTACAGGTTGAAAAACAAAATGGGAGGATGGCTAAAGAAATAAAAGTGGATCTGTAGGTAGAATTCCAGACCAAAAAAGAAAAAAGAGAGAGCATGAATAAAGCAGAAAAAAGACTTTAAATAAATTTCTGATTAGAATTTTCAAGACTTGATGACCAATCATTAGCATGATATGAGGGAAGAATAATAATGATTAAGGAAATTTACTTTGGGAAACTGGATAAATAGTGATTTGTATTAAAAAAGAGAGACTGTATAAGCCAGTGGTTTTGATAGATGGTAATGAGTTTAGTTTTGGACAAAATTAATTTGAAGTGTCTACAAAAATTTCAAGTTCAGAGGTCAAATAGGCTTTGGAAATTCTTATCTAGATCTTGAGTTGGAACCAAAGATTTCAGAATCCATTTGTTTATAGGTGCTAGTTAATTTCATAGGACTAACCTGAATGGAAAAGATTTCTTATGGACTCTTACAGAGAAAAGAAAGTGAAGAATGCAAGGATGAGGTAGCCTAAAATTTAGAGGTAAATGAAAGAAGATAATCCAATGAAAGACAGATAGATAAAGTAGGACCAGTAGTATCATCTAAGAACATGAAATTGATATCCAAGCCTTTTTTCCTTGTCCTTTCCCCCATGATTATGCCACATGTGATAGGCAAAATTAATCAACTTATTTAAATTTCTTCCTTTCTCTCCCTCCATTTCCACATATACATATTTGTAAGCTGTTGGAGGCTGGGATCCCAGGAAACAGACACTGAGATTCTGAGATCTGCATGTAGGAGGCTTGTTGTGGGGAGGAGGGTTCTCTCAGGAACAAGATCTGTGAGAGGTAAGAGAAGTAGGGCTGGACAGATGGAGAAGTTGAACTGATACAGCTGCAACAGAGGTCTCAGTTGACCCATAGGAGCTCTGAAGCCCCATCAGAGAAGTTCTGAACTAAGGCCAGGGGGCCAAGCCTTTGTATTCCCACATCAACTAAGTGGGTATAAACTTGGGTGAGGCAACTTGTTTAAGTCAAGGTGAATTTCCAGAGAAGAATGTAGCTCTGAGCAGTCAGCAGCCAACATTCTACACAAAAGGGAGCATGAGAGTCTCAATCCTTCAGGGGCTAGAACTGGGGTGTCATGTCCACTACAGATCTTGATTTATATCTTTATAGGTATGTATGTATGTATGTGTATCTAGCGAATCTCTGGTTTTTCAGTAAGTATAGTATTATCATAAATGATTACTGGTGACAGAAGTAATCTGGTGAAATAAGAAATGTATTGGTAAATTGACTACACCTCCTGCTGTTACTAAAGCTACTGGTGAGAACAATTATTCAACTCATATCCTGGAAGCAGAGATAAATAAACCTGGGTGGGAAAACCAAGGTCGAGGGAACTCATCTCTTACCCAAGAGGAACAAGTCAATAAAAATGTCTGTCCCCATACTTCTGATGGCTAGTTTCCTCATATCACAGCATTAGAGTGGGAACTATGTTTTATTATTTAGAACAGCTAAATAAAAACAAATACAAGTTTTGCCAAAAATGTTCAAAGCCTGTAAAGTTTTTGCCAAGAGTAATTTTGAGCAGATATATAGATGTCACTATAATGTGCTGTAAGGAATGATTCTTTTTTATTTTTATGTTTTACAGAAGGGCCTTGCTGTGTTGGCCAGGCTGGTCTTGAACTCCTAGGCTCAAGTGATCCCCCCACTTCAGCCTCCCAAGTAGCTGAGACTATAGGTACATGCCACTGCACCTGGGCTATTTAGAAATTATCCAAACTTATTAGTATAGTACAAAGCAAACCTTAGAGTTTTGTGCTTCTAAAAAAACACATTGCTGGGTTGTTTCAAAATTCCATAAAGAATTAAGATGTATATAA
>NW_012137747.1:4750505-4758180 GCF_000956105.1 Propithecus coquereli | reverse complement strand
AAAACATTTAAAAATGCCATAAAGGTTTATGAGCAGGGTTGATCTAGTCACTATTTTGCATCTGAAAAAGTAGCAAGGAAAATTCTATCACATAAAATACTTGCCAAAATCTTAAAGTTTAAGAATGTATCCCAAATATCCTTAACGTCTCCTGACAACAAGTGGTGCTATTAGGTATTTGATTCAAATTTCCTTTTAAAAAATTTTATTTATTTGGCTTTTTCCACTGCTATTGCTGTTTTATTCTAGACATCAAATCAGTATTTTAAAATTGCAACAAATTCCCTTACTTCTACATCCAAAAATAAAACTATGCGAATTATTCATTGCTTCACTCAATAACTTTTAAATATTGAGATATAATTCACTCTTTTAAAGTGTACAATTCAGTGGTTTTTAGCATAGTCTCAAGGGACAACAACTATTTACTGAATGCCTACTATGTGCCAGGTTTCTGTTCAATTTGATATTTATGTACTAGAAGTCAGAGCTTCCAAATACATAACAACACGAACACTCCTTACCTATATCACATAAACTAGGCAATGTTGGAATAATTCTTGGTTCCGGACCAGCGATGAATGTAGCCAGTGTGAAAAATGAAATATGTTTCCAGGGTTAAAGAAAATGCAGAATGCAGAGTCGGGAATTGTTTCCTCTTTGGCATAGCCTGGCTTGCTTGTGAACTTAGATTAAATCTCTGGCATTGGTTGGGCGGATGTGGAATGATTTGTCATAAGGCAGAACTTGAAATCATAGAATTCTAGAGCTGGGAGATATCTTAGAGATCATCTACATGTTATACATCCACTTTTCAGATAAGGGAATCAAAGACCAGAGAGAGTTAATGACCAGCTCAAAGTCACAAACTTGGAGCAAAGCTTTCAGATTTTTACCTTCCTTATACCAGTTCTCAAATTGCATTCCTCAGGGAGTCAGGACCTTAGAGGGCCTACAGGGCTTCTGGGAGGATGGATGGATGGCTGAATGGAAGAGACTCTGCCCATCACAACCTAGCTTCAACGCTAGCCGCTCTATTTTTACCTCTTTCCCTTCATAATTTTCTAAGTAAGCTTTTGTTTAAAAATAGTTTCAGCGCTAAAAAATACATGAAAGTTTTTTGAAAATAGTAGTTTATGGAGAACTATTCCATATTGTTTAAAGAATGTACGTGCCTATTACTGCACTACAGTTTAATTATTCTGCCTAGAAAACTGCTCAACACCACCTGCACACTTAACAGGTTTCCTAGTAAATGGTAAGTGTTTTAAGAATTGCTTCTTTCAAGTGTGCAGAATTTTAAAAAATATATTGTACATGTCTGAAAAAAAAGAAAGTATTTTTCACTTACTGACCTCAAATTCAGGTACTGAAATTATAGGGAGAAAAAACTGATTTGGGAAGGTGATTGTACTTATTAATGAAATACAAATGCTTCTATTAATACATTCAAAAACATTTTTTTCAAAAAAAAGTTTCTGTAGTATCATTCTGAATGAAAAATAGAGAAGCATCATCCCTAGAGTACTTATTTTTTTTTCCAAATTGTTGATCCTGTTTTATTACCTGACTGGAAAATAGACAATCCACCAGTCCAGGAGGGGATAGGTGGGCTTAATCCTCCTCATTGTCTTCTCCACCTCCAGTCTCACCCTGTCCTTTCCTGGAGTTCTTCCTCTTCACCCACACAGGGTGCCCACCCCAATACTGAGAGTGGAGGGAGAAGTTGATGTGCTTCTGGGAGTCTAGACAGATAATGAAGGACAGATGGGACATGTATTCTGGAAGCCATACTTGCCGGTCTGCTTCAGCTCTCAGTCAAGGTGGGATTTCTTGAAGGGTCTCCCCAGGATCACATAGGTTTTATGACAAACCCAGCTCTGGGCCACTGGCATGTTGGCTCTGTTTGCCTGTCTGTGCCTCACCCAAGTGTAGGACCCAGGAACCGAGAAAAGGGCTAGAATAATTCATTTTTTAAAAAATAAAGTACGTATAAGATTTTTAAGGTCAAATTATGCCAAAAAGGCAATAGAGATGCTTTGTTAATTGTTTTATTCAAATACATATTCTAATACTCACTATACAACATAGTCTATACTAGTATTAATAGTAAAAAGTTATATTTCACATCATTATGATATATTGTTTACATTATGCTTTAATGGATGTATAAATAATTTTTATTTTGGGGATATTGAATTTGTTTTTCTTCATGAAATGCCATTGAATGATGCTGTAAAATGTATTCTTTTTGATTGCAAAATAGTTTTAAATATTATTGGTGTTCAATTTGTGAAATAAATGATTAATCTCATGGCATAACCATCTGGAAAGCCAGATGAACCATCTCAATTTGTATACTTTATAAATGTGGAACTTCATATGTGAGTAGTGCTAAATGAAAGTATATACTTTTATGTATTTTACTTTAGTAAATATATTTGCTCCAGAAAAGTTACATGTAAGCTGAACTTTTATAAAAGACATAGAATTTCACATATCTATTTTCTTAATTTTTTTGGCATGGTGTTCTTCTGGTGAGAACCAGAAAACCTACTAGACAAATTCTGAAAGAGCTGTAACACTGTTAATTGACGGATGGGGCCAGGCATGAGGGAGAAGGGGGCACAGAGCTTCCATGCTCTTCTAGCACTTCCACATGGTCAGCAACCCAGAAACTCTTCAGATCTTGTTGTCCAAGAGTTTTGTTATTGTTTTTGAGACAGGGTCTCACTCTGTTGCCCAGGCTTGAGTGATCATAGCTTACTATAACCTTGAATTCCTGGGCTTAGAGTGATTCTCCTGCCTTAGAGGGGGTTAGATCAGAACTGTCCCACTGTCAATAAAGACCTCATCATATGTGGTGTTTGGAGCATGGATAGTCCCTGGAAGAATGTGGTGGCCCAATTACTAAAACTTCACAGTAGTGACTTGAGAGAATGTTCTGATGCCCAGAAGAATGCCCTGGCTGGGGCAAAAATTCAGGCAGTTCAAAAGTGTGTATGTGTAATATATAAAAGGACAATGGAATTGACTATTATAAAATTGCATTGAGAGCTCTTACCAAACAAGTGAAAACTTATTGTGTGGCCATACAGCTTCTTTAGTAGCTTACAGAGAGACCCTTATCTCCTGTTCTGGCAAAACAGAAAATGCATGAACACCAAACTCAGGACTTAATAGTCAAGAAGATTAAAAATCAACTAAAGCCAATGTTAAGTCCCTTGTTGGAAAACGTGGGGTCCTAACATGGGTGGATGCCCCCAAAGATTTTGGCTCCCAAGACTGCTCCGAACACTCAGGGCTTTCTTATTAAAAGCTAGTACTCCCTCAGAGCAGAAAGACATTGTGGAGAGCTTTCCTGAACAAGGCAACAGAAGGCCCTCTCAGAAACCTATCCCATCTCCTCTCATGGTTGCCAGACCAATAAGTAGGATTAAGTCACAGCATAACCCACTGCTAGGCCTAATCTATATCCCTAAGAAGCTGCAGGAATTAACCAGGATATATCGGTAGGAAACAGAGGAATATGTAACTGGATTTTGAGGGTGCTTGATCAAGAAGGCTGAAACATAAGACTGGAAAAGGGTGAGCTTATTTACTTGGAGGCATTTTCAGGATATGAGATTTAACACTCTATTAGGGTCCCAAGGGATAATGTAAACTCCCTGTTAGTATGGCTCCTAGAAGCCACTAATTATCCATGCTGACAGAAACTGAAATTACTAAACTGCCAATGAATGGTAGATAGTGGAGAATGGGATTAAAAGATTTAGGGAAGGGAGTAGGCTGGAGTGTATGTATTACATGAGGCCAGAAGCCCACACAGAAGATTATGTCCCAAGCAAGGGCCTGGAGAACACATTATTAGCCAAGGCCTCAGGAATGCACTGGTAAAACAGGCACCAGCTTCACTAGGAAGTTGAGTGATAATTCACCTCTGGTGGTCAGAACTAGCAGTAGGAGATATTAACACAGAGCTTGGCTTATTGATATCAATAGCAATGATGGGGCCCAGAAGCACATGAAATGCCAGGAAGCAGAGGTTATTGCCAGAAGTCAGGGGGAGTCACAATTATAATAATGACTGGCAAATTCAGAGTGATATCCAAGGGGGCTCAAACTAAAATGAGTGATGGAGATGGTTAATAGAACTCAGTGTTCCTAGGGATAAAATATATTGTCAGGCAACAAGGGTACTGTCTAATACATATAATCAAAGAAAGCAAGAGTGGATGAAGAGACTGAGAGTGATTACTGCAATAAAAAGCATGATGGTCTCTCCACTCAGTTGCCAGATCTGAGCCAATTTTCAGATCCAGAACCTGTTGAATATATAGGTGGCCAGGTCCCTGGAGGAAAGGATCCCACGACACTATGGCCAAGTATTATAGTGTAATAATTATTCTAGTCATTCCCTAAAAGGACGTAGGCCATTTTCTCAGGTGACTGCACATGGGAATAGGGGAATTCTAGACACTTCAGGGAAAATTAGACACAAGGTCTTAGTTGACATTGATACTTGCAGACCCAAAGTATCATTTTGGCTTCCTCATTAGAGTAGGAGCATATGGAAGCCGGGTAATAATTTTAGTCCTGGCCAAATCCTGGCTCACAACGGATACCTGGGTCCATGGAAAAAGCTGGTGGTCATTTCCCCAGTCCCTGAATGTTACATTTGGAACTGATATGCTCGATAGTTGGAGTAATTCCCACATTGGGTTTTAGCTCCTGAAGTGAGATATTATATTAGGTAAGGCTAAGTGTAAGTCTTGGATACTGATCCCCAGCCCATTTCAGACAAAAGAGTAAACCAAAAGCAGTATCTCACATTTTGGGTGGGGATGGAGGAGATTAGTTCCACTCTTAAGGACCTGGAGGATGTCTGGGTAAAGGTCCCTATCATATCTTCATTTAATTCACCTGTCTGCCCCTTACAAAAACTGGATAAATCCTGGAAGATAACAATAGACTACTGCAAGTCTAACTAGGTAGCAGCCCTGATTCCAGCTAGACAGTCAACTTATATGTTTACTAGAGCACATTATTATGGACACAGGTACACAGCATGTGATAAAGCAAGCTGAAACTTCTTGATATTTATGCCACCTACCCCTTTTATTTATTTATTTATTTATTTTTATAGTTGTTTCATGCACATCTTATTTATTGAATATTTTTACAATTTGCTGCTATGGACTAAATGTGTCCTCCCAAAATTCATATGGTGAAACCCTACACCGCAGTGTAATGGTATTAGGAGGTGGGGACTTTGGGAGATAATTAGGATTAGGTGTGGTCATGAGGGCAGAGCCCTCATGGGATTAGTACCCTTCTAAGAAACTAAGAGCGCTTGCTTGTTTCTGCTCTCTGCCATGTGAGAATACAGTAAGAAATCAGCAGTCCCTCACCAGAACCCAACCATGTTTGTTGCTCCATGAATTAATATAAAAACGTGTTTGCGGACAGGATTTGTCTTAGGAGTTTTTCAGAGCTTTGCCCTGAAGGAATATGTGAACGTGTTGGTTTGCATTTCAAATGCTGTCGCACTCAGAAGGGCGTCTCTGAAAGACAGTAGCGGCTGTATCCCACAAGGCGCTGCGTTTCTCAGACCTAAAGGTTTGGATTGCTTTGTAAAGCAAAGTGAATCTGTTAAAAACTACAGGCTGAGAGCTGACAATGGAGTGCCCCTGGAACAGACAGCTTCCTGGATGGCTAAAAGCAAAGCTCTTGTTTTAACACTCTAGACTACCTGTTTCCATTCACAATAACCTAATAAATATGGAGCCAATATATCTCTGTTTAACCCCTCTGTTAAAGGATAAACTTACCTTAGAACTTAGAAGTTAACCTTTGAAAGATTTTGTAACCGTTTGCTCACGTAGATAGAATTAGTTAAAGAATCTGTAGAAGCCTTTTGAAAATCTGTTAATCTGAGAGGAACTACCTGCTGTTATGTAAATCTGTTACCCCTGACAATTGTTCTCTATTTCCTATAAGTTACCATGTAAGACCTCATTGGGGGCTTTTGAGACCAACGGAGAGGTCTAGGCCCACTGAGATCCCACTTTGCCTATAATCTTTATAAACTTATAAAACTATATCTTTGTCTCTGTGTATTCTTTTATTTCTTCTGTTTTCCATTTTTCTCTATTATTTTCTTATCCCTTGCAATTCTACCAAAGGGACCCGGTTTTTTGCTGGGAGCTTAGCTACCTCCCCGCACATGTTGGCACCCTGAACTCAAATTTCCAGCCTCCATAACTGTGAGAAATAAATTTCTGGCTTAGACTCACTCCTTACTAAATTTATTAGAGTGGCAAGGGGAATGAGATTACATTAATCAATTTGGGTTAATCAGGCTGAACTCTAAAGCTGGACCATGTGGCCACTATCCTATGGGGACAAGACAGAATGGATGTTGGATCAACAATGCCAACTTCCACTATGGGCATTTAGCACTCACACACTACTTCCACCCCTACCACTCCAACAGAATCACTGTTTATCACCATATTTATTAAAATCAGTAAGTGTTTACTTCATTATGACAATAGATGGTAAAAAAGTATTATGATTTTATTCCTTTTCTGTATAATATTTATGCTTCATAATTTTTAATTGATTTTTAAAAATCCTGAAAAATTGACTTTTAACATATCCTTAACTTTTCCAAATGCCTCATCATATCAGTTTATCAGGGAGCTTAACTAACTATTATCAAGGGAGAAGACAACAGACAAGTAACATAAGTAAAATAAGGTAATTGTAAATCATGATCATTACTATGAAGGAGGACAACTAGAAAAAGTAACAGAGGAAGCCCTCTTTAGATAATGTTGTGGAGAAGACCTCTCTGAGAAAGTGACATCTGGGCTGAGACCTAACGTATGACAAGCAGCCCCACATAGGAAGAGCTGAGAGCAGCATTCCAGGCACAGAACCAACCAGAGTAAAAGCCTGCAAGTGGAAATGAATTTGGCAGGCTTAGGGACAGAAAGGAAGCCAATTGGCTGGGATATAATGATTAGGGGGCAAAATGATGGGGGACAGGACTTTGGAAAGTTAGATTGAAGTGAGATCATGCAGGCTCTTTTAAGACTCAATGGAAAGCAGGATGGATTTTTTTGAAAGGGTGTTAAGTAGTGAAGCAATATGATTTGTTTTGTTTTTAAAGATCCCCCCCCTCTCTGGTTTCTGTGTTGAGAGTGGGTTGGGGAGAGGGCACAGAGCAGAAATGGAAGTATGAAAAACAGGCAGAAATCATAGCAGTTCTATTAGACTGTACATTCTGTCCTACAGTTTTGTTTTTTTTTTTACAAAAAAGAAGTTGGAACAGTTTTCAAAATGTCTACTTATTTTATTCATGTATTGTCATTTAAAATTTGATATTGATTTAACTATGAAGACCTATAGGATATCAAACTTGGAAAAGTAATTGCACTTATTTTCCCTTCCCATCAAATATGTCTATTTGTCTTGGCTAATTATTTGTGATGAATTATGTAGGATCATTTACCATCTCCTCTGGAAGTTTTGTTCGTGATATATATGAAACAATAATTTCACAAAATTTTTACTTACTTTTCTCTATTAAACTGATATCTACTAGTCATTGGAAAGAAACAGAAACCAGTAATCTACAATAATATTAAGAAACCATAAAACTGAATTG
>NW_012137747.1:4724697-4750315 GCF_000956105.1 Propithecus coquereli | reverse complement strand
CAATTAGTATGTGAGTGCTCACTCAACCTGTTACCAACTCAACTTTTCACTCATACTTCAGCCCTATCTGCCTCCTTCAGCAATTTATGTATGACAAACCCTTTCATACCTTAGGGTCTTCTCACTTGCTCTCCTTCCTGCACTTTCCATGGTTCTTTCTACAATTGTTCCATCTCATCCTTCCAGATCCAGTTCAAAGAAGCCTTCTCTGACCACCCTACTGCTCTTCCCATTTAAATATATTTCTCTTTACTCTTTCTGACAGTACTCTTTCCTTTACAGAAACCAACCCAGTTTGTAATCTTGTTATTTCCTTATTCATCTCTCTCCTTGCTCTCCTTCAAACCAGAATGTCAACTCCAAGAGAGAAAACTCTCGTTCATCCTAACAT
Organism: Propithecus coquereli; assembly: GCF_000956105.1. Classification (NCBI taxonomy): domain Eukaryota; kingdom Metazoa; phylum Chordata; class Mammalia; order Primates; family Indriidae; genus Propithecus; species Propithecus coquereli. The sequence continues at coordinate 4,749,924 of NW_012137747.1, read as the reverse complement.
TGTTTTCCTTGTTATCTGACCTAGCCTGAGGATAGGTATATAGAGAGCATTCAAGACATACTTGAATTAATACTGCAATCTGTGGACTCAATATAAATTTAATTAGCTCAAGTATCCAGCCGGGGTGGGATAGTACATAGGAGGCCCTTGAAATCTTATAGGGCATAAATTAATTGATCTACTTCCTAGTCAGTTATTAGAAAATCTGGCTACACCCAATTTGGGTTCCTTTTATAGAGTCCTTTGGGGCCACTCCTGAGTAGGGACACTGAGGTTCCTCATTTGGGACAGGGTACTCACTTCCGGCTGGTGCAGAGTCCTTTGTATTGGAGAATGGGAGATGCATGAGAGGTTGAGATAATCTGTGGTCTGGATCTACTGCAGATTTTGGGGTTTTACAGCAAGCAACTGCTCTACTGTGGAGGAGAGCCTGCCGATTTTCTTTTAGGGAGATTCCTTTTGTACTTAGTTAATGCTTAAGACTTTAGTGGGTCAGGTTTCTCCTCAAGTTGTCATTTCTTCTGGACCTGTGCTTTTTAGCAACAGCTGGGACTCCATTCACTCACATTGTTCTCTGTTTTAGCCTCAAAGCAAACAAGAGAATAAGCAGGCATGGCAGCTTGTCCTTTAGTAACATCCCTATACACACAGTGCATTCCAATCCTAGTGGCTGTTGATAGACAGTGTGAGGTATCATCATATTTCTGTAAGGCACAGAATGGCATAGGCAGTGGAAAATGTTTGAGGGAGCTGAAGAATTGGAGTTGCTTAATATTATTTGCTCCCCCTTGAGAGTATCATTCTTAATGCTAAGATTTCACTTTCTGGTATTCAGCGTAAAATCTTTAGCATTAGAAATGTGTAGGAAAAAAATTATGTTGCAATTAAATATGCCCATTGAATAACTTCTGGATCTGGTCTTACATTCTAAGACCATAGGCTATAGGCAGAAATGGTTATAATTGTCAACAAATTTGTTAACAAATTTGCATCAATCTACTTTCATCTGGGAATCTTGTTTACAATGTCTCTCTTTTCCAATGTACTTTTCAAAACTCCATATGTAGTAACCAATACACTTGACATTTTAAAAAATATTTTATTTTTTTAAACTTTTTTTATTTCAGCATAATACGGGGGTACAAATGTTTAGGTTACATATATTGCCTTTGCCCCACGCAAGTAAGAACTTCAAGCGTGTCCATCCCCCAGATGGTGCGCACTGCACCCACTAGGTGTGAATATATCCATCCCCTCCTCCCCGCTCCCACCTGCCCGATACCCGATGAATGTTACTACTGTATGTGCACATACGTGTTGAACAGCTAATACCAATTTGATGGTGAGTACATGTGATACTTCACTTAGTAGAATGGGCTTCAGCTCTATTCGGGATAATATAAGAGGTGCTAGATCACCATTGTTTTTTGTGGCTGAGTAGAACTCCATGGTATACATACACCACATTTTATTACACTTGACATTTTTTTATATTTGGCTACCAAGTTCTATAATGCACTATTCAGTAACTATATAGTCTGAGTTCTAAAATATTATTGGAGAAAGCCTGGGTAAAAGATACACTATTGCACAATACAAATCAAGTTCCCATCATACGGTGGGAAGTCCACAGTACCTAGCCTTGATTTAGCCAGTTTTAGTTTCTCTGAGGTTTGTTATTTGCTATTCCACTCACAGTCAAACTGAGACAGAGCTCTTTTAGTTGTGATTGGCCAAATCCACTTGAGCTAGCTTAATATACAAAATTTTACTATAAGGACAAATTATGAGAAGTAATTCATAAATAGGGAGCAGACTCAACCTTCTTAAGGGACTGAGATCAGGAACCAGATAACTATTATATCTGTGTCTGATATGTCAGCAACACTTCGTGCAAGAGACTTCGGAGTCAAATTGCCTGGGTTTTATTCAGCTTCAGAACTTACTTCAAGCAAGCTTCTCAGTTCCTTACCTGTACAGTGGGGATAATAGTACAGGTTGAGTGTCCCCAGTCCAAAAATATGAAGTCCAAAATGCTCCAAAATCTGAAACTTTTTGAGTACTGATATGACATCACAAGTGGAAAATTCCACATCTGATTTCATTGTGATGGGTCATGTGTTTCATGCACAAAGTTACTAAAAAATATTACATAAAATTACCTTTAGGCTATGTGTATGAGATATATATGAAACATAAATAAGTTTCTTATTCAGATTTAGCTACCATCCCAAGATATTTCATTATGTATATGCAAATATTCCAAAATCTAAAAGGAGTCCAAAATCTAAAACACTTCTGGCCCTAAGCAATTTAGATAAGGAATACTCAACCTGTACCAACTTCATAGAGTTATAACACTTGGAACACTGAGTAACACAGTAAGTAAACTGAGATTATTCTTGTTCTGCATCACAGCTCTCAGATTCTCTACATGCTGCTTGCCACAAACAAGGTAGCCCTGGCCTAACTTAATATTTTCTTAGTTCAAGTGATCAGCACTCTGACAAGCTTCTCTCAATCCTAATTTTAAATTCTCAGGACAATCTGATTGATCCAGATAGGGTTCAGTTGTTCACCTAGCTAAAGCCAGAGGTGTTAGGTCATCTAATACATAGCTGCTGAGACCCACTCCTGAATGTGTGGACATTTCTCAGTGGTGGGGGATCATGAATCAAGGATAAAATCCAAAAAAGAGGTTTTCTCTATTTCTCTCAATTTGTTTATCTTTTATTCTTCTATAGTCACAAAAGTCCCCAATTAAGTGACTTATTCAATGTTATATAGCTAATGATAGATGAAGCTGTGGTTCAAAACTAGGTCTGACTCCAAATACACTATTCTTTTTCACTAAACAATGCATTAGAGTCATTTATATTTATCGCAAATATATTAGGTAGATAACCCTAATGTTATTTAACCAAGCACTTGAGACACAAGACTTAAGGTACTTGAAAACTGGCTTTGATATTTTTATTTTTAATTTTTAAAAACTGAGGTATAATATTAATATATATACAGTAAAGTTCATAAAATTTCAATGTCCAGCTTGATGAACTTTTTCATACAGATTTACCAAAGTAACAATCACCCAGATAAAGATATAGGACATTTCCATCACTTCAGAATGCTCACCGAGCCCCTTCCAAGTCAATACCAACCCCAGAAAGGTCATTACTATCCTAACTTCTATCATCATAAATTAGTTTTGCTTATTCTTGAATTTCATATAAGTTGAATTATACAATATGAATTCTTTTGTGTCTATTTCACTCAATACAATGCCTGTGAGATTCATCCATGTGAATGTGTGTTGCATTTTCTTTTTTATTATTGGGTGGTATTCCATTGTATGAATATACTTCTCTTTGTTCCAGTTTGGGGCTATAAAGAATCAAACTGCTGTGAACATTCTTGTGTAAAACTTCTAGTAGGCACGTGCATTCATTCCTCTTGGGTATACACTCAGGAGTGAAACTCTTGAATTACAGGGTAGGCATAAGTTGAACTATTACGGATACTGCCCATCAATTTTCCAAAGTGGTTGGAACCAGTTTACACTCCCATCAGCAGTAAGAGTTTCAGTGGCACGATAAATTTTTTTAACAAGGTAAATAACATTGTAATCAGTTTATTATGCTAGTCATATTTCTTAGTTCTGCAAAATATATTTTATTTCAGGCTCTTATTACTGGTTATTTAAGGAAGGGTGAATTTAGGCTAAATTGTGTGGTAGAGTAGACCCTCATTTTATTAGCACCCTTATCAAACCCCAACCCCTGTTAAGATTTCACTGAAAAATACGACCCTAGCTTGCTATCCCTTATAGTAGCTATTCTCAACAGGAGCACTGTTGTCATTTTGAGCAAGATAATTCTTAAGAGGGAGAGGGGGCTATTCAGTGTATTATAAGATTTTTAGCAGTATCCCTGGCCTCTATTAATACTTACTATATATCAATAGCACCAACTCCTCAAAATCCACCCATTGTGACAACCACAAATGTTTCCAGATTTTGCCAAATGTTCCCTGTGGGGCAAAATATACACCCATCCCCACCAATGGCCATTAAGAACCACTGTTTTATAAGTAAATGCCCCAATCTTTTCACACAACATCTAAACAAAATGTAGTATTAGTCAATACTGTGTTAATAGGATTATGTCAATGGTTTTTTGCACACTAATGGCACATTAGAATCACCTTTGGGAGCTTTTAAAGAATGCATACGCCAAGGCCCCACCTCAGAACAATGGAACAGAATCTCCTGAAGTGGGGCTTGAACGTTTTTACTGTGAAGCTCCTCAGGTAATTCTAAATTTTGGCACGGTTGAGAACTATGTACCTTCTAAACATGTTACTCTTTCCAGGAATATATGCTTTAAAATAGATTTTCACCAATGACTTTTCAAGCATTAGGAGAGGATGAGGCATATATTTGTGGAATAGAGGGCTCTCAGAAACTCTCAAATCACATTAATTAAGTGAACACCCATTGTCAATAACTATAACAATGGTATCTATTGTTCTGTTCCTGTTCGGGGGGTGGGAAGGGACAAGATATTTTTTCCGAATCAGAAATTTAAAATATTCATGTATTTTCTTTTTTGAATATGTGCTAATCCTTCCAGCTAATTCTTACACCTGTTCTCTCATATAGTCAACATCTCTCTCAAAAGACTATTTCCCATTGTCTTTGAAACACCTTAAGTCTTTCACCTAAGCAAACAAATAAAAACCCACAACACCCCCCCGAAAACAAACAAATCATATTCCCTCCCAAGTCAAAGTCAAACCCTCTGTAAGAGAAATTTAGACTTACTGATTCCACTTCTTCAACACTTAGTACATTCTACTCCAATTTTCCATCTGGCCCTATTCCTACAACAAAATAGTTCTTGTTAAGGTAACTGATGACCATCACGGCACTAAATAAAATGGATATTTTTCAGGCCTTATTTCATGTGACTCCTTAACAGCACTGGCTACTATTCACCACTCCTTTCTTGAAGCACTTACTGTCTTCAATGGCACAACACCCATATGGCATCTGCAACCCCTCCTTATCCAGCTCATCTTCCTCTACCTAACCAAAATGAATTAAAATTCTTTACTGCACACTCAGGCTGTCTTCCAAGTCTATTTCATGTGTACTAAACACTAATTTTTCCCGGTACACTTAACAGCTTTAATTTTCAGTCTAGGATGGATGTGGAGGCTCAAGCCTATAATCGCCGTCTACTCAGGAGGCTGAGGCAGGAAGATCCCCCAAGTCCAAGAGTTCAAGACCAGCCTGGGCAACATAGCAAGACCCTGTTTCTAAAAATAAATAAATGAAATAAAGTAAAATAAATAATTTTCAGTCTAGATCTCACTTCTTGGCTCCATACTTCTATCCAAAAGCCTCTTGGATGACTCAAAGGAATCAGAAATTCAGTAGGTCCTAAACCAAACATATATATGATCTCCCCACCTATGTGTCTCCAAATACATTACTACTAAGGTGAATGTCACTACCATTCAGCTGCAAATGTTCAACTTCCCTCCTCCTCCTAACCCTGAATCCCACGCCACCAAGCCTTGTCTACTTTCTCTCCCCAAATCTACTTCTCTACACTTCCTGAGTCCATCATGCCATTTCATTAATCTGCCAAAGCCTCCTGACTCAGCTAGGAATATTCTATCTACTTTGACTTATCTCTAAGACTTTTTCGGGATTTACAGTTGACCCATCTCTAAACCTTTTTTGGGACTTACAGCTAGAGTAAATTTTTCAATTTGCCAATCCCATTAAGGTACCACCTGGTTTAAAATCCCTCAGTGGTTTCCCATTGTCATGAAGAATATACTTTAGACTTTCAGCCCTGAATGGCTTAGCCTCTATGTAGCCTCATTTTGCTCAGTGGCTGTTTGCTCCAGCAGTACCATGTTTCTTATAGTCCCATATAGCTAGGGTGACCATGTACCTTACCATCCAAATCAGACATTTCTGAAAGTAAGTAAGGCCTGTTCTTGGCAAACTGAGAAGTGCATTGACATGATCTCTCTGGCTCCAGAACTTTTGCCCATGTCATTTCTTTTATCTGGAAAGAATCTCTCCACGTCCCTCTTTTGCCTATTTACTTCATACTAATTTTTCAGTTCTAGATCATGTCATTTCCTTAGGGGAGACTTTCCTCACTAGGATTCTATTATCGATTCTCACAGCACTATATGTCTCTTAATACTATTAATATTTTTCTCAGTTGTGATTTTACAGTATGATTGTTTCCTGTGCTAGACTTTAACTCTCAAAGTGTCTGTTTTTGCTCTATTATAATACCCCCGCCCTCTACCAGAATGCCTGGTATGCAATAAATTCTTATTTTTATTGAACGAATGTCAATATAACGCACTGGGGACAGACTGAGTCTCTTCGCTAAAGGATCTCACAATGTAGTATGGCAACAAATGCCTTATTACAAAACACTGACATGCTGTACTTACGGAATGCTCAATTCCATATTCTAAAAGGGAAGTCAGAGGACTGCCTGACAAGTCTCATAGGGTGTCAGTGCAATTGTGTCAGGGAATTCAACATTTCTTCACCATTTACTTAAACAAACCTGTAAGAGATTGATCCATAAGACATATGGGTTATATCCATTTACAATGAGAGATATCTTTCCAATGACCTGAAGAAATGTGTCTAGAGTGTCAACTGTCTACTAGGAATGATGAAAGGCAGAGCTGAGATCAGCCTGTGAAAAAGCTAATTAAAATATTAGGAATATTTGATATCCACACTCATTTATATTTATGCATACAAATGTATGTGATACGTTAATATAAGGACAGTGACTTCATTAAATTTCAAGTTTGAAGAAAATCGAAAGGGTAAGCTGAAGGGAAAGATGTAAAGAAAACAGAAGCCTAAACTAAACACAGTTGTAGGATTTAAAAAGAAAGGACAAATACAAAATTTCTGAGGTAAAATGGATGGTACAGTCATCCCTCTGTATTTGTGGGGAATTGGTTCCAGGACCCCTACTTACCAAACTCTGGGGATTAGTTTTTTTGGATGCAGGATTAGATTTTAATTCCATAATTATGTTCTTGTTGCCTAAAGGATTTTCAAATGAGAAGCCACTAAAACAATCAGGACAATATTAAAATATCCTCGAATCTCAACCTATGATATCATCTCTCAACTCCTTGCCAAACCAGAGGAGATAGTCCCTTACCAGTAGCCCTTCACATTCTCAGGTTGAGGGATGATCGTATTCGGACAGCAGTGAATAAAGGATTGAGGGTGAGAGGAAGGCGTGATGTAGCATGAATGTACCTATCTGGCATTTTGAGGTTAGCTTCTTAACCGTTTTTGTGTGCACACAATTTTTTAAGTAGAGGAAGTGGAATCTTTGTATTTACCTCAATGCCTTATATATTAGATTTTATACATAATTTCCTCTAAGTATGATCTCTAAGAATTTTCCATTTGAAATTTAACTTATTGTGATTCAAGAATTTAACAATCAAAATTCCCAAACACAGTGGCCATAGACAAGGTGGATGAGCTGTTAGATATCAGAACAATCTGGGAAATTTTTCCCAACCCTACCTAGAACCTAGAAACTCTGCATATTAGAAGAGGAGAGGAATAGGAGTGTCAAGCATGTGTCGTTACAAAAGAACTTCCTACAACTGACTTCTGTCCCCTACCCCCTGCCCAACACTGGGAACCATGGCTTCTCTATTTTTCATTAGAAAAATATAAAATATATAGTAAATCTTTACTGTAAGATGTCTTAGGATTTCATGGTTTCTATTCAGAGGACTTTCTAAATTTAAGAAGCATATTTGGAAAGATTTTCCTCTGGTTTGGCAAGGATTTGGGGGATGATGTCACAGGTTGAGATTCTAGGATATTTTGATATACTGTCCTGATTGTTTTAGTGGCTTCTCATATGCAAATCCTCTAGGCAACAAGAATTTTTCTTTTTCTTTCTTTTTTTTTTTTTTTTTTTTTGAGACAGAGGCTCACTCTGTCACCCTGGCTACAGTGCAGTGGCATCATCATACCTCACCGCAACGTCAAACTCCTGGGCTCAATTGATCCTCCTGCCTCAGCCTCCTGGGTACCTGGGACTACAGGCGTGCATCACCAGGCCCAGCTAAGTTTTCTTTTCTTTTTTTTTTTTGTAGAGACTGGGGTCTCACTCTTGCTCTGGCTGGTATCAAACTCCTGACCTCAAGTGATCCTCCCACCTCAGCCTCCCAGAGTGCTAGGATTACAGGCGCCCCAACAAGAACATAATTAGGGAATTAAAATCTTATCCTGGCATCCAAAAGACTAACAGAAGAGCAAGAGTTATTATCCTCTTTTTATGATATATTTCACAATTCTGGATAAGTGGTTCTCTGTTTATTCCCACCTATGGATATCCACTGCTAACTAGTCCTAGTAGAGAATATCAGAATTAAGGACCCATAAAGTGCTATATTAGATTCTCTAAAAGTAATATTCTTTCCAAGGAATATGAAATTTTCCAAATGGGAAATTAAATAGTAATAAAAACCTCCTGGTTGATGTTAATTATCTGGGATTTTCACTAATCATGTGTTGTGATTATCAACCAACCGTTTGGCTATTGTTTTAGTACAAGCAGAGACAGTTTATTCAAACAAAGTAAAACTGCAAATTTAACTATGCATTTAAAAAAAAACCCAGAACTTTGATTATTTATCAACTTTTAAGACACTGAATTGGCAAGATTGTTGCAATTTTCCACTTAACTGGGTAATTGTATAAAGCCATAAAGATTTTACCTGAAATATAAATCTCCACGTTTCAATATTTTACTACAAATTTAGCAAGATTACTTTTCTGCAGAAAAAGTTGCGAGAGCTTTTATGTAAAATAGCACATTCGATGGAACAATTAGTTAAAAAAGGTTTGACACAGGCTTTCAGAAAACATGTAAAATAGACTGTCTTTACAGTAATTCTTTTTGTAAGACAATGACAAACGTAGTGCTGTTGTAATTGAGAACTTTGTTATCTGAATTATACTTTTGATTACAAAATTCTTTATCTGCTAATGGTTAGTTTCTCTGGAGCTTTTATTACAGTAATCTAAGAAAATAAAAAACAAAAAATATTTCCCACAGGAGAAAATAATTATTTGGGGAATGCATGTTACTGCAATCAAGCTCACTTGACTTGGAAGGTGGGCCTTTATACTAAATCAAATTACTGAAGAATGGGATTAGATGCTTTAAAAATTATCATTAACCTCAAGTGATTCAAGATCGATCTGCAGACTGGAAAAATAAATGAAGTGCAAAACAATTTTAATTAAAAAAAACAATGCTTTCAAAAATAAAGAGGGACATCATCATGCTTACAAAGACAGTGTTTCCAACACATTGAAAGAGCTGTAACTAAGGCCCACAGTTACAGTTAGGAAAGAAACCGTCAACTAAATTGCAGTACGTTAAACTGAGACAGTTACCAACATCCCTCGAGCAGCTTTTTGTGGTGGTGTTGCGATTCAGCGCCGCACCCTTCAGGGAGGGACCTAGAAAGGAAAGGTTGTAAAAGTTCTTTTCTGAGCCACGCCACCCATAAATGAATCAAACTGTAACACAGGATGTCAACAACCCGATCTCTATTTTCTCTCCTTCTCCTCACGTGCCCTGCCCGTGCGGGATATCAGCCCCCGAGGGAGCCTCAGTCACAGCTCGTCCAAGCGTAGGAGGCAGCGAGAAGCGGCCACAGTTGCCCAACAGTTGGGTTCCCAGGCTGCCGGTGTGACGCAGCAGTCCCCGCCCGGCCCCTGCAGACCGGAGCTCAGACGCGGCAGGGGGCCCGAGGCAGTGCGGGCCGAGGCCTGCGCGACCCCGACCCTACGAGCAACCCTGCCCCTTCGGCTTCTGCAGCGCGGCCCTTCCGTGGCTTCTCGAGTCTCATAGCGGTCTCCGGTCTCTCTCCACCCCAGTTCCACCCCGGTTCCTTCTGTCTCTGCCGCGACGTGCTTGCGCAACCGTCCCAAACGACGGTAGCGCCCATACCCGCACGGAGCGAGCCTGTAGCTCCCACTTCCCGGAATTCAACGCCGGGCCGCTAAGGGCGGGCACCCGAGCGAGGACAAGCCGGCCACGGTTACGGCCAGAGTCCAGCGGCCTCCGCGCAGCCGGCGTGCGCGCTTCCGTCCGTGCGCGTGCGCGTGCGCGCACTCGCTCTCCGCCCCGCCCCGGCACCAATCGCTTTTTTCCACGCCCACAACTCCCCCAACGTGGTCCCTCCCACTGCTGGAGCGCCAGCAGAAAGAGTTCGGCGTGCGCGCGCCTACTGGCCCGCCCGCCTCGCGCCCTGTGGGGAAGGGGAGTGAGCAGAGGCGCTTACGTCGCGCGGGAGGCGGAGGCGACGGCGACCTCGGTGGCGGCGGCGGCTACGACGGAGACGGTTGCGCTCGCTCGCTCTCTTGGCGTCATGGCGGCTGCCGGGGGCCGATAAGCGGCGGGAGCGGGAGCGCGCGCGCGACGGCAGCGGCGACGACGACTCGTTACTTCTAGCTTTTGCTGTCCTCGCGTTTGGTGCTTCAATAATGAATTGATTGTTGGATCCACTCCGCAGGGGATCGCTCGTTGGTGTCGCGGGCCGGGGCTTCCCCTTCCCCTCCGCGTCTTTCCCATTTCCCCCTCCCCCTCACGGATTCTTGCTTACCCCAAGACGCCCGGAGCCCGAGGACTCGGCGGCTGAGATCGCGGGCCCGGGCGCGGGGGAGGCCGCCGACCCAAGCCGGCTCCCTCCGCCCCGCTAAGCCCGCACGTCCGCCGGTAAGAAAGGGGGCAGCGGCCGGGTCAGGATGTGGAGGGGAGGATAGGAGCCGGCCAGGCGGAGGGCGGGCGCGACGCCGTACCCAGGCGTCGGCCCAGCGACCGGGCGAAGGCCAGGGCGGTTCTGCGAGGGCCGGTGGCGGCGGACGGGCCCGGCGCGCAGGGGGCGTGTGAGCGGCGAGCACAGGCCGACGGCCGCGCAGCGCATCCTTGCGCCAGCCGGGCTGCCCGGCCTGGGCCTCCTCGGCTTGGGGCCGGCAGGGCCGCAAGGGAAGAGCCGCGAGTGGCGAGTACTTAGCCGGCGCGTCGGTCCTGCCGGGACCCGGGCTCTCAGCACGTGGGGAGCGGCGGGGAGGGGGAGGGGGCGGCGGCTCGGGCGAGCCTGGGAGGGCGCGGGGCGGGTCTGCGGGAAGTTTGAGGCGGGAAGAGAGACTCCGGGACCGGGATGGAGGCCCTGGGAGAAGGGGGGGAGTTCCAGGAGAGAGGCTGATTGGAGCGAAGCTGCATTGGGTGGATGAGCGAGGAGGATGGTTCCCAAACCTTTTTCGAGTATAGCTTCAGAAACTTAGCAGGAGCAAAGAAACTGCTAAAAGAGGATAGAAGAAAAGGATTGAAGGGGTTTAACAACTTAGGGAGCAGTCATTGTTGAGACGCTTTAGAGACAGGAGAGAGCTGCGTGCGCTCCGAGCTTCAGAACTTAGGGTTGTAAAAACGATCTCAGACAGGGACTTACTCAGATAAGGGAGATGAAGAGGGGAAAAGAAGTTAAAATGTACAGAGAAAGCCATTTTGAGAGGCGAAAGGAAGGTGAAAAGGAAAGAAGGAAAAGAGGAGTGAACTTTCTTAATGAAGGCTTTTGGTAAAGAGGCAGTTTGTTAGAGTCCTTAGATTTTTAAGACTTAATTAATTGTTTAATAGCAAAGCTCTCTGACTAGAGTTTAAATTAATATTTAACATTAGGAACAACCTGTTCTTGCAAAGAGTCTATCAGACCGTAGTCTGGAGAATTAAAATCTTGATCCGGACACACAGTTTGCTATGATTGAGTTGGTAACAGCCTATTTCCACCACCAGCCTCCCCCCCTTTTTTGCGGAATGGAAATAGTCGTAGGAGTGAATTCTCTTTGCTGAGGTCGGAGGACAGCTCTGCTCTCACTTGGCTGTCTCGGTACTTTCTGGCTGGGGAAGGATCTGACGTCTCCTTCCCCCGCTTCTTCCTCTCCCTCCCCTGCCAGAGATCTCCTTTGTTTATTCGTGGATGGCTTGTAGGTGACTCTCCAGTGTTGTTCTGAAATCTTGAAAGGTGGAAATGCTGTGTCTTGGTTCATTATTTTTGACCCAAACCCTTTACTTAAAAAATCAGATGTAGTGTATATTGTATTACCATTTTTATTTTTTCACGGAATCGTTGCAAATGCAAACTGGATAAAGAGTATTTAAATTTTATCCATTTTCAGTTTGCCTGTGAAAGAACACGTTTATTTTGACCTATACATTTTTGTTTAGATGATATGATACCTTTTATTATCCTGTTCCTCTCGTGTGAGCATTTTCAAAACTTTCTCTCACTTGAGTATATGAAGAGTTCTTGGTGATAGGAATTAGGGCTTGATTAAAGATAACCTTTTTTCCCCCCTCACTTCATTCAGTGGACCAAGTTATCTAATAAGATTCCATTTTCTGTTTTGGAGATATATTTAAATTTGTTACATAGGACTGTTTTGCTTTAGTAATATATATAAATGTGGTTGCACAGTTGCAGTGAGTCTCTAAAAGTGTTATCACTCCATAAATATTTTAATTTCTTCTGTCAGAAATATATTAACAGTAGCATACTAAATTCTAGTAAGTAATCAGGAATGTAGTTAATAGAATCGTACATATTTTAAGTAAAAGGCCCCACTCCTTCCTTACCACCTCTCATCTAATTGGCCTATGTAGATTTATACAAGTTCTAAACATGGCTTATTTACGTTTTTTCTACAGGAAATTTTCTTACTTTGTTAATATATTTTCTTTAGGTGAATCAAAGAGGGACCCGGGAAACCTGTGAATGTGGAAGAAAATTCATCTGTGAATTTTTTTTTATATTCAAGAAGGAGTCAGTATTTATATTCATCTTTTAAACTGGGAAGATTTATATTTTATTTTAAAACTTCTTGGTATTTACAATGAATGGACACAGTGATGAAGAAAGTGTTAGAAATAGTAGCAGAGAATCAAGGTAAGTAGCACTTTATTAAGCACTTCATTATCAAGTGTTTACTATGAAGAGAATTGAAAACATGTTTGACTTTTTTTTTTTTTTTTTTTTTTCTCATAGGTGGCAGAGTTTTCAAATTCATCTTAGCTATCCAAATATTTAAAAGTTTCTAATTTATGAAGCTTTGTTCTAATACAGGTTTTAATTATTTTTTCCATTCAGGTACACAGAGAAAATCTTAAATATAGAAAGTTTTGATTTATTTAAATTTATTTGAAGGTATATGTTTAAGTTAATAATTGAAGCTGGAGCAAGTGAAAAAGACATTTAAATTGATTTGACTGTTAGTGAAATCTCCAAATAAAGGCAATAAAAATTTCTTCACTAGGCCGGGCGCGGTGGCTCACGCCTGTAATCCTAGCACTCTGGGAGGCTGAGACGGGAGGATTGCTTGAGCTCAGGAGTTCGAGACCAGCCTGAGCAAGAGCAAGACCCCGTCTCGACTGAAAATAGAAAGAAATTAATCGGACAACTAAAACAATACAGAAAAAATTAGCCGGGCATGGTGGTGCATGCCTGTAGTCCCAGCTACTCGGGAGGCTGAGGCAGGAGGATCACTTGAGCCCAGGAGTTTGAGGTTGCTGTGAGCTAGGCTAACGCCACGGCACGCACTCTAGCCAGGGCAACAGAGTGAGACTCTGTCTCAAAAAAAAAAAAAAAAATTTCTTCACTCATCTTTTTCTGATACTGTCTTCTTATACCTGTGCTGTCTAGTATGGTAGCTGCTAGCCACATGTGGCTATTTTAGCTTAAATTTAAATTACAGGTTATTCAAAATCAGTTATTCACTCACACTAGATACATTTCAAGTGCTGAATAATCACATGTGGCTAGTGTCTACTATATTGGACAGTACAGATAGAAAACATTTCCATTACTGCAGAAAGTTTTAGAATGCTGATCTGGACATTTGTTGAAGTATTGCTGCAGTCTTTTTCCATTTGATTTTCAGATTGGAGTTTTAATTATCCATAAAGGAGTTTAAAGTTCTTACTCGGGTCATGTCTTTGCAAAGAAGATATTAAGCATTTTTATGTGTTAGGAAACATCTTCAAATACAAAGTCTCTTTAAATTCTTACGTAGCCTCCAATTTTGAGTTATCTTCACATTAATAATGCAATCCATGTAATTATATGCACTTGTTATACGTAGAAACTAGGAACATAAACGCTGGAGTAAGGTTGGTTACTTTTCCAAGTTGTTCCTCTTAATTGTTTGTGAATTAGGGTAAATCAGATAACCCCCGAGGCTCTGATTTTTGCCCCTATAAAGTGGGTATTACACGATTTTTCTTATTTAAAAATGAGGATTAAGTGAGATGCTACCTGTAAAGGGCTTTAAATAGTTTCTAATACAGTGAGCACTGAATATTTGCTTGTTATAATTAGCATCACGTTTTATGTAACATAGGATACTATATAACTAAAACAATTACAGTGATAGAGAAATGGGATGAACAATAAATAGGAAAGTGTTGGCAGCTAGGAGGATTAACAGTAGCATGCTGTTAAAAAATGTTGGATAGAAAATTAAGTAGTGTGTTTTGTATTTGATCTGAGACTTGGAATTTTCTGGCCGTGCTAGATATACTTCAGCTTATCATCTTTCACAGGCACTGTTTGGTTAAGCAAAAATATCACAGAAAATAAAATAAGGAGCAGTTATGGAGAACAGCATTATTTAGTTGAAAAAGTATTGGTCTAGGAGTTAACAAAACTTTAGTTGACACCATGTCTGCGCTAACTAGTTTTCTTATGATTTTCTCAACTGTGAAATGAAGAAGGATTGAACTGATTTTGAAGTTTCATCCTACCACTTAATTACAAAGTACATATAGTAACGTTTCAGATGACAGTGTTTGTAATCACCAGAGTTGAGGTTAAATTAGAAGACTTTTGAATCTTAGCTTTGATTCAAATCTCTGTAGGTATATTGTCTGCATTTTCTTATTCATTAATGTGCAATGAAGTGGTTAATAGGTAGAAATATCCAGAAGAAACACAGGAGCCAAACTACCCACAAACTAGGAAATAAGACTCTTGAGAGTGAATCCTCTAGTTGCATATGGAAAGAGATCACATGCTGGTATCTTTTGATCATTCACCTGTTCCAATAATCTTTTATATATTTTTCTGCCATATCTGAAACAAGGAGAAATAGTAAGTCCAATTTGGTAGCTGAAAGAAATTAAGCCCTGTGAAATCAAATTTACTTAAAGGATTCTTTTACAATGCATATTCATTTTAAATAATTGCAAAACATATTTTTTAAAATTATTCTGAGTCATTAATTTTACTGTACAGGTTTTGTTTGCTTCTGAGAAGTGTGATTATTGAGTTATCTAGTTTTTACAACTGTCTTGGAGTTTATCAGGTGGAGAGAGACCTGCTTCTATTTTGCCTTCATTTTGTTGTGCTGTCGCTTTCTTTTGCTCTACTGTTATTGTTAACACTCAATTCCCACCCACTTCCCCAAAAGCTTTCATCAGAAGGCAATACAAAGAAGAGGGGATTGTGCCTACTTAAAAGACTGCGAACTTCAGAGCTAGAGGGATTTTCTTGCAAAAAAAATCCCCAAAACAAAAATTACCATAGCTATGGATATTGATACAGACTGAGATGAGAAATATGCTCTGCTTTTAAAGTTGGTATGTTTTGCAAATAGTTTAAGAAAAATTTCATTTTTATTGGTTAGAATTCTAAAATGTGTCTTTGCTTCAGAATTTCCTTTTTTCCTTTGTGAAAGTTTATGAAATGAAATAGAATTAAGCAAGATATCATTTGGCATTTTTGGTTGGTACAGTTGGCTTTCTACTAATAAAAAATTCTGTGTGGAGAGCTCTCTCTATTGACTGAAAGGAAGAAGAATGTACAGGAAAATAGGTCTCTTTGGCTGTGCTATAACTGACAATCTTGAAACAAACTTACTAAGAAATGTGGGCCAGGATGCACCTGTACGACAGTTACAGCTCAACACAAAGTTTTATATAACTGAATTTAAGTTTTCTAAAGATAATGCTGGAAGATTTCAAAGCATCAATTTCCAGCTGTGTGGATTTGTCTTGTTATGTACAATCAAGTTTTTCAAATCTTAGTTAGAGTTTTTTACTTTGAAGTTTTCTTGAATGATGATTTACTCCAGGAATAGATTTATGGGTAAAGATCAGGGATATATGATCACATTCTATACTTTGCTCATCTTCGGTTGATTGATAGATGCTTGCATGTAGATTAAATTTGCAATAATGTAAATTTGTACATTTGATAGTTTATTTGAATCACTTTAGTTTCTATATATATTATGCTTTTGAATAATTCTTGTAAAGCAGGGAAAAATGTTGGTCTTGTCCATTTAGAATTAATCTATAGGTGGCAGTAGAGCTTTGTTGACCTGATTTTTAGAATTTTTTTTATCTAACTGTAGCTTTTTATAGGATTAACAATGCTTGCTTTAATATGTTAGCATATATGTTATAAATATATGTGTGTACATTTTATATTTACTTAGAGGAACTCTTATGTTGCACTTAACTTTCCTTGGCTTATAGCAACTATTTAATGTTTTATGTTTCAAGACTTCAAGATTCTCCTTTGGAATTCAACTTTTTTTTTTTTTTTGAGATAGGGTCTCGCTTTATTGCCAGGCTAGAGTGCAGTGGTGCCATCACAGCTCACTGCAGCCTCCAACTCCTGAGCTCAAGCAGTCCTCCTGCCCCAGCCTCCCAAAGTGCTGGGATTACAGGCATGAGCCTGGCCAGAGCTCAACTTTTAAAATGTTTTGGGGAGGCAGTGGTGGTAGGGAGTGAATAGGAAATATGATTAATGGATATGTTCTAAATGAAAATATCTTTTTCAGAAATTCACAAATAGGATTTACCAAATTAAATTTTCCTTTAGAAAAATTATTAAATATTATTAAAGGCTTTGAGAAGCCCTACAGTCTAAATGACTTGTTAAATTCAAGGAACACTAAGTGAAAGGTAATTTTAACACAGGTCACATTTTTCACTGTATGTCTGTAAGTGTTCTGTTGAACACTCTTGTGGTACACCATTTTGGTAATCATTGCCTTTTCTTTTTTTTTTTGCGTATTTTTTTGTTTGTTTTGAATCATTGCATTTATTATACACATAGCAGAAGAATTTCTTGTCATCAAAATCAGTTATTTTCTTTCACTAAATAAAATTTTTAAAGGCAATGCCAGTTAAAGTTATGTTTCCTAACTTGCTTTGCAGTTACCTCAGAGTTTTGTTTTTCTTTAAGTCAATTCATTTCTAAGTTTCAAAAGTTTATGCTAAGAAACACTTTTAGGAAGACAGGAAAATGTGAAATCACAAAGTTAGAATGGCTAGAAATCATTGAATTAAGAAAACTGGATATAAAAATTTCCTGTGATATCATTAATTGCAGGAAAGTATGATTATTTTACATCTCATTTTTTGCTAATCCCTATTTCTTACTTCAGTATGTGTTTTCTTCATTTTTCCCTATTTTTACTTTCCCAAATATCCTGTGTTACTGAATCTGTGATCGTACCACCTCTTTGCACTGAAAATTCAATATACTATTTAGCAAGAGCTTTAGTAATAGAGCTTTACTACTCTGTCTCCAAATAGAATTTACCATATTAAGATTTTCACACAATTTCCTGGGACTGTGTTTTGTTTTTTGAGGCAGGATGTTACTCTGTCGCCCCTCGTAGAGTGCAGTGGCATCATGATGGCTCACTGCAACCTCAGACTCCTGGGCTCAAGTGATCCTTGGGCCTGTCTCTGGAGTAGTTGAGACTACAG
Organism: Propithecus coquereli; assembly: GCF_000956105.1. Taxonomy (NCBI): domain Eukaryota; kingdom Metazoa; phylum Chordata; class Mammalia; order Primates; family Indriidae; genus Propithecus; species Propithecus coquereli. The sequence goes on along the minus strand of NW_012137747.1, from coordinate 4,732,048 downwards.
GCACGTGCCATGCATGACACCCACCTAATTTTCATAGAGACGGCGCATCTCACTCTTGCTCAGGTTGGTCTCGAACTCCTGAGCTCAAGCAGTCCTCCTGCCTCGGCCTCACAGAGTGCTAAGATTACAAGCGTGAGCCACTGTGCCCAGCCTAGGAGTATGGTTAATCTTGATTACTGTAATGTGTGTAGACCAACTTTTAACTATTAAGAGTAAGAGAGTTGAATATGACTTAACTATCAAAGACAGGACTTTTATATAGGCATAAGATAATGTGTGGACAAACAATGTGAAGCTGCCCCTTTTTTTATTCTGCTTAAATAAGTGCTTCTTTAAGATTTTGATGGCTTTTGGGTTCCATATGGTACAGTTCTGTATTTAAAAGTAAGAGTATTTCTTTGTGATGAAGGCATGGAGAAAACTTAAAAAAAATTTTTTTTTGTGGAAAAAATTAAAACTACAGAAATAGAAAAGTTGCAGCTCTAGTTGTCATTCTTGGACCAGCAGCATTGGCATCACTTGGGAGTTTATTAGAAATGTAGAGCCTTCTGCCCTTCTCCAGACCCACTGAGGTCATAGCCTTCATTTTAACAAGATTACCAAGTGATTCTTATATGTATTAAATTCATATGCATATATATGAAGCTGTTCACCAGGAGTTATTCAGCATCTTGCCACATTTCTTGTTTTTGATGTTGTTACACATGGTTTTTATTTTCTGGGAATCCCCAAATGAAGGTGTCATGGGCCATGCCAGCTAGAGGCTAAGTAAATTTCATTTCTCTAGAAACAATAACAGTGGCAACCAGTGATTGTTGAGCTCTTACTCTGACTGAATCAAGCATGGTGCACGTGGGGCATTGTGTATTACTTGAATTATCACAGTTCATTCCCACAAAACACCTGTGATGTACACAGTGTTATGATTCCCACTCTCCAGATGGGGAAACTGGATTTATAGACATTTAAAAAAATTGTTCTTTTAAACTATTAACTACACTCCAGACATTACCTGGATTGTATTGGTTTTTCCATTAATGCCCTCTCTCTATTCCAGGATTTAATCTAGAGTACCATACTACATTTAGTAGTGAAATCTCCCCAGTCTTCTTTGGTTTGTGAGAGTTTTTAAGTCTTTCCTTATTTTTCATGACCTTAACAGCCTTGAGAAATACTGGCCAGATGTCCTGTACGATGTCCTGAAATCAGAATTTGCCGGATGTTTTTCTTAGGATAAACTAGGGTTATTGGTTTTTTAGAAAGAATACCACAGAGATAAAGTGCTCTAGTCACATAATATGGGGAACATGATATCCACATGACATTACTGGTGATGTTAACATCCATCACTTGGTCAAGGTAATATTTTCCAGGTTTCTGCACTGTAAAGTTACTGTTTTTCCCCTTTTTGTACTGTACTCTTTGGAAACAAGTCACTGTGTCTAGCCTACTCTCCAGAGGTGTGGGTGAGAATTAAGCTCTATCTCCTGGCAAGGAGGATATCTATATATATTAAGTGGAATTTCTGTAAAGAATTCTTTTCTCCATTTATTCAGTCATTTATAGATGCATGGATTTGTGTATGTATATTTTATACTTTTCAGTTGTAATTCAGTAAGTTATTTTGTTGCTCTAGCCTTGGCCCTTAGGAGCTTTTCCAGGTTGGCTTCTGTGTTTCTTTTATACACTCTCATCCTTTTGTCCTAGAATCAGCTACTCTCCAAGTAGCCCTGATTTCTTTTATTGGAGAGTGGTATTAGAAACCAAGATCTGGGTAATGGATGTGCTTTTTGCTATTCAAGTGTCACTGCTTCTAGGCCTCACAGCAAACAAAGTGGATAACCTCTGTATCCAACAGTGAGAAACCTGGGTCTCATCATCCATCATCCATCATGTATGCATTTAAACCTCAGTATACATGGAAAGCAATTTCAGAATTTTTAGGCCATACTGTCAGGAGAAACTAATTTACTAGCTAGAATACAGTGTTTGAGTACAGTATACTTGTGTATTTAGCCTTGGAGTTTCTGGCCAAAACACTGTTTTCCAAAGTTAGTCAAGTTAACTCATTTTTCCCCTAGCCTCTTCAGTGTGATTGCGTTATAAATTTGTAATAAAGTTAGATTTATTTGTCATGGTTTGCATTCCATTCTGGAGTCCCGATCATGAGGGTTAATTTTCAAAATGTGTACATATTACATTTATTCTGTGATATACAGTTCTGTGGGTTTTGACAAACGCCTAGAATCATTTATCCTCCACCCGGTACTATACAGAACAATTCCTTTACCTTAAAAGTTCCCCTGTGTCCCAGATCTACTGAATCAGAATTTCTGTTTTAACAAGATTCCCAGGAGAATTGTATACATGTTAAATTCTTGTGCACATATGTGTAGCTATTCACTGTAAGTGAGGCTTTTGCCTCAGCCTCCCAAAGTGCTAGGATTACAGGTGTGAGCCACTGCCAAGGCACCCTGGCGGTAACATGTATTTTATACCAAAAGATTGACTTAGTGTTTAACAGCCTAGTGTCTCAGTCATGTACTACGTTGGGTATTTCACTTTTTTTACTAAGTAACTCACAGTAGGGGGAGTTTGTTCTTATGTACAGCACATTTCCATAGGTATATGCAAACTGTGATGAAATATCAAATTATAAATTTTATTTAAAATTTCATAGTGCTGGTAACTTATTTTTTTGTGGCAGAGTTCATTAAAGTAATTTAAAAGCATATAGTATTTTAAGTAGCAAATTAGTAATGGATACTATCTTTAAAATTGAACTTTTACAGGTAGGCATTATTTGTGCTAACTTACTATTGTGAGGCTGGGCTCAATGGCAAATGCCTGTAATCTAGCACTTTGTAAGTTTGAGATTGAAGGATCACTTGTGGCTAGGAGTTCTTGACCAGCCCGGGCAATGCAGTGAGACTCTGTCTCTACAAAAAATTTTAAAAAATTACCACTGGTATGGTGGTTTGTACCTGTAGTCCTAGCTACTCCAGAGGCTGATGCAAGAGGATGGCTTGTTAAGGCTGTAGTGGGTTATGATCATGCCACTGAACTCCAGTCTGGGTGATAGAGCTGTCTCAAAAAATTATGGATAATTAGCTTTATATACAAAAACAGTGACAGTAGTAAAATGAACCCCACGTATATCATATAGCTTCAATGTATATCATCTCATGGCCAATCTAGTTTAACTTAACTCCTACCTACTTACTACCTCCCCCCACCAACGCTCTGCTCAATTATTTTGAAACATAATTTCTGCGTGTTAGACTTCTGCCTGATAGATAATACTAAATACTAATGGGGGAAGAAGTCATTAAGCTTTGCCTAGTTGTTGTAACTATAAATTATAGAATTAGAGATTTTTATCATGTCATTAATATTGTAATAAATTTCATATGTAGTTTATAAAACTATTATTTAGTGACTCTTAAATGTATATATACATAGCCCTTCATTCTCATCTGATTATTCCCTGAATGAATACTTACTAGAGAATATTTACTTTTGAATTTACTTTAGATTCAACATGACTCAATAATCATCTTTAAAATTAATCAAACTAGGAGCTATCCTTCCTAGCATCTATGTCTAGCAGTTTTATTCTCATTTGTTCAGTTGGAGACTTTAAGGGGATAGAATCATACTGTATTTTAAAAAGAGTGCTTTATAATACAGTTTTGTCTTGGATTGATAGTTTAGAATGCTGAAAGGAACTCCTTGCTGGTCAGTGCCTGACAAAACAATGGAACTACCTGCTTTTCAGAGTCATACAGAAGGAAAGATTTTCTGAAACCTTTTGTAGCTGTTGTATTATTTCATCAAACTTGTGTTTTATTTACTTGTGTGTGTACTGCATGATATAAAACGTATTACATAGGTCATGGTCCAAAAAGTTTGAAAGCCATCGCTTGCCTTTGGCTACTAATTCTTTTTTTTTTTTTATTAATGAATAGCATTTACTCATTATTTACTACTTTCCAGATTGTTTCTCCAGTCACTGCTAAAGTGGATAGTGGTCTATAAAATAAAGGTCCTGACTCTATGACTTTCAGGATTCAATTTGGAGAAAGATACATGTATAAAAATATTTGTAATATTGTAAAGGAATTATTAATAACATATAAGTAAAATATTGTGGGAACATGAGCTGGAACAATGACCTGTGCCTGGGGAAATGAGGGAATGGCTAAATAAAGTACATGGTATTTTTCGCACGTAGCACCGACTAGTAATCATATTTTCCTTTTTTTATTAAACAATTTGTTTTGAAAATTTTAGTATATGTATAGATTTTATTCGTAGACATTCCTATATTTATACATACAATTATGACAGTCCAAAGAACACCTATGGCAAATTTTGAGGTGAAGATTCTGTTCTTGAATTCAGAGAAAGATCTATGGTTTTTATCTCTAGTAACTATCAATATTGAACTCCTACTCTGTTTCAGGCAGTTATGCTTTACATCTCTTTTCCTCTTCACAGTAATCTTTTAAACTTTTTTTAAGTTCTTGTTTTTGATCTTTTTCCACTTTTGAAGGATTCATAGTAATCTTGAAGTATTTTTACTCTGTGTGGCAGAAATCCGAGGCTCATCTAACCAGTGTTAATACACATTGTATTTGTATTTACAGATGTAAATAGAATTGCAATGAAAAGAAAGAACTAGAGAGCTAGGAGAAAATAATTCATGGTTGAACTTCAAAAACACCAAGTTAGCCCTGAATTTGCTCCACAAGTATCTGCCAGGAAATTCTTTCAGAAATTCCCCAAAAGCTCTTTTGAATGTCATTGATGCTTAAGCAGTAGTTTAGGGGGAAGGAAACAAGAGCTATAGAAGGTGAATTTAGTGCAATATGCTCTATTCTTTAGAATAATAAATACCATTCTTAGATTTATGTATGTATAGCTTTTTTTTGTCAGGCACACAATCTTCTATTAGAATATTTCTGTGGAAAATTGATTTACCTTCTGTCAATGTATCCTATAGCACGCTCCCGTCATATCCCCACCTCGAATCTAATCCATATAAATACTACTAACACTTTAAAAGAAAAAAGGAAAGGAAAAGTAGGGAAATGGAATATATAAAAAGAAAATCTTTCTGTGCTAGGGTCAAAAGAAGTAAATAAATAGATACATTAATTAATAGAATTAAAATAAAAAATCATAGATCTAAGGCTTTGGTACAGTCAGTCTAATTTATATATAATGTTTAAATACATATTAACAGTTTTCTCTAGTGTTACTGTTTTGAGTTGTTCATTTCCCTTCACTACTCCCACACCCACTACAATATTACTTTCTTGACATTTTAAATCTACTCCAAGATTTATCAGTGCTAGTTTCTTCTGTTAGTGATCCAGTGGTAAGGAAAGCAGATGCTCATTCATTGCTACCATTTTCTTAGAATATCATTCATTGTTTTATTCATTCTTCCTTTATATACTATTTCAGACTAGTTCAAGACTTTTTTTTTCTTTTATGATATAGAAGAATCTTTGTTTATTTTCTTGAGAATACATTGTTCTGATGTACCTAGGATAGGAATTTTCTTTAGTTCAAAGGACTGATTTGAGTGGAGAACAGAGTGGAGAAAGGAGATGTTAGCATTCTGTTGTATGTTGGGCTGAGCTAACGTGGACTCTCGCTCCCAAAGCACTCCCTTCCCTCAAACACATGAGAATGTTAGATAAAATAGAGCAAAAAGGAAAAAAGTAGTTTCTTGGCTGAACTTGAAAGAAAATTTACACATACGGAAAACAAAAGGGAACCCAAAGCCTGAGCGGTAAGGTCTGCATGGTAGCAAAGGAGGAGATATTTGGAGGTGCACAAGGTCTTTAGGGCAAGATCTTGGCTGGGATTGGAACTAAGAATTTGGCTTCAGCTGGAATTTAGTAATTCTCTCCTTAAAAAACTGGGACCTTGGAAGGGTTACCTTTTCTGAAAAGGATCTAGGAAGACTCCTTATGTGTGCCTTCAAGAACATTTGTTTTTGTTGTAAATATAAAATGGAAAATATTTTGTAAGGTATATAGTTAAATGATTTAAAATTTTTGTCTTAGTTGGCATATAAATGAAAGGGCCATAGGGACTGAGCAGATAACATAAATGAATGAAGCTGTCTAGGTATAAGACATTTGTTTGTGGAAGGCGATTGGTGAATTGGAAAGTACCTGTAAATGCATTGTCCAAAGGAAACAGTGTTACTTAGTTTTAGACGATTGTGACAGTGTAGAAAGTACACCCAGTGTTTCCAGATTTTCTGATTCTTCAGAAGCAGCTTCTGCTTAAAATTATTTTCCCTGAAACAGTTCTAAATTAGAAGACTTTGAGGAAGAAGAAGAAAAAAAAAAAGAAATCTAGAGGCAGAGATGCCAGGAGGAAAGAATGATAAAATTTTGTGTGGAAGGTTTAGGCTTATGGTGCTTTCAAATAGAAAGCAAAGAGGAGATAATATTAAACATTTATTAATTCACAAATACATCTTCAGAGACAGGTAGAGTGCCATAAAGTAGGGCTACACATGTTAAGTAAAACACCCTGTGGGCGTGTTTTATGTGCCAGGTGCCTTAACGTAGTCTGAGGGAGGTGGTCAGGGAAAACTTGGAGAAGTGAAGGATGAGTAGAGTAGGGGTACTAGGGAGGAGGGCGCGGATTAAGTTTTCTAGGTAGAATAGGGATACTAAGGGAAGAGGGTGGGGATTAAGTTTTCTAGGTAGGGAGTATTGCTTATACCAAGGCTATGAAGTGGGAAAGAGCATGGCAAATTGAGGGGCTGAAGAAAGTCAGTGTGGGTCGAGTGCAGAATAAAGTTGGAAAGAGTTCAGATGGTAGTCATTTTCTCCCGCAAATAGAGGTAAGCCATTGAAACCCTCAAATCAACCATAGTATTGGCTTTGTAATGGGGTTAAGTAGGTGTGGGATGGTGTCCAGGTATATTCAGTTAAAATATTGGGGATGATTCTGGCCGAGTCCCAGCACTTTGGGAGACTGAGGCCAGAAGAGCACTTGAGGCCAGGAGTTCAAGACCAGCTTGAGCAACTGAATGAGACCCTATCTCTAAAAAACAAAAAAACAAACAGAAAAAAATTGGGGAGCGGTGGTAATGTTGATAATGCGCCAGAGTTTGAGAAGCATTTCTCTCAATTAATCCATAGATATAGAATTGTAACAGTTATGTGGAATTCATGAGGGGAGGACCATTGAGGATAGCACTTTAAAATTCTTAAAAATTTAACCTTAAATTTAAAAAAATTTAAATTTGATTTCATGTCATTCTTATTGCACAGAATACTAATTTTTTTCTAGTCATTCAAGTTATTAAGAATATTGA
>NW_012137747.1:4712850-4724042 GCF_000956105.1 Propithecus coquereli | reverse complement strand
ACTTGCAGGAGTTGTATCAAGAACTTCATTGCATATCCTTGTTCATATTCACTAATTTTCAACTTTTTGCTACATTTCCTTATTATTCTCTGTCTTTTTACTTATATATAATTTGTATACATGATATATGTGTAATACATATTTATTTTTTCTGAATCATTTGAGAGTAGGTTGCAAAAAGCATATTTCTTACACTGTACAGACCCGGCTGGAGTACTGCACACCAGGTACCCTCATACCTTTCAAGGGTATCACATTTAAAGGTTTATATTGTGTGCCTGCCCCTTTTGGTGATGCTACTTTTGATCACCAGGACAGGGTGTCTGGTTTCTCCATTGTATTTTCTAATTTATCCCTTACAGCTAATAAGCAACTTATAAGAAAACATTTTGAGGCTATGTAAATATCTTAATCAGCAAACTCTCACCCTAGATTTAACATTCATGGATGATTCGTGCCTCAACCAACATTTTCTATGATGATTATGAAATGGTATTTTTCTAGCGCTACCACCCTGTCCACTTTTACCACTTGGCATTCCGAGCTCTATCACAGCCCTCCTTTGTCCGTTTTTCTCTCTCTTATCAGCACAGACTCAGTGGTTCCTGTTTTATTTTCTGGGTAAATCTTTAACTTTTTATTTTGATGCTTGAATCCAGTTTGGCCAATGGAAGCTCCTTCAAGTTGGCTTCCATATCTTTTTGTTTTTCCTGTGTTCTTTTTGATATGCCCTCATCTTTTATGTTTTTAAGTATTTACTTTTTAGTACAGAAGATTGTTCAGGCTCTTCTTGTACCATTCCTGTCCCAGCCCTAGAATCTACCATTTCTCAGTGGAACTGCAATTTATTTAAGTGTGGGATAGTATTTAGAAATCAGGATATGAGTGCTGAATGATTGTAAATTTAAATCTTCAAAGAGAATGTGTTTACATTGGTTGATAAATAGCAAATCAAAAGACACACTGTCATAGATACAAAAAGATATATGCAAGGTGCCAATTTTTTGTATCGTTACTTGTAGCATCGAAGAACTGGAAGCCAAACATGTTCATTCTTGAGTGTCATGAAACTATAGTGCATCTAGAAAATGGAGTGTGTGCACATAGTTGCACAAAGGAATGGGTGGGTAATATATCTACTGCTATGGAATGATCTCCAGGATATAACGTGTGTATAATATCCTACAATTTATTTAAAAGTATAAAATATGTTAATGATTATTCATGAAAGGGGGAATATAAACATTCTTGTTCATAATTTGCTTATATTAAAAGGGGGGAAAATAAATCAAACGCTTGAAAGTGGTTACTTTTTGGGAAAAGAGGACTTAGTATAGAGGATACAGGGATAGACACTGAACTTTTGACTGTAACTTGTTTTGTAGCTCTAAAGTTGGATCTAAGTAAATAAAGCAACATTAAATCAAAATCAATAAAAAAGTAGTCCCTAAAAATAAGTAAAAAGCAAATGATCCTAATGATACCAAATTGGTAGTCACATGGAAATAAATTATTTCAGCTGACTTTAAAGCAGTAGTTTGACTTTGGGAGTGAGTATTCCTGAGGACAAAAAGAATTACAAAGAGGCCAAGCTCGATTGCTCATGCCTGTAATCCTAGCACTTTGGGAGGCCCGGGTGGAAGGATCACTTGAGGCCAGGAGTTTGAGACCAGTCTGAGCAACATAGCAAGACACCTGTCTCTTCAAAAAATAAAAAAATTAGTCAGGCATGGTGGCGTGCACCTGTAGTTCCAGCTATTCGGGAGACTAGCTCGAGCCCTGAGTTTGAGGTTGTAGTGAGCTATGATGACACAACTGCACTGTAGCCCAGGCAGTAGAATAAGACCGTGTCTCAAAAAAAAAAAGGCAAAATAAAATCAAAGAAGTAAAAACACTAGCAATTTTGAATTTGAATTTCAAATACTAGTATAAGTTCTTTTTTTTTTTTGAGACAGAATAAGACTCTGTTGCCCAGGCTAGAGTGCCATGGCGTCAGGCTAGCTCACAGCAACCTCAAACTCCTGGACTTAAGCGATCCTTCTGCCTCAGCCTCCCGAGTAGCTGGGACTACAGGCATACACCACCATGTCCGGCTAATTTTTTCTATATGTTTTTAGTTGTCCAGCTAGTTTCTTTCTATTTTTAGTAGAGACGGGGTCTCTCTCTTGCTCAGGCTGGTCTCGAACTCCTGACCTCAAATGATCCTCCCGCCTCAGCCTCCCAGAGTGCTAGGATTACAGGCATGAGCCACCGCACCCGGCCTAGTGTAAGTTCTTAATGTATTTTCTCTAAAAATACACATATCCTAGCACATTCCATTAAAAACTCTTGAAAACAGTGACCAGTCCACTAGTGATAGATTTACCTAGTACACAGATTGCAAATTAATTTCCAATTTAAATAGAAGTAGGGCATTTTGATGAAATGGCTGAATTATAGCCTGAGGCAAGAAATATACAAGATGAGCTTGATGCATCCTTTTTTTTTTTGAGACAGAGTCTTGCTTTGTTACCCAGGCTCCAGTGAGTGCCATAGTGTCAGCCTAGCTCACAGCAACCTCAAACTCCTGGGCTCAAGCGATCCTCCTGCCTCAGCCTCCCAAGTAGCTGGGACTACAGGTGTGAGGCACCACATCTGGCTAATTTTTTGTTTCTATTTTTAGTTGATCAGCTAATTTTTTCTGCTTTTAGTAGAGATGGGGTCTTGCTCTTGCTCAGGCTGGTCTGGAACTCGTGAGCTCAAGCAGTCCTCTCACCTTGGCCTCCCAGAGTGCTAGGATTATAGGCATGAGCCACTGCACCCGGCCCTGGCCTGGTGCATCTTGTTATACCAGAAAGACAAGTAGTTATCAAAGACTACTCGAGATCTTGTCAAAAGGACTTACGAACTGATAAAGGGTTTCCTGTTGGCTAAAATTTAGAAATTGACAAGGATGCTGACAGTAGATTAAAATTCATCAAATAAATTCAAATCCATGAGTTCATCATGAGACTGAAAAAAATTATCGGTCTCCTTTGATGGATGCTAGTGATTGAACTCATTTTGAAAACTGGTAAATAAGAAAAACAAATGAAAATGCCTTTTATTTATGAACTATACCTCCAAGTTAAATATGGTGAGGGAAAGTTTCTCTTTATAGAAGTATTCCACCTAATCACCTAATAATGAAGAAATGATATATTGGGTAAATGAAGAATGATAAAATATCACCATTTTACTGCCTGTAGTTAGATAATAGATAAAGCCATATGCTCATCAATGGCTACTAAAAATATTAAGTATGAGCTGATGGGGAACTTTATAATGGATAGATAAGGCTTGACAGTACGTTAATCCACAGAGCATACTTAACTTCACCCAGAAAGAGACAACCAAACATCAAGTGCCTTCTGGTAGAAGTCCATGACACCACTTACAAAGTTTTCTTTGAATACTTTCAAGAATAACTGAACTTAAATCCAGTCGAGCCTCTATATGTAGCAGCCAGTTTATAAGAATTACAAGGGACAGAAAAGTATTTTAAAAGATACCACAGGGGTGCAGTTAGCAAAATCTAGAAGGCAAGAAAAACTACAGGAAAAACTACCTAATGTCTTCCACAAAATAGGATGCAAGAAAAAAAGGAAGGGGAACTTTCAGGTTAATAAAAGATATAAAAAATACATGAAATCGAATATAATGTGTGAATCTTGTTTGGATTTCTGTTCAATCATTGGAAAAAAACAGAATCATAAGACTAAAGGAGTAGCTTGGAGTGGATATTTAATATTATTTAATATACTTAATTTAATGTTAATATTATAATATTTTAATGTTAAAGAAATAGGTGATCTTTTAAGGTATACTTATATTGTGGATGTTTACAAATAACGTGTTTTATTTGAAATAGCATTGGTATGAGTTGATAATAGTGGAACTAGATGATAGATACATGGTAATTCATTATATTGCTCTGTAGTTTGTATTTGGAAGTTGTATATAAATATAAGCTTGAAAAGAAACTTGAATTTGAATTGCTGTTTTACATTTTAAATGTGGTATTTCTACTTAATTTACCCTAAGAAAACAATATAATTTTATCATAGTACTGATAAACATGGTGGTTTTTCTTTTGTAAACTAACTGAGGAAAAGAATTTAGTGTTTTTAATAATCTGCCTACCACTTTATTACTATTTTTCTAGTGAGGTTTATTAGGTCATTAAATATGAAATGTCCGATTTTGTATCAAAAGTGTAGTTTATTATATCTCAAACAAGAAGCAGTACAATTAATCAAAGTATGTGCCTAAACTGTTGACACAGTTTTGCCATCTTAACAGTAGCGTGTTTTGACAGCAGCAAAATAGCCTGGAGCAAGTGGCAATAAAATAGTGAAAGGTGTTTTCTGCAGCTTGTTGATAATTGAATATTTTTCCTTGAAAGAAGTGGTCCGAAGCCTGGACGAAGTGGTAGTCAGTTGGTGCAAGGTCTGGTGAATATGGTGGCTGACAGAGTTTCCAAGTCCAGTGTCTGCAGTTTGAGCAACATTGTTTGTTCAACATGTGGTCGGGCATTCTTTAGGAAGAGGATTGGCCTGCTTCTGACGAGTCTCAACTGATTAATCGCGAACTTCCTCATCATTTTGTCCAATTGATTGCAGTAGACATTCACTGTAATCGATCGATCAGGTTTCGTGAAGCTATAGTGGATAATACCAGTGCTGGACCACCAGATAGACACCATTAGAGTTTTTGGATGAATATTTGGTTTTCGACTCTGTTTTGGCACTAGCGTCTTTATCCAACCATTGTGCTGAATGCTTGTGATTGTCAAAAAGAATCCATTTTTCATCACATGTAACAATATGGTGTAGAAATGGTTTGCCTTCATGTTGTGACAGCAAAGAAAGGCAAGCTTTGAGACGATTTCTCTTCTGACGCTTATTTAATTCCTACGGTACCCATCTATCCAGCTTCTTTACCTTGCCCATTTGTTTCAAATGATCCAATATTGTTGGAATACTAACGTCCAACCTTGCTGCTAATTCACACATAGGTTGAGATGGATTCACTTCCATTACAGCTTTCAGCTCATCATTGTCCACCTTGGTCTCAGATCACCCATGTGGCTCATTTTCAAGATTAATCACAAGAACAGAACTTCTCAAACCATTGACATACTGTGCGTTCATTAGCCACATCCTTCCCAAACACTTCGCTGATATTTCGAGCTGTCTACGCAGCATCAGTTCCACGAGGGAACTCATTTTCAAAAATTACAAGAATTGTTGACTTATCTATGGTTTCACAAAAATTGCTCTAAAAATAATTTGAAAGGTAATCACAAGCCAAAAACCATGCATTCTAAAGACTGAGGATGTGCTGTCACAATAAAAATAAAACAAAAAATGTCAAAGTGAAAATGTCAAGATATCAAGTGTACTTGGTACTTGAGGAAATCAGACATTTCATACTTAATGACCTAATAATATACTTAATAAAGATAATTTTTAAGTGTTGTACAGATATTATGTTATATAAAAGATAAATAGTATGGGTTATTACCTAAAATGTTAGTCGGGGCTCAGAAATTTTTTTATAACCGAATAGTAATTGGTGAGTTTTATATAAGAATATATGCCTGTATGTGTTTTTGATTTATTTAGTCATCCATCTGCCCGTGAAACATACTGAGTTCTTCATTTAGTTTCATTTAGTGCTCAACATACAAAGAGCAATAGGTCAAAATCCTAGCACTCAAGGAATATGTGGTCTTAGGATACCAAAAACCAAAACAAAACACTAGTGATTATTACATCATATGCTCACAGCCAAGATAGTGGTGTGTACAGGAAGTTTTGGGAGTGCTGAGGAAGGATACTTAATTTAATGTTGGGTTGAGATGGAGCCAGGAGAGATTTGGAGTACTAGCCATGAAGTGATAGTCAAGAATTAAAGTGGAAAGAGAACAGAAGGAATGGTATGAAAGCAGGAAGTGAAGAGAACTGGCTTTCAGAGAATTACATGTAGTTTGCCATAGCTTGAACTAGATGTCTGAGTGGGAAACTGGCTGCCAGCAGGCTGGAGAATTAGGCAGAGACAAATTTCTGACAGCCTCATAGGTGTTTGAACTTTGTTTTAGAAAAACCAAAGACTTACAAAAGAAAATTAGACCATGATCAGCTTTTTATTTTAGAAAGGACATTTGCAGCAGTTGGCTGAAGTAAAATTACTTTATTAGGGAGAGGCATTTTACCTACTTCAGCTCAGAGTTTTATGTCTAAATATGGTTTTGTTTTGTTTTTTTTTCTAGCTCTATATTTTTCTTTCAATTTTTTGAATTTTCTTTGTAAGAAAATTTTGCAAAACATTTATATAATTCCAAACTGAAGACTCTATTCCAATCCCTGTTGCTTGTACTCTCTTCCATCCATCTATAGGTAACCATTTTTAAATTAGTTGTTAGTTTATGTTGCCATTGTTGCTTTTTTTCTTTCCTTTTTCTATTTTTTTTTCCTAATTTTGTTATACAGCAGTAGCCATTGTTGCTTTTTAAAAAGTATAAGTGAGTATGTATAAATATTTCCCTTTCTCATCCAAAGGAAACATACTGTAAACATTGTTTTATATCTTGTTTTTTTTTTTTTCCACTTAACTGTATCCTGGAGATCATTCTATAGCAGCAAATAAGATATTCCTTACTCTTTGCATATTCTTAATTCTAAAGAAGAACTCTATAAAATAAATGCTTCTAATACCCAACGTAATGACATTCTAATAATAAACCTATACTATTAGAGTAGCCTAGCCTCAGGCTGTTGCTTTCATCTCCAGCTAGAACTACTACTGCCTAAAGAACATGAAAGGAAAGATTTCTGTATTCACTTAAGAATTTTGTTTTGTTGAAAAGCAATTCTTACTAGCTATGCATCTGAAATGACTAGCAAAGATATATAATTAAGAATATAGGCCCATGACAGCTCCCAAATTTAATTATTGATCCATCTACTTTTTAAGTATTTATTGAGCACCCATTTATGTAAGGTATTATACTGGAAAAAATAAACAGTACCCTCAAGAAGCTTATAAGCAGTTAAAGAGATTCTCCTGCTTAACTCTTCTTTTCTGCAGAATTAGTTTAACAGCACTTTCTTCTAACTGTTCCCTGACTACTGTATCATCAAACTTAATTGTATCTTCAGTGCTCCCCACACACCTTGATCCATTGTCTTAAATATAGCACAGAATATTTATCAGTTTACATGATTGTCTCAGGGTTATAAGTTCTTTTAATGGTGAGGACCTTATCTCATCTCAGTCTCCCCAGTGCCAAACATAATAGTTTTCAGTAAGGTTTATTGAAATGGAAGATTTCTTTTACCCTAGTGAGTTAAAGGAAAAACGAAATTGTGTGTCAGGAAAAACATCTTCTCTAATAATCCTTGCTAAAATTTCTCTTAATGGATTCAAGTAACGTATGGTTTAAAAAAAAGTACGGTGCTGTTTTTGGATCTCAGAAGTGGTGAAAGTGATCTTGATAGTGTAACCGTTTAAGAAGCAAATTTTTGCTTACTGTTTCTATGAAGAAAAATATTTCATGAGTTTTTTTTGTTTTACTTTGTAATTTTATTTTTAGTTATGAATACATAATAGTTATATCTTTAGGGTACATACATGTGATGTTTTCATACAGACATACAATGTGAATTAATGAAATCAGGGTAATTGAGGTGTCCACCACTTTAGGCATTTAACATTTTTTGTATTAGGGACATTCCAATTCCATTCTTTTAGTTATTTTAAAGTGTACCCTAACTTATTGATTATAGTCACTTTGTTATGCTGTCAAATATTGTTCATTCTATCTAACTATATTTTTGCACCTATTAGCTATCGCTACTGTATCTCCCCCAACCTCCCCACTGCACTTCCCAGCCTCTGGTAGCCATCATTCTATTCTCTGCCTCCATGAGCTCAGTTGTTTTTAATATTTAGCTCCCACATATAAGGGAGAACATGTGAGATTTGTCTCTCTGTGCTTGGCTTATTTCACTTAACATAATGTTCTCCAGTTTCTTCCACGTTCCATTAGATTTTAAAAACATGGGTATGTTTGTTCATACTATATTATTATAATTTTTTTTAGGACAGAGTCTCGCTCAGTTGCCCTGGCTAGAATGCATCTGGCATCATTACAGCTCACTGCAATCTCAAACTCCTGAGTTCAAGCAATTCTCTTGCCTCAGCCTCCTGAGTAGCTGGGACTACAGGCACCCGCCACCACGCCTAGCTAATATTTCTGTTTTTTGTAGGGATAGAGTCTCACTCTTGATCAGGCTGGTCTCCAACTCCCGACCTCAAGCAATCCTGCCTTGGCTTCCCAGATGCTAAGATTACGGGCATGAGCCTCCATACCCAGCCTTTATTAATGCTTTAAACATCTATGTATCTTACTTGTGGAATCAAAAATCTTTCTGTAAAACTTTTATTTCTCTGTTTCCATGCAGAAACTTTTAAGTCCTTGCTTTGGAAAAAGAATTACTGTTAAGTTTGCAGTCTATTTTCTTAGAGTAATACCTCCATCTGGTGGCATTTTTGAAAATTACAGAGAGAACAGGAACCTTGTGTTTTCCTGTACATGCATAAACTGTATTACTTGTGGTTTCTCATAAAGCCAGATGAAATTACATCAAAAACTGACTCTACGATATGTACCAGAAATTTAATGCCCTAGTTTTCAACAATTCAAATGTAAACACCATGTAAACAAATGACCTTGGGGAATAATAATTTACAAAATCAACTGTTCAGACCATTTCTAGGCTACTTTGGACTAAGAATTAGAAATGAAAAAAAAGCATAGTTCCTCAGTGAGCTGTTAATTGCTTTCACATGTAAATATATAGCTGTTAGGAAATATTATGAGAATTTGTTGCTATTTTAAGATTTATTATTATAGAACCTTAAGGAATTTAACTGATTTTCTCACAGAGGCAGTATTACCGACTTTTAAAAAGTAAATTACATTTTATCATAGCTCAATTATAATAAATTATATTCTCCTAGTATGAGAGAACAGAGATAAAATCGTGAAAACAACGCAGAAACTACAAGTAAATTTCTACCTGTTACTGTAAGAATTTTTAACACATTTAATCTTGACGCAATTCCTGCTTTATAATTACTAGAGCTAAATAGCCTTGTAAAGGTAGGTACCATGGCTTAAACCTCTCGTTTTCCCAAATTCTAGCCCAGGTTGCTGTACGTGGGTATATTTTGCTTACTAATCTTAGTGCTTATATTTTAGCTAGAAATGTACTAAATCTATCAAATATGTCTTGTTATTATAGATTAATTAAATTTTTCCGTTTGGCCACAGAGAGTTGAAATATGAAATAAAATTTAATGATTTGGGGCTTTTTGATGACATTTATGAAAGATTAAATTCCTGATGAATTTTGTTTGAAATCTGTTTATTTTCACATTGTAGCCAGTCGGATGACGATTCTGGGTCACCTTCAGGCTCTGGATCTGGTTCAAGTTCTGGAAGCAGTAGTGATGGAAGCAGTAGCCAGTCAGGTAGCAGTGACTCCGACTCTGGATCTGAATCAGGCAGTCAGTCAGAGTCTGAGTCAGACACTTCCCGAGAAAACAAAGTTCAAGCAAAACCACCGAAAGTTGATGGAGCTGAGGTAATAAATACCCAATGAAAGGTAGATTTTTTTGTATTACTTTGGGAAAATTTAAAGGATGGTTTTATAACATTCTTAATCTAGCTTTCAGAAAAAAACAAAAAACATTTTAGACATTAAAATTTACTTTTGGTCATTCTCAAATCTGTGACTGTATGTCTGTGGACTAATTGACTTGGAAGAGATGTAGTCTGTAAGTATAAAACACCAAGTATAAAATACACAAGTAAAACCTTTTTGATCTGTTAGGCAGAAATTGAGTTTAAAAAATATTCATTGTCTCAGATAAAAATTAAAGTCTTCATAAGGTCTACTTGTTAACCTTATAGTACATGATCTCTACATTCAGGATCTTTAAAGGAGATACTTTATTGCCAAAAGCAGGAGGATTTAGTAGAACTCAGATTCCTCAAAGATAATTGGTAGAATAGGTTAAGGGTTGTTGTGTTTGAAATAAGCTACTCCAATATGTACTAAAATTTGTCTATTATATTTCATGGTAGTATACAGTGTTATTCAGACTACCAGTCCATAATGAGATAAGATACTTCAACCAGAATATAAATCAATGCTTATTCTTTCATGGAGAAAATCTTGCTATAAAAAAAGTCAGCTGAACTAAAACAATGTGCTAGTGACATAGTTGAATTTATATTCTGACTCTGCCTCTTCACCTCACACTAATAAGATGGGTAACCACACTGTGGGTATCACTAGTATAGCATATTACCACTTTGTTTTTGAAAATAATGCACTGAACGCCAAGAGGGTATTGATTGATACCATCTGTCTGTGAAACTTAACACATCATACATTTTTTATATACAACTAAAACTCAGCATTTTATTTTAATTATATTACAATGATACTGTACATAATGTGAGTAGGGAAAATAATTTATTATTTTGAGGCAGTGAAAATGCTGGTATAATTTTTCAAAATTAATCTTTTTCCTCCAGTTTTCTCAATACTTTGTCATTCACTGGTTCGTATTTCTATTATAGTTTTGGAAATCTAGTCCTAGTATTCTGGCCGTTCAGAGATCTGCAATGCTCAAGAAGCAGCAACAGCAGCAACAGCAGCAACGTCAAGCTTCATCTAATAGTGGATCAGAAGAGGTAAGCTTCCATTATGTGCTATTATTTTAAAAGTAAACATGATGACTAATCATTTAACTAGTTTTTATGAAATTATTCAAAGTATGAAAACAAGTGTTTTGAAAGAATAAATAGGAAATACTTATCAAGAATCTTAATCTAGATATTTCATTATCTAATTCCACTTCTAGGGATTAATCCAAAATAAGTAGTGGAAAATTTATGCACATTTGCTCATCACAGCAAAACTGGAAATAAACTAAATATGAGATCCAAGGAAATAGTTCAATGTGATATATACCAAGTATGTATGTGTACACACACATATTTGAATGAAGGAATATACCATTAAATCATTTATAATTGTATTTGCATAGAATATTAATAACAATTTTTAACATAATATTTTTTGTCTGATTAGTAT
>NW_012137747.1:4711268-4712354 GCF_000956105.1 Propithecus coquereli | reverse complement strand
CGTCAAGCTTCATCTAATAGTGGATCAGAAGAGGTAAGCTTCCATTATGTGCTATTATTTTAAAAGTAAACATGATGACTAATCATTTAACTAGTGAATGCATCTGGCATCATTACAGCTCACTGCAATCTCAAACTCCTGAGTTCAAGCAATTCTCTTGCCTCAGCCTCCTGAGTAGCTAGGACTATAGGCACACACCACCATGCCTAGATAATTTTTTAAAGACTTTTTGTGAAGATGGGGTCTTGCTGTGTTGCTCAGGCTGGTCTTGAACTCCTGGGCTCAAGCAATCCTCCTGCCTCAGCCTCCTAAAGTGCTGGGATTATAGGCTTGAGCCACCGTGCCAGGCTAAGCCTTTAATCTTTAACATTTATTTTTCTGTGACCACCTGAGGTTATTATACCGCTTCTTTATCTCCCATAACCCCTCTCTCATTTATATTTTTAAACTTTAAAGATATACTTAGTCATAATATCAGAAGATCGTAGTAACTTGGGAAACAGGGGTATTGGGACTGATTTTGGAGTGATTCTGCTTGTTTGTGTTAATAGCTATTCCTACTATTCATCTGCATATGAAATTTACTTCATCTATAACATTCAACTAGAAACCACTATAATTTCTTAAAGATCTTGACTCAGAAAGTATTAAGATTATTTCAAATTCTCAATTCATGTATATTTAATTGGTTTATATTTTTTCCCTTTCATTCTTTAGAAACATTATTTCATTGTCTTATCTCTTATTTTTCTATTTGTCATTGGTATTCTGCACATTCACCTTGTGTCTAATTTGGATTTGTTACGTGTTTTTCCCACAAGATTCATACATCTTTGATGTGAAGATTCATATCTTTTATTAGTCTATCTTTTATTTTGAAAATGTAGTCATAAGGTCTACTTGTTAACCTTATAGTACATGATCTCTACATTCAGGATCTTTAAAGGAGATACTGAATGTAGAGATCATGTACTATAAGGTTAACAAGTAGACCTTATAGTACATGATCTCTACATTCAGGATCTTTAAAGGAGATACTTTATTGCCAAAAGCAGGAGGATTTAGTAGAACTCAGATTCCTCAAAG
>NW_012137747.1:4709829-4710838 GCF_000956105.1 Propithecus coquereli | reverse complement strand
CCCGATCTCCAGTGATCCTCCTGCCTCAGCCTCCTGAGTAGCTGGAACTACAGGCATGCACCACCATGCCCAGCTAATTTTTTCTGTTTTTTGCTAATCTTGCTCTTGCTCAGGCTGGTCTCAAACTCCTGACCCTCAAGCCATCCTCCTGCCTCGGTCTCCCAGAGCGCTAGGATTACAGGCGTGAGCCACTGCTCCCAGCCATTTTATCTTTCTTATTCTGTAAATCTTTCTGATATTCCTATTAATAGATATATATTGGGTCATCTAGTTTATCCTCCATGAATCTTACTGTATCATGTTTTTAATCTTTTATCGCTCTGCTGCATTCTTATTAATTTCCTCGGATCTATCCTCTAGTTTTTAAATGCAAAGTTATTATGTTATAAACTATTGTCTCCTCAGCTGTTTAACTCCTCCACTGAGTTGATAATTTCTAAACTTAGTATGGGTGCAAGCAAATAATATTTTTTAAAACAATAAGAGTTATTTGGAATGACATAGACTTGCTTGAATATAAAAACTTTGTAAAGTCCTTTACATGGCCAAAAAAAGAAAGAATGTGAAAATTTTAACTTACACTATAAAAATGTAAAATGGAGACCTTTTTCATATGTCCTGCCTCTTGCAACTTCCAATGTGCAAGCCCTAAAAAGATCTCAAAATGTAGAGAATTTGCTTCTATTTAATACTGTTTTTATCATGAATAGATATTATCATATGTGTTTGCTTGTATAACCTTCAATGTAGTCATAATTGATGTAAGTGATTCAGAGCAATGGAGCAGAAGCAATAGCTGAAATAGGATGTAACGTATATAAGATTTCAGTGTGTATCCTTCGTTTGAACTTTATATGATAGCAAAACATTAACATGTATATCCAGTATTTTTTCTTTATTGATTGGAATGAAATAGACTAACTAAAGTAGTAATTGTTGAATGTTGGTTGCTATGGTACTATTGATACTTTTTTTTTAATATTTTCTATACTGTATTTTAATGAACATG
>NW_012137747.1:4700632-4708409 GCF_000956105.1 Propithecus coquereli | reverse complement strand
AAAAAAAAAAAAAAAAATACACTTTGCTTAGCTTGGGTATGTTCTTTTCAGAAGATATCCACCTGCTTCCTGTTATATGTTGTGGATAGTTAGAAAATTTCTGACTTGTGTATTGGGTTTTACTGTTGTTATACCTAAATATTAGGTTAGTAACAGATTGACTGCATGCTAGAAACAAAATTTTTTTTCCTTGGGGCCACAGTGTTTTATTATGAAAATAGAACAAAAACTTGAAAAACAAAATGATCCTTTGTAATTTAATGTAAAATTTGTTATTTTTTATTGTTTTCTGTGCATGAGTTATACGCAATTTGAAAAATAGTTCACTCAGCTCAAAGTAAAGAGATGTGTGAGTTACATATGCTTTATGAGGCCCCGAGCTCAAAACTAGCCTGAATTAAATACAACTTAATGGCAGTTAATGTGTTAAGTATGAAATGTCCGATTTCCTTAAGTGCCAAGTTTGATAGTTGATATCTCTGACATTTTACTTTGCCACTTCATGTTTTATTTTTATTGTGAAGGTACATCCTCAGTCTTTAAAATGCACATTTGGCTTGTGCTTATCTTTCAAAAATTTTTTAGAGCAATTTTTGTAAAACTAGATAAATCAGAAACTCGTGTTATTTTCCAATATGAGTTCCCCCTTGGAACTAGTGCAGCAGAGAGAGCTCGAAATATCAGTGAAGTGTTGGGGGAGGATGTGGCTAATGAACACATAGTATCTCCATGGTTTGAGAAGTTCTGTTCTGATGATTTTAATCTTGAAAATGAACCACATGGCCACCCTGAGATCAAGGTAGATAATGATGAGCTGAAAGCTGTAGTGGAAGTGAACCTATCTCAACCTACGCGTGAATTAGCGGCAAGGTTTGACGTTAACGTTCTAACAATATTGGACCATTTGAAACAAATAGGCAAGGTAAAGAACCTGGATGGAGAGGTTCCGCATGAATTAAACAAGCATCAGAAGAGGAATCATCTTGAAGCTTGCCTTTCTTTGCTGTCACGACATGAAGGCAAACCATTTCTACACCATATCATTGCATGTGATGAAAAATAAATTCTTTTTGACATTCGCAAGCATTCAGCACAATGGTTGGATAAAGATGAAGTGCTGAAACACAGTACAAAACCGAAAAAAAGCTAATGATGTGTGTCTGGTGGTTCAGCGCTGGTATTATCCACTACAGCATAATGAAATCTGGTCAGTTGATTACAGCACATACTGCAACCAATTGGACAAAATAATGAGGATGCTTGCAGCCGAGATTGGTCAGTAGAGACAGGCCAATCTTCTTGCAAGACAGCTCTTGACTACATCGCACAATGCTGCTCAAACTACAGAGGATGGACTTAGAAACTAAACTCTCTGTCATTCTCCTTATTCACCAGACCTTGTACCAACTGACTACCACTTCTTCCAGGCTTTGGATCACTTCCTGTAAGGAAAAATACTCAATTCTCAATAAGCTACAGAAAACACCTTTCATGATTTCATCGCTGCTCACTTTCTAGCCTTCTTCACTGCTGGCATAAATAAGCTTCCATTAAGATGGCAAAACTGTGTCGATAGTTTAGGTGCATACTTTGCTTAACTGTACTGCTTCTTGTTTGAGATATGATAAACTACACTTTGATTCGAAATCGGACATTTCATATTTAATGACCTAATAGTTGCTTTTTAGGTGCTTTCAATTTCACAACCTGGGTTTTTGAAATTTTTTTCTTTTCATCTTCAATATGTACATGATTTTTAGTTATCTTGGCATGTAGTTTTTCAAGGTAATTTTTTATTTTAATTTCTGGTTATCAGTTTCCCAGTTATAGATTTTCACTTTTAACTGCAATCTCAGGTGTACCTCTGTCTTTTGACCTTTTTGTGTTTCTAATTTTAAAACTGAGTGAAGTAAGTGAGAGAATTCTTTAACTTTAAAATTCTGAGTTTCTTTTATCTATGTGTAATATAATTTTCCGTAAGTCTCTGTAATGCCAGATACTTTACTTATTTAAGAGATTATATGTTTTTGTATTTATATTCTTAAAATTTGGGGTTAAAAGAAAATAATCTTCCACCAGAATTACATGGAAGGTCTTATGCTTTTGTTTTCAGCTACTGGTGCTACTACAACCATCTATGCAGTTGAAGCAGATGGTGACCCAAATGCAGGGTTTGAAAAAAACAAGGAACCAGGAGAGATCCAGTATTTAATTAAATGGAAAGGATGGTCACATATTCACAACACTTGGGAAACTGAAGAAACCCTTAAGCAGCAGAATGTTAGAGGAATGAAAAAGTTGGATAATTATAAGAAAAAAGATCAGGAAACAAAAAGATGGTAAATATGCTTTATACCATACTATATTTTTATAGTTCAAAGATTACTAAGCTTTTTTGTTAATAATGAATACACAATGAAGAATTAAATGATAGCCTAAAATAACTATTTATAGACTTTATAGTAGGTCTTCTGTATCCACTGGTTCTGCATCCTTGGATTCAACCAACTACTAACTGAAAATAATTGGGGGGGGGGGACAATGAAAAATAATACAAATAAAAAAGCAGTATAGTATATCAACTACTTAATAGCATTTATACCATATTAGATATTAGATGTTAGAAGTATATCTGGAGATGATTTAAAGCATATCCAAGGATAGGTTAAATGCAAATACTATGCCATTTTATATAATGGACTTGAGCCTCCATGGATTTTGGTATCTGCAAGTGATCCTGGAACCAATCCCCAGCAGATACTGAGGGATGAATGTTTTCCATCTCAAGGTAAAATTCTTAGGGGTAGCTGTATCTAAACCTCTTCTTGATAACAGTCACATTGAATGTATCTCATCCATTATGTTACACATTTTAAAGTTAAAAATTAATGATGCTTTATTTCTGCTTCAATTTCTTCGTTGTTCAAACTTGGCACACATGGAAAGGGCAAAATGAGACATTTTGTGCTATAGACAGTGTTTAGGGGGATGGGTTATTTATGGGAGAATTTGAAGTGTATTCCTGGATTAATAATTTTTCAGGTTGAAAAATGCTTCTCCAGAAGATGTGGAATATTATAATTGCCAGCAAGAACTTACGGATGATCTACATAAACAATATCAAATAGTGGAACGTATAATTGGTTAGTAATAATTGATTCTCATTAAACTTCTTTTATGCTTGAAATCATCTGAAAAAAGTCATAAATTTACTGCTTACACATCAAATTCCATTGCTTCCTCTTACTAAACTAGAGTAGGGTAAACTAGATGATAATTTTTGTTTGTGTAGTTTTTACTAAGAATTATGTCTCTGAGATTAAATGTAAAAATAAATAAATGCCTGGTTTATCTCACAGCTCATTCCAATCAAAAGTCAGCGGCTGGTTATCCTGATTATTATTGCAAATGGCAGGGCCTTCCATACTCAGAATGTAGCTGGGAAGATGGAGCTCTCATTTCCAAGAAATTTCAAGCGTGCATTGATGAATATTTTAGCAGGAACCAATCAAAAACCACTCCTTTTAAAGATTGCAAAGTGAGTATTGTTTGATATTTTTAATTAAAAGTGTATCTATGCGTAATAAATATTACAAACCTGAATAAGATAATTAGATCCTGATTTTAAATAGACTAAGGTAGAATACTTGGTTGATAGGTCTTGTAGGAAGTGAGGTTCCTATAATTACTATTTGATCTTAAAGGTGGCATTGTCTTTTATCCTTGGTGAGTGGAACTGTGTCACAAAGATGTTAAAGATGTCAGAAAGTGGTGGTGATGGTGGGTAATTGTAAGGAGTGGGTTGGGGAGACCAAGTAGGGAAAATTCCTTGGAAACCAGAGATACGCTTAGTTTAAAAGGTAGCAGATACTTTCTTTGAAGGCAGGGAAGGAGAAGAGGGACATAGCCATAAGAAAGTATCCATGACTACCATGTACAGTACTTTCAAAATCTTCATAGTTTATCTAAAATTATTATGATAGTTTTAGGGTCTGTGTACTACTAGGATTTCTTTCCTTATCACAAGATTGAATTAAATTCTTCATAATGGTAATTTAGAAATCAGAAATTGAATGGGAAGCTGCCAGCTTTGTGGTTTATTTCTAGCTTGGGGATGGAGCAATAATGGTTATGAACAAATTTAACATAGCCTTTGCTTGTGAAATGAGTGAGACCCACGTATTTTGGTAGGAACTTTAATTTTCACTGTCATTTTGGTTTAAAAAAAGAAGGCACAGTATTTCACTGTGCATTCTTGTTAGAGTAGTAGAAAACAGTATTCTTTGAATCCTCAGAGGTGTTTTAAATCATGGAATCTCTGAGCTTGATGATTTTAGATGAAATTTCAAAATTTATAGTGAACACTGAGATTTTCATTGTTTAGTATAATTTTTATGTTTAATAATTCTACATATTAACATTTATTTCTACTAAAGGTATTAAAACAAAGGCCAAGATTTGTAGCCTTGAAGAAGCAACCATCCTATATTGGAGGACATGAGGGTTTAGAATTAAGAGATTATCAACTAAATGGTTTAAATTGGCTTGCTCATTCTTGGTGCAAGTAAGTATATTTTGAATCATCTATATAATTTGAGACAGTAAGAATTTTACAAATACAGGATTCAGAAAAGATTTTCGTTAACATAAAAGATGATACCCTTTGGCATTTTATATATGCTGATCTTTGTATTTCCTAGTTTATGTAAACAATACTTACTATATACTAGGAAGAAAATTCAGTGGAGTTTGAGTTTAACTTGTTTGATTGTTGTAGTTCTTAAATATGTTTCTATTCAACTTAAAAATCGCAATGTGTATACATTCCCATCTCCACTGTTGCTGGAATATTTCTTATATTTCCTAGTTATTTCTAATACCCATTTAGTCCTCTAAATTTTTTTCCTCTCTCCTATGGCCCCACTCTACTCGTGAGAGTGTATGTGACTCTGTAGGTTGCATTTTAGCTGTGGTTTTTACCCACATTCTTCCTATATACCTTTTACTTATTTAATATATGTAGATGAACTGCATTCTCAGCTTCATAATTGACTGAATATAATACTATTAATATTTAAACCTCTTTTGGCCTAAAATGATAAACTCCTTTTACTTTTCTTATACTATTAGTGACTAAGTCTTTTTAGCCAGATGCCTTTACATTTATTATTTGTAGCTAATAAAAATGGTATTCTATATAATACCTATTGGATTAATTTTATCTAGCTTCATTTAAATGTGTGTGATATAAAAAAGGTTTCTTTGTATATTTGAATCTTTTATTGCATGCATTTTTTTTTAACTTTGTAGGGGAAATAGTTGCATACTTGCCGATGAAATGGGCCTTGGAAAAACAATTCAGACGATCTCATTTCTGAACTATTTGTTTCATGAACATCAATTATATGGACCTTTTCTATTAGTAGTACCACTCTCTACTCTCACTTCCTGGCAAAGGGAGATTCAAACATGGGCTTCTCAAATGAATGCTGTGGTTTATTTAGGTGACATTAACAGCAGAAACATGGTAAGTTGTTTACCAACAAATTTAGAAATCAAGACATACTTGTCTTTGAGGATGAATATTTTTCTTCTGTCTTTATAGTCT
This sequence comes from Propithecus coquereli, assembly GCF_000956105.1. Classification (NCBI taxonomy): domain Eukaryota; kingdom Metazoa; phylum Chordata; class Mammalia; order Primates; family Indriidae; genus Propithecus; species Propithecus coquereli. Next base: position 4,702,801 of record NW_012137747.1, on the reverse strand, counting down.
TACTTTCTGACATAGAACTCGCCACAAACAAGTACCAAATATATGTTTAATGGACTATAATAAAAATTAGTTTTGGTTTAGTATTACTTCGTATTTTTTTTTAACTTTTTAATGGAAAATTTCAAATATATGTGAAAACAGACAGAAGGAGGAGTATAATAAACCATGATGTTCCCATCTCCAGTTTTACAGTTTTAACTTATTGCCAGTTTCATTTTGTCTGTACCTGTACACACTACTCTATCCTCCTAGTCATTGTGAAGCAAACCCAAGACATCATATTTCATCAATAAATGTCATATTATTAAATGAATTAATCACTTGTTTTGTTAAATGAACTTTTAGTGAAAGATGCGTGTTAAAATTGTATTTACTTCATTTTTTTAACAGAAGATTTTCATGTGCTTGGTATTTACATTCTATTTATGATAAGATCAGCATAGTGTATTGGACTATATAATGAATAATTAACTATTTTATTACATAAACATGCATAGTTATTTGTATATTTTGAATGGATTTTAATTTTATTTTAGATATTTAAGATAAAATATACTTTGCCTAATGTTTGTCTTAAAATTGTCCTTCAAATTTCTTTTTAGATAAGAACTCATGAATGGATGCATCCCCAGACCAAACGATTAAAATTTAATATATTGTTAACAACTTACGAAATTTTATTGAAGGATAAGGTATGTATTACCTATGTCTTTTTGTTTATCAGTTTTTCCTTTATCATATGTTGTGAACAGAATGAGAGGACAACTTAAATTATGGGTCAAAAACCTATAGCCTGTGGGCTTATTTTTTTATGGCCCTTGAGCTAAGAATAAGAATGGCTTTTACATTTTGAAAGGGTGTAAAGGGTTACAAAGGTATGTTACAAAGTGTACGGTGACAGAGACCATATTGTATATTTTGAATGGATTTTAATTTTATTTAAAATTAAATAAAATTGTTTAAATAAAACCTTGTTGGTCTGCAGAGTCTAAAGTATTTATCACCTGGCCTTTTACAGCAGTGGTCCCCAACATTTTTGGCACCAGGGACCAGTTTCATGGAAGACAGTTTTTCCACGGGCCAGGGAATGGTTTTGTGATGATTCAAGCGCATTACATTTATTGTGCAGTCAAACCTTTATGCTAATGATAATCTGTATTTGCAGCCACTCCCCAGAGCTAGCATCATTGCCTCACCTCCATCTCAGATCATCAGGCATTAGATTCTCATAAGGAGTGCGCAACCTGGATCCCTAAGCATGCACAGTTTATAGTAGGGTTGGCACTCTTACGAGAGCCACCACTGATCTGACAGGAGGTAGAGCTTATCTGGTGATGTGAGCCATGAGGAGCAGCTGTAAATACAGATGAAGGCGTCTCATCTGCTGCTGCTCACCTCCTGCTTTGCAGCCTGGTTCCTAACAGGCCACTGGTCCAAGGTGGGGGTGGGCATGGGGTGGGAGTATTGGGGATGGGGACCACAGCTTTACGGAAAAAACTTGCCAACTCTTGACTTAAATGAAACCAGTTTGTATAGTATCTATTGATTTGTAAAGAGGCGGAAGATACCGAATAGGATTAAGCTACCACTTAGTGAATCAGTGAAGTAGTATTTTAAATGTTTTATAGCTACTGCCTCATTTAATTCTCCCATCTATTTTGTAAGATATTTACTTTTTGTACTTTACTGAAAAGAAAGTAAGTCAGTCTCAAGAAAGTCTCAAAGACTTTAATGAACTTGCCTAAGGTCACACAGCTATTAAGTAGCAGAATGAGGCCTAGTCTAAGGAAGAGACCTAAGTTTATGTATTAGAGATCTACAGTTCATAAAAGTCATGCAGTGAATTATACCTACGCTTGGAGTAAGACACTGTTCAAAATTTGTATAGTAGTTTCTCCACATTGATATTAATAGAGACCTCTACTGAACTTAGGCTAAGAACCTTTTATAAAATTTTTAAATGGTTCTGTTGGTTTTTCCCCATTATTATTAATTTATAAGCTAGTAAAGACTTTGGCTTGATATTATACCCTAATGGTTAAATAAATCATAGAAGGAATGCATGGTTAGTTACTTGATTTAAAGATTACAATAAATCTTTCAATAATTTATTTGCAAATTAGATAAAAGTTTATTTTTAATTTTAATTTGCCTCATTTTAATAATTTG
>NW_012137747.1:4697411-4698298 GCF_000956105.1 Propithecus coquereli | reverse complement strand
GTAGTACATCTCTGGAATAGTTTAAGAATATCCCCTGTATTTCCTATGTATTGGTAGGTAGATCTAGATGCTTGTTTAGATTCAGGTTTTAATTTATGTCAAGAATATACTTTGTAGTGCAAAATGATATTCTAATTCTGGTATGGGATTCCTTTAAAAAATAGTAATACTTTTTATTTGTTGAAATTTGGAAAAGTTGAGAAAAGTGGAAAGGAGACATAGTCACCTATAATTCTCTTAATGCTAATCATGTATCATGGATGTTGAACTTAGTCTTCAAGGTACTTCTTGGTAAGTAAGGTAATAAAATACTGCCATAAATTTATGTAAAAGGTGTTAGAGTGTCACCTCTAGAGTAATTCAAAAGAAATTTTTTTCCGGATAAGGAAAAATAAATGACCTCTCATGATATTTAGCATTATCCATGGGTTGCGTTTTACTTTTTATTCCAGTGAGATATTGAATAACAAGTGATAATGAATGGTAATGAAAGAATGTGTATACTAGATAGTCAGAACTTTCAAGTCCTTTTGAAGACTAAACTTAGAAAAAGGAAGAAAATAAAATAGGTGGTAGAAGAGAAAGTAGGTCATGGTGAGAGGAAATGTTATAAGTAGTTTGGGGTAGTAAAATAACACCAAAATTTTTTATATAAGTAGTATGTCTTGTGTAATTGCAGTTTAGAGAGGAAGGGTGACTGCAACTGGGTATCGTCATGAGATTTCTTTGAGATCTGTGCAAAAGATCTAATTTCATTAACTGTCCAATGCAGTGAAATTTGTAAGGTTGAGGTAGATAACAACAGCGGACCATCTTTTTAGCTAATTTGGGGAGAAAAGTATTAATACCCTATACTCACTATGTTACATTAAGCCTTTACTGTGTAT
>NW_012137747.1:4695021-4697361 GCF_000956105.1 Propithecus coquereli | reverse complement strand
GATTTAAAGATTACAATAAATCTTTCAATAATTTATTTGCAAATTAGATAAAAGTTTATTTTTAATTTTAATTTGCCTCATTTTAATAATTTGAGTTCAGATTAAATGGGAAGGCTAAATTTGAATTCCATTTTTCTCTCAAAATATTAACTGCTTTTCTATTCATTTTAAGGCATTCCTTGGAGGTCTGAATTGGGCATTTATAGGTGTTGATGAAGCACACCGATTAAAGAATGATGACTCTCTTCTGTATAAGACCCTAATAGATTTTAAATCCAATCACCGTCTCCTTATCACTGGAACTCCTCTACAAAACTCCCTCAAAGAACTCTGGTCTTTGCTACATTTCATTATGCCAGAAAAGTAAGACAATTTTAATATTTAATTTTAATCATAGTTTTATATGGTAATAGTGGGAAAGTAATTAATGCAGGTAATAAGATCAGTAATAAGCTTTATTGCCCTAAACCTTTGATTATAAATTATTAAGAAGGAAAAAAGGAAATGGGGTCAGGTAGTGTTTGTAATAGTATTTGAATTTTTTAATTTTGTGAACTTTTTTTTTTTTTTTTTAATACAGAGATGAGGTCTTGCTTTCTTGCCCAGACTAGAGTGCAGTGGTGTAATCATAGCTTACTGTAACTTCAAACTCCTGGGCTTAAGCGATCCTCCTGCCTCACCTTGCTGAGTAGCTGGGATCACAGGCACTATCCACCATGCCTGACATCAATTTTGTACATAAACTTAAGCTGTGTGTAATAAATTACAACAGTTGATTTTGCACATGTTCAAAATACACCTGTTTGAAAAACTGAAACAATATCAGTTCTTTATACTAGCAATAACAGTGGGGTACTGGTAATCTCATTTTCTAAATAAGGAAAACTAGCCTAGACAAGGTTAAATAACTTGCACAAAGCCACGTATGTGTTATTTTTCAATAGATCCAGAACTTTAAAAGTACATTTCTTGAGAAATATTTTAGTGATAATTACTGTTGTGCCTGAAAATACTTCATATACATTTAACTCAGGGAGAATCAAAACTTACAAAACAACTACTTATATTTAACTCTCTCTCTACACGCACACACAGTGTACTTCTTGGGAGGGACATTTTTAGAAGTGATTAATTTCAGCTAATTTTCTCTCACTAAAAATACTATAGTATTTTTTGTTAAATAGTATTTTGTTTACATATGGCTACCCTGAAAAACCTCATATGCAATTTGACTCTTTCAGTGATTGTTCCACTTTCTTAAATTTTAAAGGTTTTCTTCCTGGGAAGATTTTGAAGAAGAACATGGCAAAGGGAGAGAATATGGTTATGCAAGCCTCCACAAGGAGCTTGAGCCATTTTTGTTACGCCGAGTTAAGAAAGATGTGGAAAAATCTCTTCCTGCCAAGGTTGAGCAGATTTTAAGAATGGAAATGAGTGCTTTACAGAAACAATATTACAAGTAAGCTGTATACAGAGCACATGTTCTGAACATTTAATTCTGAATACCCTCCCTGTCCTTGTCCTCATCATGGCACCTCTACTTTCTCCACAAATAGTGTCTTAGAGCAGTCGCAACTCTTGAATTTTCGAATAGTTTTATTCTATGGCATAATGGGGCAAAGGGAGATTTAATGGCATATCCAAAATCATAATTCATCTTCTAATACATCATTAATTGCTGTTTTAGATATTATACTGTTACCGTATAGAGAGTTTCTTTTACATATTAGGATTTCTCATACAAAGGTATTATGTAACTATAATAATTGACAGATGGAGGTAGAGGCCAGAGAAGGAAACTTAGAACAAAGGTTTGGGTCCTTTGCTTTTTGAAAAATATTGACAAATCAGAGCTTGTGTAAATTTTCTATGTCAAGCTCTATACAGTAACATTTTTCAAAAACGAAAATCTGTTCTGTTATCTGTTTCAACATTTAATTGCATAAAATGAGATATATTGCTATATGTACTTGGAGTCTCAGGAACATTTATATTTTATGGTAAAATCTTTAGGCACCATACATTTAAAAATATATGTATTGCATAATTTTTAGGTTTTTATTATGGAAAATTTCAAGACATAAACAAAAATAGGATAATATAATGAATTCCTGTGTACCCATCACTCATGTTCATTTTTAAGTCATAGCCAGTCTTGTTTCATCTCTAGGCTTCCCCATTTCTCTAACTCCCTATCCTTTTGAGACAAATCAGAGAGATAATTGTTCCACCCATAAATATTTTTCTGTGTTATCTCTAATAACTGATTTTATACTAGTATCCCACTTTAAAATTTTGTATTTTTTTCACATTCCAAACCTAGGAATTCCACTTTAAAAT
>NW_012137747.1:4681156-4681804 GCF_000956105.1 Propithecus coquereli | reverse complement strand
ATTTAGGTTTTATTGTCATTGTAGCATGCTACATCCAGTTAGGGTGCTAAGGAACTCAGTTCACCAAAATCACCTAGAGAGTCTAACAGAATTGAATTCAGATAACTATGCCTAATTAGGACCATGTACTCTGTTTTGATCGTATATTCTCTTTGTAACTACAGAATGCAATGTTTTTCATTCAATATAAACTTTAAACTGTCTTTTTTGCTTATTTCAACTTTTGAAAGTGTTTGAATAACACAATGCTACCTTTATGTTAGCCTACATTTTGTCCACATGTGCTTACAAGATTCTCTCTGTACTTAAAAAAAAAGCCAGTCCCATTTTATAGTTTCTGTGTAACTGTCTGGCACAGTTGTAACAGAATACCCCTAAATGGTGGTACTGTTTCATATGGAACCTCTAACCTAGAGAAATAAGGAAAATACAATGCACATCAATTCTTTCCAATTTTGGAAAGCTTTGTTTTATGACAGAGCTTCTTCCTTAACTTGGGGAGTGGTTCATAGAATTTTGCATTATATGGAGTAATGAAACAGTATCATAATCGAGGGATCTGGCAAAAACAAAATAAGCAAATCTCCTAACCAAAATGTAAAAAGGAAGGACATACTCTCAAAATAGATTCTTAAATTGAAAAACTTG
>NW_012137747.1:4678175-4679390 GCF_000956105.1 Propithecus coquereli | reverse complement strand
TAATTTGAAAAAATTGATAACTTGAGTAAATGTAGGTTATTTTTACACCATTGGGTCGATACTCATACACAGGCGGCTTTAAGGTTATCATATTAATATTTAAACAACAAACAGGAAATAAACACTGTATTTTTAGCTTCATTCCTTATGTAGGATAAGCATAGTTTTCTTGTCTGCATTTAGTTATCTACAAATTTTAATGCATTAATATTGGTAGTTAGCTCTAATGAGTGCTTTCTGTATACCACACTCTGCACAGTACCTTAAATGAGTTAAATGTTATTTAATCCTCACAAAAGTTAATATGCTGTTACTGTCCTTTTCTTTAGAGATGAGGAAACCAGGGCTTAGGGAACTTAAATCATTTATCAGAGGTCTCAGCGAGCTCCATATCTCTGTCACAGCTCTTTAAGTACTGTTTTTATGATCATAAAAATGATATTAAATTGTTCTATATCACTTGCTAGATGGACTATTGATGGGCTGGTCTGGGAGTTCCTGCAGAAGGTTATTTAGCATATTAATAGTATAAATTACTTTTTCTTGTTGTTCGGTTAGCTGCCTCTATTTCTATTGTGGTGATAATTTTGTTGAGCAGTAGGGAAAAGGAGAAATCATTCCTGGAGGAGGATTCTTAGAAATCATTTGGGTTGATCTACCTGCCCTAATGAGGAAACGAATCCAGGTTGCTTAGCAGTCATTTTTGGCTTTTGTCCATAGTCATAGTCATTATCCTAAGGATATTTAGGTTTTATTGTCATTGTAGCATGCTACATCCTTCCCCTTAGAAAAGGAAAAAAAAAAAATAAGGATAAATTTTTCTTATAGTAGTAATTCTATCAAAATTCTGGAATTTATCAGGTTGCTAACTTTTCAAATATGGATGAAGATGACATTGAGTTGGAACCTGAAAGAAATTCAAAGAATTGGGAGGAAATCATTCCAGAAGATCAGAGAAGACGATTAGAAGAAGAAGAGAGACAAAAAGAACTTGAAGAAATATATATGCTCCCAAGAATGAGAAATTGTGCAAAACAGGTAACTGTGATTAAAAAAACGTCTATAATGTAAGAATATTCACCCTGTACTTATTTTTTTTTTATCTGTGTGAAGTATTGGTCCATAGTTTGTTTTTCTTGTAATGTCTTTGATCTAATAGTGTTTTTCTTGTGAAATGAGTTGAAAAATGTGTCTTCCTCTATTCTATGTTTAAAA
>NW_012137747.1:4674010-4676454 GCF_000956105.1 Propithecus coquereli | reverse complement strand
TTTTTTGCCTGAAAGTGACTATATATGCCATTTCTTGTTTGTGTTTATTTCTACAAACTCCAAAATGATTTCCTTTTACAGTGTGAGGGAGCACAGAGTTACATTACATCTTATGAAAGGCTAAGACGAGGTTAGAAAGAATTAGAAAGAATAAGCTGTAAATACCATCCTTGACTTCGGTTAGCCTTCAGCATATCAGAGTTTCAGAATATGTACCAGGGCTTTGGAAAACCTCCAAAGACTTACAGAATATATGTTTTGATGTATCCTGTTAAAACTAATGGATATGTGGGCTTTTATGTGGGTTCAACTGGCATTTTTTATTTCAAAGATCTAATCAGCCTAGTTAGGATAGCAATGAGTGGATATTAAGAAGGAAAACAGAAAAATAGGCCAAGTAATCAATCCGTCCACCCAGAAATAGGACTAGTAATAATGTTATTGTAGTATATGTGATTCCAAATTTTTAAATGCATATCATTTGCCAAATTAAATTGGAGTCATATTAATTGGGAACTTGTTTTCTTCCCTTTGCAGTATATCATGAGTGTTAATTATTGTATAACACAATTTTTAATGGCTCCTCACTATTCCATTGTGTAGATTATTTGACTAGTCTCTTTTTGGTGAGTGTTTAGATTATTTGCGTTTTTCTTTCATGATGTAAATGATTTTATCAGTGTTCCTTCACATTTCTAATCTTCTTTGGAAAAATGCCTAGACGTGATATTGCTGGGGCAATAGAATGATAATTTTTAAGGCTTTTGATGTAATATTGCCAAATTACCCTTAAGTCAAAATACCGACCAGAAGGGTATGAATGTCCATTTTTGTGTACCATTACTAGCATTGGCTATTACTTATTTTGTGTTGGGCCAGTTGGTAGATTTTTAAACATGCGTATCATTGTTCGTTTAGTTTACATTTAAAAAAATTACCAATGAGGTAGTACAGTTTTGTATTTGTCATTTGATGAATTGCTTGTTAATAACTTTTTTCATTTTTGCAAAAGGACAGTGGTTATTTTCTTCTTGCTTTATAGTAGTGCTTTAATTATTAAGGCTATTAATAAACCTTTTTCATTAACATACTATATTTTTCTGTTTGCTTTTTAATTTTGTTTATGAATTATTTTTGATATGTAGAATAACATTTTGAAAATTCTGACAGTCTTTTATACTGCTTTTCCTTGCTCTTAAGAGAAAAGCCCTTTTTTTTTACACTAAGCCTGGGTAAATTTTTGTTCTCAAATTCCAGATTAGTTTCAATGGAAGTGAAGGGAGGCGCAGTAGAAGTAGGAGATATTCCGGATCTGATAGTGATTCTATCTCAGAAAGGAAAAGGCCAAAGAAACGGGGAAGACCACGGACCATCCCTCGGGAGAATATTAAAGGATTTAGTGATGCAGAAATTAGGCGGTAAGACAATATAAGACCATTTTCCTTCAACATGGTTTTATTAGAGGGTGAAACTAAAGTATAAAAATGCCATAATTTTCAAAAGTTAATATGAATTTTTAGAGAAGGTAAATATATGATTTGAGTAGGAATTGGGTGGTTCTGGTTTTGGGTATTCATTATAACTCTGAAAAAAACAAGTTTGGCATCGAATATTAGGTTTTTTAATTAAAAATTCTCACTGCATTTATGACTCCCAACATTATTAATTTTTTTGTGGTAATTTAGTTCTGTGTTTTTCTAGTTTCTTAACACTGAGGTGATTTCTTTTTTGAAAGCAACCATGTTAAAGGCATTTCTGATATGTCCAAGTAGGAATTGAGGTGAGGTGATGTTGACCATGCAGGATAAATTATAGCTTCTGTTCAAAATATGTTTATATATAACTATTTCTTCAAGGGGAATGGAATAACAGCTTACTTTTATTTGTGTAATAGTTTTGCATGTGAAATTTACAAAAACATTGTTCATTTTTGTATTTCATGTTTGTTGTTTCTTTCAATCCATTGTAACTCTTTTCTTTTAAATCACAGACCTGACTGATAAAGTTCTTCCTCATTCTTTTTACCAGAAAACTAAATACATTATTAGCTTTTATAAGGGTACTTTTATGACCATTGGACTTTCTGTCTTTAGTTGAAGAAGCATTTCAACTTCTACTTTTCCTGGATACTTTTCCTCATCCATCAACCACTTAAGTAGCCTTCTTCTAAAGTGAAATTATTATTTTTCATTGTTGGTATAATTAATACCATACATCTGAATTAAAGCCATTCAGTAAACTTTTATCAGCACTTAGAATGTGAGGAGGTGTCATATAATTGATCATTGTTCTGGAGACACTTGTTGAGGTAGCTTTGAACCTCTTTTTCTTTTTTGCCTTGTGAAAATAATAAAGTAATTTCTAAAATTAAATTTAGCTTCTATTGTTTTATTTATAATGATACCTAAACATCATCCTGGGTATTAAATTATATCTTGTCTTGG
>NW_012137747.1:4658397-4660020 GCF_000956105.1 Propithecus coquereli | reverse complement strand
AATTAATGTAAATGCATGAATATCCTCCATCAGTCTTCGTAAGTGATCTTTTTTGTATCACAGAGATGAAGAATGGAATAGTTTTAAACATGGACTCTAAAGCCAGGCTTTTGGGGCTTCATTGATTCTGCTATGATAAGGAGTTCCATTTTATCTCAGAATAGCTCTGAATATTAAGAAATTCAATGGCCTTCTCTCAGCTTTCATTCTTCTCGACATCTTTGCCTTATTTATTACCTCTTGATATTCTTCTCTTTCACTGATTGTCTTCCTAAACGACAGTGTCACTTAGTAGTCAAGAAAGAACACAGTGGCTACAATGAACACTATTTGTGTGATGGGCACGCTTACTTACAGCCATGACTCAAGCATTACAAAGCAATCCACGTAACTAAAAACAATTGTACCCCCCTAATACTTTGAAATTTATAAAAAAAAGAAAGCAAGCTCATGGGGTTTGAGGTTAGAACTGGGTTTGAGAGATGTCATTTTATTCTAAGTTTCAGTTTCTTCTTCTGTGAAATAGATTAAAACACTATTGCAAAAGACCATTGTCAGGATCAAATGAGGTTCACTGAAAGTAAAGCATAGCCTCTGGCACCTAATAAATGCTTTGTAAGTATTAATCCAATTACCATCTTCAGGCCTTAACATAGATTTTAGTCATCAGTTCCTTCTTTCTCCCCCCCTCCCATCTAGTCAATAAGCAAATCCTATTTGCCCTACACACTGATCTAAGCCACAGCCATCTCTTTTCTGAATTATTTCAATAGCCTCAATGGCTGTTCTTACTGTTTCTACCCTTCCTATCCCACCCAATACCCTGCCCATCCCTCAGTTTGTGCTTCACACAGCAATCACAGTGATCATGATTGTTGTAGGAGGAATAAAATCACTCCATGTTACTACTTTGCTTAAAACTCTAAAATGACTTTCCATTGTATTTAGGAGAAAAAATTCTTAACAGCCTAAAAGGTACAGAATCTGGTTAATTCCCATAAACCCTTGCTGCTTCTCTTAACTCACTTGGTTCCAGCCACACTGACATGCATATTGTTCCTTAAACACGTCAAGCAAGTTTTAGGACATTCATGCTTTTTCTTCCCTCCAATTGGAATGACTTACTCCATAATTTTCTTTAGGTGTCTGCTCAAACATTGCCCTTACCTGAAATCTTACATAAGATAGGAAGCTCCCTGTTCTTTCTTGCATTATTTTTCTTTATCACAGTTGTCACCATCTAACACACTATGTCTTATTTATTTATTGGCTTTCTTATGCTAGAGTCCAGGTTCCATAAAGGCAAGATCTGTTTTATATACTGCTTTATTGCCCGGGTCCAAAACAGTGCCAAGAATATAATATGTGCTCAACTTACATATGTCGAATAAATTATTTTCTAGCAGAATGTAAACTGCAAAGTTGAACAAAAAATAGTAAACATAAAAAACAGCTATGAATAACACAAAACATTAGAAAGGAAATTAAATATTTTCCCTCTCAAAAAATGCATCAGATCTGGCTTGATGCTAGTTTTAACTGCAAAGAGTATGCAATTCCACTGTTATTTAAATTATTCCTGACAAAAACTGGAAAACTTCTCATCTGATTTGGACAAAGAGG
>NW_012137747.1:4653075-4658347 GCF_000956105.1 Propithecus coquereli | reverse complement strand
TGGTACCACTTTATTTAACATACATACCTGAAAAATGTCTTATTTTGTTACAGATTAGATGCAATTGCTCGAGATGCTGAATTAGTTGATAAGTCAGAAACAGACCTTAGACGACTAGGAGAATTGGTACATAATGGTTGTATTAAAGCTTTAAAGGATAGTTCTTCAGGAACAGAACGAACAGGTAATGTTAAAATGAGAGCGTTTTGAAGAGAAATAAATGAAAGTTTCAAAATATGCTTTTATTGAGTTACGTATTGTATCTTAAATTACCTATTCATCAAAAGATGCTTTACAAAACAAAGGAAGGCCATTCTGGGTAATAGGAAATAGAGAACAAAATTATAGTTTGGAAGGGCAGTAGAATCTATCCTGTAGAGCCCCTAGTATATTCTGGCTGGGATGTAACATCAGGAATTATTGATTGTACTATTTTTTTAGTATAGATGACTGGGGAAAGAAACTGTAAATATATATGTTTAAAATTGGTTTGGGACATAATTATTTCATTGTTTATTTTTTTATTCATCTACCTGAATAAAAATAATCAGATGTACTAAAAAAAATCATGCTGGAACTCTTATTTAGAGACTAACAGTATTAATAGATTGATCCATCTTATGTAATTGATAAAGAAGTTATATGAAATACTTTTTGTGAATCCACATATGCTAGATTATAATCACTAGTATATATGTAGTGAAATTTAAGATTTGCCAGCAATTCCCTCTTTAATAATATAAATAAGGAATACTAATTAATATAAATGATAGTGCATGTTGCTTTGTGTTTTGTAAAATTACATTTTATACTTTATTTGTACTCTTTTTTAAAAAATTAAGGTGGTAGACTTGGAAAAGTAAAGGGTCCAACATTCCGAATATCAGGAGTACAAGTGAATGCCAAGCTAGTCATCGCCCATGAAGAGGAATTAATACCTTTGCACAAATCCATTCCTTCAGATCCAGAAGAAAGAAAGCAGTGAGTTATTTGCTTTTTCCATTGTAAAATTTTTGTTACTCAGTAATTACGATATGAATGTAAAATTTTTATGGTGTTATTGGCTGGTTTCAAACAAAAATTTAAAAAACATGGTATTTTGAAGTTCTAATGACTCGTGTTTTTCAAAATTTATTTTGTAATAAGACACTTTATAAACTTGACAGCAATTATTAACTTTAATGCTAGGTATACTATCCCATGTCATACGAAGGCAGCTCATTTTGATATAGACTGGGGCAAAGAAGATGATTCCAATTTGTTAATTGGTATCTATGAATATGGATATGGAAGCTGGGAAATGATTAAAATGGATCCTGACCTCAGTCTAACACACAAGGTACTTATCTATTTTTTATTCTATTAACCATTAATGTTGAATTTAATTTGTTCTAATTTTTACTTTTAAATTATGTTGAAAATTAACTGGCAATCAGGAAACCAAGGTAATAGCTAGTTGTGTGATTTGGGCTTCTTTACAAGCTACTTTTCTTGAAAGGATTGAATTTAAATGATACCTGAGATTTTGCTTTACCTCTGAAATCATGTTATTAATATTAAGGCATTAGGTGTATTTTTCTTCAGATTATTAGGTTATGAGTAAATCTTTCATTCCATCATTAACCTTTTAAAAATATTTTTTATTGATACATAATGGATGTACATATTTTTAGGTACATGTGATAATTTGGTACATTCAAATACTGTGTAAAGATCAAATCAGGGTAATTGAGATATCCTTCACCTTAAATATTTATCTTTTCTTTACACTAGGAATATTTGAATTAATTCTCTTCCAGCTATTTTGAAATGTATAATAGATTATTAACTATAGTCACCCTCCTTGATCTATCAAACACCAGGTCTTATTTCTTCTATCTAACTGTATATTTGTTCCTATTCATCATTAACTTTATTATTCAAGTAAGCATAAAAAAGAATTCTTAAAATCTTTTATGATTTTTTAAAAAATATCAGTGTTTAGTATTTTTGATTATCTGCTTTGCCTAAAATGGAAAACACTAGAATTTCCTTATTGTTTGTGTTTTGTATTTGTACCTTGTCACTGACAAATGGGAACCTCTAGATAATGGTGCTTTGTCATTTGTTACTGTGAAGAAAAGAACTGAAATAGTTTAGATTCCCACTGTAAGTTTCTTCACAGTGCATGCTTTGGGTTCTCTTCTAGAAGGATGATACTTTGTATTCTAGGAATTTTTGTATGTATTATAGCTATTGAGAGAGGAAAGGAATTTAAAGACAATGTCATGTTTAGTAACGCTAGATGCAGTTTTGTATATTTCATAGAAATTTGTAACCTCACATTTTGTGTTTTCATTTTGAAAGGAAATAACATGAGGGATTTTTGAGGTATATTTATTTAGAATTCATTTCCAGGATAATTAAATCTTTAATTCTGGCTTATTTATTTTGCATTGAGTTGTTTATGTCTTCAGATATTAAGAATTACAACTTGTTAGTGAATTATATTTTGAAAAATGATTAAACATTTTTTGACCATTTCTCATGTTATTTATTAAAGACAACCTGAAAAAATAAATTGCCTTTTCAGATTCTTCCAGACGATCCTGATAAAAAGCCACAAGCAAAACAGTTGCAGACACGTGCAGACTACCTCATCAAATTACTTAGTAAAGATCTTGCAAGAAAAGAAGCTCAGAGACTTTCTGGTGCGGTAAGTTAAAATTTAAATACTTAAGAGCAGTTTACTTTTTAGTAAGATAAATCTACTTTACTTGACCGTGCTAAACATCTGTAGTAAATATGAACTTATATAAGTGTATTTTTCTATAATTTAATAGTTTTATTTGAAAATGTTACCATGTTCAAATTTTACCTTAAATTATTTCAGCATAAATGTCTAAAACTGTTGAATCATATCTTTTAGAAGTGGGATCCTGTTTTTTCTGGTATTTGGAGAAGGAGACTAAAAACTCGTAGAATACTTATTGACAGGTCAAACCTGCATTACTGTTTTATTTAGAGGCATTTTATTTGGAGCTTAAAGAACTGTGTCAAAAGTCATGAGCTTATTTATGAAGGGACTTCAAAAAAGTAGGAAAGAAAACATTAAAAGGGAGATAATTGGAAACTTAATGCAACTTTTTTTTGTTATTGTGTTTTTGGCCTCCATTTCCTGTTGATGAGTTTAAAGCAACTTTTAAAAGTTTACCTACGGGTTGGGGTCGAGCAAGGTGGCTTACGCCTATAATCCTAGCACTTTGGGAGGCTGAGGCTGGAGGATTATTTGAGATCAGGAGTTCGAGACCAGCCTGAGCAAAAGTGAGACCTGTCTCTTCAAAAAAAAAATAGAAAAAATTAGCCGGGTTTGGTGGCATGTGCTTGTAGTGCCAGCTATTTGGGAGGCTGAGGCAGGAGGATCACTTGAGCCCAGGAGTTTGAGGCTGTAATGAGCTATGATGATGCCACCGCACTCCAGCCTGGGTGACAGAGTGAGACTCTGTCTCAGAACAAAAAAAAAAGTTTACGTATGACCACAATGTCAGTAACCACCTATGTACCATTAAACATAATTTCTGATGTTATTTCTGGTACCATTGAATTTAGTTGAAGGTGATACTAATCTAAGAGGGTGAAAAATCCATTTCTAGTTTGTCATGTCACCTTTATTGGCTTTTTAAGATGGGCACAGCTTATTATCAACAGAATAAGGATTGGGTAAGAAAATGTGTTTTGTTAAATTTGATATTTATGAAGTTTTAAAAAGTGAAATCCATAGACTTGATTAAAATAAAAATAATTATTTTAAGGGAGGTTCAAAGAGAAGAAAAGCAAGAGCTAAGAAGAATAAAGCAATGAAGTCTATAAAAATAAAAGAGGAAATAAAGAGTGATTCTTCTCTGCCTTCAGATAAGTCCGATGAAGATGATGATAAGGTAAAAATGTATTTTAGACCAACAACCTTTTCTATGGAAAGGAAACATGGCATGTTTTTATGTACATTATGTTTAAACTAAGGCCTGAAATTTTACTTTCAGGTACTGAAGTTTTTTTATTTTTACTTTTTTATGGTTGATAACATAGTCTCATTTATAGAATAGAATTCTGCCTATCCACTAGATACTATATATCACTAGAGGCATAGATCAAAGGTCCTTCCTTTTCAAACATTTGCCAATTAAATGAGCCTTTGTCTCCTTGAATTTTATTATGAATTTGAATGGGACTACCTTACCTTAGAGTTTATAGGAAGGTAAACATTGCATGTATCATTAATTAGGGAGATTCTGGGTTATCACTTTCAGAATCCACATACATGCAATCTATAGACATGTGAAGAAAAATTAGTCTATGTCAAAATTTGGTTAGTAATACATTGGCCATACTTGCACTTTCTAGGATGAAATCACTTCTGTGAAACATCCAAATAAAAAAATTAAAACAGAAAGAGACAGTGAAGAAAAACCTGAGCCAGATGTTTGTATAAAGAAGGAACCAGAAGAAAAGAGGGAAGCAAAAGAAAAGGAGAATAAAAAAGAACTTAAAAGGGAGATAAAAGAAAAAGAGGATAAGAAAGATATAAAGGAAAAAGATTTTAAAGAAAAAAGAGAAAACAAAGTAAAAGAAGCTATGCAGAAAGAAAAAGACATAAAGGAAGAAAAGGTATGCAAATCATAATGTAAAATTTAGAAACTAAAATAGCGTATTTACATTTTAGGAGACTAAATTGCGTATCAGCCCATATTAGTCTCAGTAACTGAGTTCTTTAAAAAGTTTGTGCGGGTATGTAGTAGAGGAGAAAAAACAGGTTTGAACACTTTTTTAAGGGCCTTAACTATAGGGTAACATAACAGAGTAGCTTTATTTTTGTATTTTTGGTTTTCCCAAATAAAATTGGGGGGAAAAAGCAAATTCAAATAGATAAGAATATTCACTGAAAACAAGCACTTATAGAATAAAATGAGATAGTAATTGTTTTCTGGAAGTGTTAATCATTTTGCCTTTGTTGTTGGGTTTTTGTTCTATTTCCTTGTTCTTCAGTTGAGCGAATCCAAGTCTGATAGTAAGGAAAGATCTAAGAAGTCTTTAATGTCAGATGCTCCAGTTCATATCACTGCAAGTAGTGAACCAGTTCCCATATCTGAAGAATCTGAAGAGTTGGATCAGAAGACATTCAGTATTGTAAGCTGTAGACTTTCTGATCATTAGTATTAATTAAAATGTTTAAATTATAATTTTATCATTTAAAGCTTTTAATTTAGAAAGGTATTTCAATTTGATACTACTGCCA
>NW_012137747.1:4641239-4648805 GCF_000956105.1 Propithecus coquereli | reverse complement strand
GCAGTTTATTAACTTCCTACCTTATGCTTTTGTGAGTTAACTGTAGAATGTAGATATGTTAGAGATAGTCTGTAAATTCATATAAAGGCTAGATGAATTTTCTCAGTTCTGTGGATTTCAGTCAGGTGTCATTCAATTTTTTTTCTTGCTAAGTTTACTTTTAAAATTTATTTCAAGGTAAATATCATACCTGTAGTCAGTATATTTGTGTCTTCTGGGGACTTACTACCCTAACATAGTATTGTTTTTGTTTGTTTGAGGTATATTTGACAATTAAAAATTGGATATATTTAAGGTGTACAATTTGATTTGATATACATTGTGAAATAAGCAACATAATCTATTAATATGAATAATTACTAATTCATATCTTGAGATGGGAATAAAGGTACCATGCTATACCTGGTTTATAGTGTCTGGTCATGTGACTCTTGGGACCATTATATTACCATTATAAAATGATAATTTTTAATGTATTATTTAGGACAGTTCTTTACAAGCTTAATCCATATTATCTGATGCCATTTCTACTCAGACTAACGTACTGTTTCCTCATATGCATGATCTGTATCACAATATGAAGCTGTGAGTTCCTTCCTGGTATGTTACTTTACATCTCCTTGGTGCATTTCAAATTAGGATTGATTACTACTTTTCACTACAAAGATTATAAAATGAAGGCATTTGAAAGAGAAGTAAAATTTAATGTTTTTTCATTAGCGTCTTACTCACATACGAAGTTTTAACGAATACATATGAGAATGAATCTTCTTAGACTTTGTTCCAGAGAGGGCCATATTTGTGTGTTTCTGTATGGAGAGGAGAGAGGTTTCATGAAAAAGCTAAATATTCTCCAAACTAATTTGCCATTTTTTTCTTCTAGAAACCTGTGGATTTTTGTATCTAAGTTTACTGAGTTTGATGCAAGAAAATTACATAAATTATATAAGCATGCTATTAAAAAACGGCAGGAATCTCAGGTAAATTAGTGCATCATATTTTTTCCCCTTAATCATGAGACAGTCTTTCTTACAAAAGAATTCCATTAATAAAGGAAGGAATGAGGGAAATGGAAATCCACCGTTAGACTACTATAGTAATAACTGTTGCAGGAAAGATCCACAGAAAGAAACTAAAATTAGTGGGCAAGAAAACAGGATATTGGTACAGTCTAAAAAATCTCCAAGATGTTTAACATCTTTGTTAAGATATTTATTAACAAAGGGTAAACAATAGCTTTATAGAGGAGAAACTTGCCTGACACCACCTTAAGTAATTGATAAGGTTAATGTCACTAGTAGTAAGATATATCAACATCATGAACCCTCTGATACAGTGTACTGAGAAAGACACATCACTTCTGTGGAATTGTTGCTAAAAATGCATTACCTCAATCTAATATGAGAAAAATACTAAATAAACCCTAATTGAGGGATATTCTATAAAATAACTGGTAATCTTCAAAGGCACTAAGATTACAAAATATAAGACTAAGGGGCTGTCACAGAAAAAGACATGACAACAAAGTGTAATGTGGGGTTCCAAATTGGATCCTGGAGCAGAAAAAGAACATCAGTGGAAAAATGTGAAATCGGGATATATATGTACATTCTTATTGGAAGACTATTCAGATCAGGATTTTCCTTTTAAGGATTCCTCTAACCCCTTGTTTTGTAAGAGTATTTGAAGTCATGTTAAAAGATTCTTACATGTGTGCATTCATTCTAGCAAAACAGTGATCAGAACAGCAACTTGAATGCTCATGTGATTAGAAATGCAGGTAAGTAAATCTTACTAATTGTTTTGGAAAGTAAATTCAAAAATGATTTTCCATTTTTTGGTTTTGTTGTAGATAATCCAAATTATAAAAAGGATTTTTGAGTTAAATACCTTTATGTTGAGAAAATACTGTAATTCTAAAGCATACTTGCATTATTTTATAAAATCTATTCTCTCAAGCAGTAATCCATTTTAGCTTATTGTTATTCCTTTCCATTAATCAACCTTTGGCCAGTTTCTAGAAATTATAGAATAATTGTTAGAATGAACGTATATTCTTATGTCATTTGGAATATCATTCTTTCTATAAGAGTGACAAAAGTATAGTCTTCTGAGAAGGGATTGGGCTCCATATTTTTCAGTTCTGATTTTTCACATTTCAGAATCAAATGACCCTTTTTAAACCTTAGCACTGATTTTATAGACCACCTGCCTGTATTTGGGAGCTGATTTTGTTTTAGCAGTTGAAACATGAGTTTTTGTTATCTAGCAGCAAAGTTAGTTTTGCCACATAGTTTTTTGAAAGTCATTAACAAAAGTTGGACTTCTTTTTAATTTAACAGATGTGGAAAGATTAAAAGAGAATACAAATCATGATGATAGCAGCAGGGATAGTTATTCCTCTGATAGACACTTATCTCAGTACCATGATCATCATAAAGACCGACATCAGGGAGATTCTTATAAAAAGAGTGATTCCAGGAAACGACCCTATTCTTCTTTTAGTAATGGTAAAGATCATCGTGATTGGGATCACCACAAGCAAGACAGCAGGTAAACTTGATAGTCACTTTAAAAATTTTGTTTGTACATCTTTCTCCTCTTGATTATGTTTGCTCTATTAGACCTGTCAGCCAATTCAATCTTCACTCAAAACAAGGCTTGTGAAATGAATGTGTTGGTGTATAATCAAGAAAATTTGATATTAATATATAGTACTCTTTGTTAATGTTAAGAACAAAATTTATCTATAAAATAAATGGTTTTTGAATTATAAAATTAAGATCAAAATATGCAATAAGAAATTTGGTGGAAGGAATTCTATAATTATAAGTTGTAGAATTGATTTTTGTTGATTTTAGAGACTGTTCAATTCAAATACTCTTCAAAATATTATAAAGAAGTAAAATAAAAGCTTTATAGAATAATTGTTCAAATTTGGTTGGTGAAATTTTGCATTCCATATTTTAAAGAATGAGGGGGAAAAGTAATTTATATGAGCACACCTCACTGAGGTTAAATGTAATCTCAGCAGTCTGGGGTAGTCTTGAAACCAGAAAGTTTTCTTGTTTATTGTTGTTTTTTGAAGCCTTTAAACAGTAGGCAGCCTAAATGTAGTAACAACAGCAGAATACTTTTTATTCCTTTATTGATAAAGGAGTATTTTTTATAATTTCACAGACTTAAGAGTATAATTTATGTTGTTTGTAGTAAGGACCTTTAGTTAACAAAAAACACATTATGTTCAGTTGTATTGTATTGGAAAAGGCAAACATTTTAGAGCTCACTTCTCATTAAATTGCCACATTTATTTATTTTTTAACAAACTGCCACATTTATGTGTGGAGTAAACGTCTTAATAATTATTTATGTGTCAAGCCTTATTATATATAACTAGTCCAACTTGAGGAAGCTTTTAATAGACATTGCCCACCAATGAAAATTTTCCTTTACAGATTATTTCATAGTCTGTGTTCTAGCATTTTTTATTTTTTTCCTCTTCAGAAGTTTGTAAAAGGCTCTAATTACAAGGGTATTTTGGGTAGCTGTAATTATCTTAATTTCAACTTCCAGACAATTAAGATGCATTAATACAAATGATGCATAAAATAAAAAACTAATTCTCTAAAATAGGCATTTGAAATTAGGTGTTATCTGAGATGCACTGTGTATGGTTCACTTTAGTTTATGAATCGAATAGTTTTTCCAAAGAAATATTCCCAGTGATTTTTAAGTTAATTTAGGAAGTTTTGTAATGAAACACTGGAGTTGTATACAATTAAAAGTATGTTTTAAAGTACTTTTTTTGTTTTACTTTTTAATAAGATTTTATTTAGTAATATTTTAGTTTGCATTATTAATTTAACTAAAATTCCCAATTTCTCTTATATTAGATATTACAGTGACAGAGAAAAACACAGAAAACTGGATGATCACAGGAGTAGAGACCACAGGTCAAATTTGGAAGGAAGTTTAAAAGATAGATCTCATTCTGATCATCGTTCTCATTCAGATCATCGGTTGCATTCAGACCACCGGTCAAGCTCTGAATATACACACCATAAATCTTCCAGGGATTATAGGTATCACTCAGATTGGCAAATGGACCACAGAGCTTCCAGTAGTGGCCCTAGGTCACCACTAGATCAGAGGTCTCCTTATGGCTCCAGATCTCCATTTGAACATTCAGTTGAACACAAAAGTACACCTGAGCATACCTGGAGTAGTCGGAAAACATAACAAAAACTGATACTTTGTCTTTCTGGACTTTTCTTTTAGCCATATATCATAAACCAACACAGTAATTGCCTTACATGACTTGAAAGATATAAACAGATCTTCTATCAGTAGCAGTATTGTTACTTCTTTCCAGGATGCAAGGTCTATTATCCCAACAGAAGAGAAAATATTTTTATATTTAAGGATTATGCTGCACTGTGCTACAAATATTGTAGTACTTTTTTTTTTTCTTTTTTAAAGAAATGGAAAATGTTTACTATTACAGGGACCTCAACACTGCCCTCCCATATAGGCTGGATAAAACTGTTTTTTAAGTCAGTAATTTTAGACTGACCTCCATTTAAATTATGTTTATATATGAACTTTACTCTGACCTGTGATCATGTTTCAGGAAGGAATGAAAGAGAGTTCTTTCTTAATAAAGAAAAACACTCAAGGACTTTGTTCACTTTCCAAAGCTACTTGTTTACATTGTACACTGCGACCACCTTGCCGCTTTTCATCACAAGCTTGAATATTTAAATTCTGTACTTATATCTGTAAAATAGCCAGGAATTTCCTGTTTGTGATCTATTATTATGCCTTTTTACAAAAGAAAAAAATGGCTGTAAATTATTGTAAATGGATTAAATGAACTTTCCTTACTTCCTTCCCCTTCTCAGGCTTTTTTTGACTGTTCCTTTCCCTACCAACTCAGGCATTCTTATTAAAAAAAAAAATCAGTGTAATAACACTTTTTAATGATTTGTCTTGATGGAATCATTGTTTAGAATGTAAAAATGGGGAAAGGGGCCACTTAATTCCATTAGTCCTCTTTTTATATCGACTATTTTATTAGATACATGTTATTTCTTCCCCTTTTTTTCTTTTTTTAGTCAATATTGTGTTTGTAGTTTTTTTAAATGATGAGATAATATGTAAAATCTAAACTGCATGCTCTGGAAACATTTTTCAGATGCATTTGGTTTAAAAGGGTAGGTGTATGAACACTTTCAGAATCCAAAACAGCCAAAAGTTATTGTAAATCCATTTGTTTTCCCTTTTCATATGGGCAATAATGTCAAATGTGCTATGCAGCCAGGTTAACATTTTAGATAAACTTGATTGACTTTTAATATAAACTGTTACAATGCACACTGATTGTATATAAAAACCTTATATATGACAAATTAAATTTAAGAAAAAGGACGTGGGCTCCTGTAATTTTCTGCTGCATTCTTATTCCCTCAAGCACTTAACTTTTTTTTTTTTTTTTTAAGTAACATATGGCTCCCAGAAAAAGGATATTTTGGTAAGCAGTTGAATATTGGTAATTTGTAGCACTGCAACTAAATCTATTTTGAAGACTATATGAATCTTTCTATAAAATAAAATTTAGGTCATAGAAATTTTTGTCAGACTCTTGCCTTCCTGTAGATATTCTTTTAGGATGCCTTATATTTATTCACAGATTTTTATTTTGTTATATGCGGTGGGAATTTTTAAATCATGTGGCATACATACTTGGAAGTATGCTGTGATATAACAAATTTGAATCTTAACTTTGACAAATATATGGATGTATTGCTATAATATTCCTATACATGTCCCTGTTGATTAGCATTGGGAGCAATCTATAGAAATTTGTAGATGTATTTTTTTTAATATTTTCCTTTTATCCAGTTAGGTCTAAAATATATACTATGTGTACAAAATAAAGCTTTTCTTTTTTTTTTTCTTTAAAGCAGTAATTTCTCCTTTAGATACAGTTACCCTGAAGAATCCTGGTGTATGAGATAAAATCATAATATTAACACAGTAAATGGATCAGAACTGACATTTTTAAATTCATCACTTTGTAGCTGGGACATTTGCATTATATCTTATTGTGTAAATTTCATAGAACGATATTACATTTTTGACACATGGGAATGGGCTCTAACATTTTTAACAGTGCTACATTTAGTTGAACATTTCAGTCAACTAGCTGAGTTGAATGAAAAATCTAAAACTGTGTAACATTT
The DNA here is from genome assembly GCF_000956105.1 of Propithecus coquereli. Taxonomy (NCBI): domain Eukaryota; kingdom Metazoa; phylum Chordata; class Mammalia; order Primates; family Indriidae; genus Propithecus; species Propithecus coquereli. Next base: position 4,642,563 of record NW_012137747.1, on the reverse strand, counting down.
ATTAATTGACAGAAAGTATGTTCATTATTTGTAAGAAGTCAGCAATTATGTAGAAAAGGAATAAGCCACAAAATTTTTAAGACACAATGGAGAAGGACATCAGTACATAGATACAACAGGGAACATTCTCTATAAAATATGCTTATTTTTTGTCTTTTACATACTCATTCTACTTTGCTACTTTTATCCAGTTATGTTTAATTTTTCAAGGATGAGAGATTATGCATAGTACTGTACCAATTAACCCTCCACTTTAATAATATCCAATAAATGATTCTTAACTAAAAGCAATGGCCTGTTTGCTTATAAAGGAAATAGTCTTTGTTTAGGGTATGTTATCAATTAGTTTTCAGACTGGAAAACTGGAATATTTTTTCGTTCATTAATTTCAGAATGAGTGGCTTAATAAAGTGAGAACCTTTACAATTTTATGTAATGTAGATTACATATACGATAATTTCTTTTTGTAATCTTTGTAGTTATATAATGAAAGGGTTGAGTAGGTTATGTGCTGATTTAAGACAGATTATCGTTCATTTTCATGAGTTATCAAGACTATGCACTAAGGGTAAATGATATGATTTTTATCTCTGTATCACGTTACTATGTTTCTGACTAGAAAATGATTTTTAGACCATAAATAACTCATAACTTTATAAATACAACAGCTTTAAAAAGGAATGGGGGTTTGGAAAAGCAACTAATCTTTACATAAGGGATTTTGTTTTTAAGACTTTTCCAGCTTCATCTGAAACATAACTGGTAAGTGTGGGTTGTTAACATTTTGAGTAGTTCGTTACTTAGCAAATAATGCAAAAATATTTTTAAATAGTTCTGAATTGATATATAAAAGCATTAATATAAATGCCTCTATCAGACATTTAAATTCAAGACTCAAAAAAATACAAATAAAACTATTACATATATTGTAGCACCGTATACAAGATTTATGATGGGTGGAGGGTGTTACAGGGTAGGTAACTAGTCAGTAGTGCAACAACAAAAATATCTGAGACAATGTCAAAATCTCTGTTAATATTCCTAAACATGCAATTATAATTTGGAAGAAAACATTCAATTGAAATTATATTTTTTACTAGCAATGACTAGTAATTGGATTTGTAGAACACTTTATGTTCATTTTTAATTTAAAAAAAATTTAGGATCTAACAGGTTGATTTCATTACAGGAAATTTTTGAATTCTTAGTAAAGAACGATCCAAGGATAGGAAATCTTAGCTCTGTAAAAGAATGAAAGGTGAGGTGGGGTAAAGTGGCTCATGCCTGTAATCCTAGCACTCTAGGAGGCTGAGGCGGGTGGATC
>NW_012137747.1:4637126-4640739 GCF_000956105.1 Propithecus coquereli | reverse complement strand
GTAGCTCAAACTCCCAAATGAATGAGATACTTTTAATTCTATATTCCACTCTACAATTGAGTCTTGATCTAAACATTAAAGAGGTATGAACAGTCTCAAACTTAATGATTCTATGAGGTAAGGATGTTGATGACATACATAGTTTGAAAATGTGGGTTATATTGTAATTTCATTATTATAGACTACTATTAATTAGGTTTCCAATCTGTAGAATGAGCTGTGGAACTGAACTGCCATGAGTTTTTTTTTCCTCTGTTTACTTTTCAAATCTTTGCTTTATTTTCTTTGCTCGGGTGTTGCCTCTTGCTCAATTGTTTCTGGAATTTCTGTGGTATTGCTATTGATATGACTTGATTTCTCTCCTCTCAACACCTTTACTATTTCCTCTTTCGGTGCAGAATATCTCCAGCTTCAACCATTCCCCTGAACTCATCTATACTTAGATAGCTAGTAGATATCTAATCTTAATATATGTAAAACCAAACTCATCCCTTCTATACCAATAACATTAAAAATTTTAAAAACCATTTATCTTTGATAAATTTACAGCTTTCTGCCTAAGGCACTTTCCTCTTAGCTATTTCTGGGGTTTTTTTGTTTGTTTTGTTTCATTCATGCTATTAATCCTTCCACTGATCTTAAAATACACAAAAGAATATACTTGTTTTCAAGTCACAACTTGGTAAGAGAAAAAAATGAGAAAGAATACTTCTTGATTTTGCGTTGTTTCCTCTCTTAAGAATGTTTATTTCCGATTTGCACAAAGCTCATTTCCTCATTTAATTCAAGTCTCAGCTCAAATGTCATCTTAAGTCTCCAAATTAGTACCCTGCCCCCATCATTTTTAAATCCCTTATCTTGCTTTTTCTTCTGTCAATTACCCCTACTCGATCTTTCATATTTTGTTCATTTTCCATTGACTGCCGCCCCACTAGGATATAAGTTCCATTAGGACAGGTACTTTTGTTCACTGCTATATCCCCAGTACCTAAAGCAATGCCTCATATCAGCTATATTATTTTCATGTTTTTTGGGTGTCCATCCCAGAAATGCTATGCCCTATAAATTGGCTAGCATTATGAAACTTTTTGTCTTGTCATTGTTAACCTGATCTGTTAGTATTATTGGAAACTTTTGTTTGTCTTATCGGTATCTCATGATTACTTGAGTCTGTTTACCGACTTCCAGTTTTTAAATTTGATAAAAATCAAGGGAGGTAATTGAGAAATACAGAAACATTAAAATCTCATTTCTAGGAACTAAAGCCATAGGGAAAGGCTCCAAGTAATGGGGTTTTAATATCTATTTTGTTGATTTGAACAATTAATACAGAGTTAATCCCTCTGTTATAAATAATACACTATGCTTACATATAAATGAAAAATTGGTTTCTGTAACTTATGGCTATTTAGGAAATACAATGATGCTTTGCAAAGAGGTGTGGAGAGATGGTGTGTAATAGGAAAATATAAAACGTTTTCATTTGTTCATTCCTTTTTCAAAACAGAATAGGTTTTTAGATAGCATGATATACTATCTTTTTTTACTCACAAATAACACATCTTGTAAATACACTATTGCAAGAGAAATATGTTGCATCATTGTTTTTAAAGTGAAATAGCAAAAAAATTAAAAAGCCCCAAACCCCTCTCTTGCTGGCAATTGCTATTTTTTTCCCATTAAAAAATTTATGTCTTGGTTGGTGTGAAGGTAGTGGGTTATCAGAACTTACTAACATTAGTGTCACTAAAGTTGGTATACAACCCCCCACTGCTAAATTTGGCTGGCTTAAAAAAAAAATTTATGTTGCCCTGTTAGGTAGATAGTGAGGGATTCTGGATCTCCTAGGGACAAAGGTGGGCATCCATCTTGGTGCTGCCCCACCTTAATCCTGCCCTGAGTAACTGCCACACCTGGGAAGGAGGAGGACCACGCTGCCAATCTGCGAAAGAATGCAGAAAATTCCCCAGCCCCTGGGCCAAGCAGCCTAGGCACAATAGGATCTGGAAAGTGACATAGAATAACTTACGGCTAATTATCATGTCCATCAAAGTGTTTTAGTGGTGAGGTCTGAACCACCAGGAGGGCCCAATCCAGACACTATAAAACAAGATCCCAGACCATTACCAGAGCCCTTTTGTTATGACAGGGGGGCCCGTGTTTCATCTGTGGTGAACGTATCTTGCTCTTGCTCTGTAAACCTGTATCTTGCTCTTGCTCTGTAAACCTATCTTACCCTTCCTCAATAAACTTCATTTCATGCTTTCCTTGCTTTTGGTGTGCCTGGTCATTCTTGGGCCAAGAGCACACCAAGAACCAACAACAGACAATTACGACAACCCTTTCTAGGTATACAGTGTGATGAGTTTTGACAAATTATACAGTTGTGGAACACCAGCATATTTAAGATATAGAACATTTCCATCACCCCAGGTAAGTTCGCAACGGAGGTATGAAAAGTAAGTCAGTCAATGGATGTAGGAAAAGGACAAAAGAATCAGATTAAAGGTCTTCTAATGGGCAAGTTTTAATGATTAAATCATTAATAATGTAGATGTAATACAAGAGCAGAGACCTTTCATCTCTTCTGCCATGGGAAGACACCGCGTCTGTCCCTTTTTTGTCCTTTTTTGCTTTTTTACCAGGTAAAGACTCAGCGAGAGGGCACCACATGTTTGTCAAAATAGATTTTTCAGATATTAAGAATTCTATTTTATATTACCCTGATTATGCATGACCCTCTTTATGGGTCTTCGAGGGTGGGAACAGTATTCCTGATGAATTTGGCAAAATTGAGACTATAATATGGTACTTTGGCAAAAGTCTCCTGCCATCATAACAAGAAGTATATGTTTGTCAAAGCAGCTGTTTTCAGAATGTACATTCTGATCATCTGCATATTGGAAAAAGTTCAGAGTACAGTTCAGAGGTGGTAAATGTAAGGTTTTTGGATGGTCGGCGCCAGAGAAAGAAAGACGAGCAGAGTGAAAAGGGCAAGCAATGAGGCTTTATTTGAGCGCTCCCGGGCGAGGTTCACGGTCCAGAGAGAGAGGCCAGAGAAGTCGCGCCGCGGGGAAGTTTGAGTGGGCTTATATATGTTTTAGAGTTGGGGGATGGAGGTTTTTTTGGCGCAAAGAGTTTTGGTGAGAAAAGTGAGGAGTTCTTTGTTGCAGCTTTAGGGTGGGTCTTGTGGGCTTCTCCTTTTTTTTTTCTTTAGGGAAGGGAGGGATGCCCCCCACCAGCCTTACAGTAAGTACTCTCTTGTTTTTAACATCTAATTGAAATAGTAGGATGCCTGAGCAGTGCAAGTATTTTGCAAAACAGATGGTACTAAAAGGCTCTGGTAAGGATGCATGTATTAATAAATAATTAAATGTTCTTTCCAAAGTCCACCTTATTAGATTAAGGAAAAAAAACATGAAATGTCAATAGGCAAATTATTTAAGGAAGTGATTGAAATTTTAATTATGTAACTGATATATTTGAATTTATGATTTATGTTATACTATTGCTGACAAATCTCGATTTGAGCATGCACAGCTGCTGATAACCATGGTTAAGATTCTCTATTGATCAACTGTGTAATACTGCTTGGGCCACTCTGCCCATATTC
>NW_012137747.1:4631962-4633911 GCF_000956105.1 Propithecus coquereli | reverse complement strand
TTACTACTAATACATAATCAAAATAGCATAAATGTATTATGAATGCTAACTTTTTAGTTATTAAACCTAAAAGGTAAAATTGTATTTGAAATATAGATATTAATGGGATGCATGAGTATGTATTTTTTTCTAGAATGAGATGTGATTCAGCACCAATATTATTTCTATTACTGTGACTTGACCACATAAATAAGTAGATGGAAATGGAAGGAGTTTTGTTCAGACAATATTATAAAATTCCTTTAACGTCTCCCATGTTATACACCAAAAGTCACATTGTGACTGATCATGAGAAATGTTTTAATGATCTCTTAGCTCAGCAGTCCCCAACTTTTTTGGCACCAGGGACCATTTTCATGGAAGACAATTTTTCCACGGACCAGGGAGGGGGAGGATGGTTTCGGGATGATTCAAGAACATTACATTTATTGTGCACTTTATTTCTATTATTATTATATTGAAATATATAACGAAATAATTATACAACTCACCATAGGTTGGGGACCCCTGTGTTAGCCATTGACTGGAATAGATTCTCCTACTATTTTGTGGTAAGAAAGAATTGAAGACTACTTGATTTATAAAGATGATTGTTACCCATAAATTGGAGTCATTAACTTGCTTAAGCAATATTTTGAATTGTCTCATGGCTTGATGCTCCAGAGGTTTTTCCAACTCAAGGCATTGTTTCCATGGTAAGATTAGTGATGAGTGAAGGATATGTCTTTTACTTGTAAATTGGGAGATGTTGCTCCATGAATTAATATAAAAATATTTGGAGACAAGATGTGTCTCAGGAGTTTTACAGAGCTTTGCCCTGGAGGAATATGTGAATGTGTTAGTTTGCATTTCAAATGCTGTTACTCCTCAGGAGGGCGTCTCTGAAATACAGTAGCAGCTGTATCCCACAAGGCACGGTTTCTCAGACCTAAAGATCTGGATTTGCTGTGTAAAACAAAGCGAATCTGTTAAAAACTACAAGGTGAGAGCTGATAAAAGAGTGTCCACCCGAACTAAAAGCAAGGGGTAGTTCCTGCTTAAAATTCCAGACTACCTGTCTCCATTCACAATAACCTGATAAAGAAAATATGGAGCCAATATATCTCTGTTTAACCCCTCTGTTAAGTGATAAATTTACCTTAGAACTTAGAAGTTAATCTTTGAAAGATTTTCTAACCATTTGTTCACGTAGATAGAATTAGTTAAAGAATCTGTAGAAGCCTTTGAAAATCTGTTAACCTAAGAGAAACTACCTGCTGTTATGTAAATCTGTTGCCCCTGGCAACTAATCACTGTTACCTATAAGTGACCATGTAAGATTTCATTCGTGGCCTTTTTTTTGAGATAGACGGAGAATCTAAGGCCTCCTGAGCTCCCACTTTGCCTATAATCTTTATAAATTTATAAAACTATACCTTTGTCTCTGTGCATTCTTTTAATTCCATTATTTTCCATTTTTTCTATTATTTTCTTATCCCTTGCAACTCTACCAAAGAGACTTGGTTTTTGTAGGGAGCATTGGCTGCACTCCCTGCGGGGAGAAGAAAAAAGTGGGCAAGGAAAACCAGCATGATTCTCAATCCTAGAGATGGCTTCACACAGATCAATTTTAAGAAATACTACATATGAAACAAGGATCTGAAAATCATGTGCACATGACCCTTGGAAAGTCTTCATGTAAGCCAGTTGGAAGGTCATTGTCCTAACTAATTCAAAAGAAAATAAAAAATCAGGATTTTTCTCACCTCTGGACCTTAGAAATCAATTGAGCTGAGAATATGTGATGAAGATTGAGTAGAATCCTGCAAGCCCTAAATTTGAATTTTATCTAAATAAGCATATTTTTAAGGATCAAGGAAGAAATTTCTTTCTCCAAATCAATGTGTTCATTAGTCCGTATTTTCTAATTCTTGTTCATATCATCATAGATAAGATTTGGTATTCTATAT
>NW_012137747.1:4628628-4631912 GCF_000956105.1 Propithecus coquereli | reverse complement strand
TTATATATATTGACTTATTTTAGATTGAGATGGATTTATTTTGAGGAGCTGGCTCACATGATTGTAGAAGCTGGCAAGTCCAAAATCCATAGAATGAGCCAGCTAGCAACTTTAGGCTGGAGTTGATGTTGCAGTCTTGAGTCTGAAATCCGCAAGGCAGGGCAGGTAGGTTGGAAACTCAGGCAGGGTTTCTATGTTGCAGTCATGAGGCAGAATTCTGTCTTCTTCAGGAAACTTGAATCTTGGCTCTTAAGGCCTACAACTGTATGAGGCCAATTCCCGTTATGGAGGGTAATCTGCTTTACTCAAAGTCAACTGATTTACATGTTAATCACATCTAAAAAATACCTTCACAGTATCATCTAGACTGGTTGAATAAACAAACAATTGGGCATCAAAGCCTAGCCAAGTTGACACCTAAAATTAACCATCACAGTGACCCTGCCACTTCCCAGCCACAGCTAACTGGGAGAGGACAGACACTTTAAGCTGGACTAATCAGATTCTCTCTCATGGGAATTTATTATCAGAGACTAAGAGACTCTTGTGGGGCTTTGTTGATCCCTTGACATAGAAAGTTATATATTAGCAGTGTTCAAAAAAGCACAAGCATGAAACAGATACAGAGAGAAGCAGGAAAAAGAGGCTATGTGTACCCATAGCAGCCCAGTGAGTTACCTTGTAGAGCTTGTCTATATTTCTTGCCTTTGAATTTTGTGAGATAATATTAGATTTTTCCAATGAATCCTTTTCTATTTAAGTTATTTTGAGTGGTTTGTATTTTTAGCACCAAATCATCAAGGTATCACCATTTTCACACACCATATTTTTTCTAATTTAAGTGGTCAACTGTTAAAAGCTCCTAAGAAGTTAGTTAAGAATCCAGAAAGTTTCAGTGGATGTACTTATCAGAGAATTAATTTAGGACCTTGACAAGAGAAGTCTCAGCCATGTGGAGGGAAATTATTACAAATGGATTCAATTGAAGGAAGAATGTGAAGTGAGGAAATAGAAAGTGTGACTATAGGCAACTTTTTAAAGACATTTAATATAGACAACTTTTTAAAAAAGTTTAATGGTGAAGAGGAATGGAGAAATAGGTCATTAGCTACAGGAGTAAGTGGAGTTCAAGGAGGATTTTTGGGGGTGGAGTGGGGATGGGCATTGTTTTAAAAAGGAGCAGACACTTGAGGATATTTTTTCCTGATGGAAATAATCCAGTAGAGAGAAAAAAAATTGATGAGGCAGAGGAGAAAGAGGATAATCGCAAGCTTTGCATAAGGGTTCGAGGCACCAACTTCCAGAGCACTCAGGGAGGACTTAGTCTTTGATTGTTACTCTCCATTGTCAAAGAAGTGAAGATAGGACATGGGTACGATTGCCCAAAGGCTGGTTGTTTTGGAGGCTGCATCTCTTTTCTCAATATAAACTCAGCTCATCACCTGAGAAAGGGAGAAGGGACAGGAAGTTTGATGAAGATTAAGAAGAGTGAAATATTTACTTCAGAGAATGGGAAAGAAAACACTTAGGAAGATGGCACTGCTGTGACCAAATAAATAAAAATGACCAAGATACTACCAACAAATGAGTCCCTGTGACTACATTCTATATTCTCCAAATTGATATGCTTATTTTTTAAATGTATAAAGTAGCAAGGACTACAATTGGTTGCTATTATTGAGCACCCTATCTATGTGCTTTTATAATTTTATGTGGCATCTGTGAGGCAAGAATCTTAACCATTTTATTGTGGAAACTGACCAAAGCAGTTAATCCTCCCAAGATTCAGACATAATTTTTTCAAATTTCATCATACCACTAAGCAACATTTTCATCAGGCCACAGAGTCCCTGGGGACAGAGATGAGCAAGGCGTGAGGATGCTACAGGGAGATTTCTGCAAAGACAAATCTCCACAATTACAATGAGAACACAATGAACCTATGGAACCAATTTTGTATTCAGCTAATTGAATGTCTACATCATGTCTCTGAACTCTTGAGTGCTACCTAGATGTCTCTGGAAAACAAAAATCTTCTTGCTTGGTTCACACCAAATCACAATTACAAAGGCAGAAAAGTTGTTCTTACAGTCCATTGAGTTATCACATCATAATTTGCCAAATCCTTTCCCTACATTCAGATTTCATAAAACTTGCTATTTGTTTAATACAATAAAAGGAAATGAAATTCCTGTATTTCCCAAATTTCACATGTTCAAATTTATAACTCATGTGTTCCTGATCATTTTAACCACCAGAGGGAAATATGAGTCCACCTATTAAGTTGAACCACAGAAAAATCTACTTTTGACAGGTGTTTGGTAGGCATGAAATGTTGGTCTTAGATGTCCTAAAATAATTTCAAAAATTATTAATCTCCTCAAATAGTTTAAGGTGATATCTAAAATTGTTCAAGATAAGGACATATTTTTTGTATGTTATAATGAAGGATATCATTTCTGATATATTTTAAATATTGGCACTTTAACATAAAATCAATAGCATATTTTTCACACATCCAAAGGAATCTTAAATACCATAGCAATTTTGTACTCACTATTATCCATTTAAAAATTATATGGTGGGATGTGAGAAAGGGAGGGCCCCGAAGTATTTTCTGTGGGTAGTGCCCCCCTCCCAGCCCTGCCTGGCCTCATCCTTGTATTTAATTAATGAAAATTCTCTTTAGAACCATAAGATATATACATGGTATATATGCATTAATACAGACACACACACACACACACACACACATATATATAGACAAGTTTTCTTTAGCAATTAGGAAATTTGCATTTTTCTATTTTGTTAACTTATACATAAATTCCATTTTCATCACAAAATATATACTTGTAGGGTTGTTTTGATCACCTCATACTTCTATGCAACAAAAATGTATATAAATGGAAATATAGTTTAAAAAATTTCAAGTAACTATAAGGCTCTAATTATTACAATTACTACTAATACATAATCAAAATAGCATAAATGTATTATGAATGCTAACTTTTTAGTTATTAAACCTAAAAGGTAAAATTGTATTTGAAATATAGATATTAATGGGATGCATGAGTATGTATTTTTTTCTAGAATGAGATGTGATTCAGCACCAATATTATTTCTATTACTGTGACTTGACCACATAAATAAGTAGATGGAAATGGAAGGAGTTTTGTTCAGACAATATTATAAAATTCCTTTAACGTCTCCCATGTTATACACCAAAAGTCACATTGTGACTGATCATGAGAAATGTTTTAATGATCTCTTAGCTCAGCAGTCCC
>NW_012137747.1:4623650-4627062 GCF_000956105.1 Propithecus coquereli | reverse complement strand
AGAGAAACACCTCCACAAAGCTTATATGAAAAAGAGCAGTCCCTTGCCTACCCATCTCACCCCCAGCATTGTCTCCCTCCCTTTTTAACTCTCTTGCTTGATCCTTATAGCTATACCTGAGTTATTTCTATATAAAAGGTGTCTATTGCTACTTCTCAATGTTATAGTTTAGGCATTAACTATAATATTAACTTTTCCATTACGAAAGATGAGGATTTAGTTCAATTTTATCTCCATGTGCCCCACCCCCACAGAGTACCCATAAAAGGTGTCTATTGCTACTTCTCAATGTTATAGTTTAGGCATTAACTATAATATTAACTTTTCCATTACGAAAGGTGAGGATTTAGTTCAATTTTATCTCCATGTGCCCCACCCCCACAGAGTACCCATGCCCCTATCTTTCATTTACATATATATAACTTTAATAAGAACAATGCTTAGTTTTTACATTATGGTGACTATGCAGATGTTATTTGCTGCTGAGCCATGTAGTATACTATGATTACTATTTTTTACCAGAACAATATTTTTTCTTCCTTGTAATTTGCAAATATCTTGTTTTTCACTTATTTAGTTTTCTATGTACTTAATTTAGTCCCAAATTCTCCTCTAGCTGTGTAAATTTCCAATTAATATGTTCAAACATATTAGGTACTATACCAATTTCATCTTCTTTAAGAAGTCTCTTCCAAAGCCTTCTGATCTCTCTTCATTGGGATGGGTGTGCCTCTAGCCTTCCGTACAACTATGAACTTGGGACATTTCTTCACTTCATAATAGAGATTGTCTTGACCTCTCTGCTGTGTTGTATTCTCTGGTTCCTGGATCTCATATTTTCCTCCTTGATTTATTCCCTTATTTTGGTGGAGTGTATTCTTTAGTAGCATTTTTGAAAATGATGAATAGAAACTAAGTTTTGGTTTTAAATCTATTTCTAAAAATATCTTCTTTCTAACCTCCAACTTAATTGATAAATGGGCAGGATTTCTAGGTTGGAAATAATTTTCCTTTCTTTCTAATCAATGTGCAATTTTCATGAAGGTAGCACAGTGAGGTTCCACATCCAGGCAGTTTTCAATCCTAATGTAATTCAGTTTTTAATATAACCTAATTTCAATTGAATTAGAAAATCACATTTGTGCATCACTGAGAATGGGAGCAACTCTCTATAACAATCAGTTTTCCATGTTTTTATTGAACATGAACCTGGATGTTAAAGAGAGACTGCTCACTGAAAATGACTTTCATCACTTTGTTGGACATGGTATAAATGAATTATCACACTAAAACAACAATAGCAACAATAAAAACCTGCTTCAACATACAAGGTTGCATTTGTAAATTTCGTTTAGTTCTGTCACATTTCTTCATGTTTTATTTCAACATTTAAGAGGGGACTTAAAGTTTGCACAATAATGTCACTGATTTAATTCTCCGAAAAATGAAAAAATATCAAGTGCTTAAAAAGAGTAACACTCAGCAATGCAACTATTTGAGCCTCAATTTTGTCTTCTTAGGAAAATTTATATCTTAGTTTCAACAAATAAATTTGTGAGATTTAGGTCTTGAAGTGTTAGATTCTGGCTATTCACTAGAGTAACACAACATGAAACTAAAATACGATCTTTCCTGGACTTTTCAACATCATGATGAAGTGTTTTAATTTCATCTCTCCTTTCCAAAACTCATGTGAGCAACTTTCCCTTCAAGAGCTAGGTTACTGTGGTATGAAAAAGCACATTATTTATTTATTCCTTATTTCTTTGAATAACATGAAGGAAGGAGTTATAGTCATTACCACAATTTAATAACATCAATAATTTTCACAGTTTCATTTAGTGCTGAATCATTCCTGATCAGATGTCATATTTTCTACATAACTGTTTTCTGTGAATGAGGGGTATTGTATAAATTGGCATTAATGTATAAACTATTTTATTTGCAATTTATCTCTTTTTCTTCTTGCATATCCAGCTGGAGCATTCAAGTCACCCACTTGTTGTCTATGTCAGGGGTCAGTAAATTTTTTATGTAGATAACCAGAGAGTTAATTGTATCTATTGCAACTATTTGGCTGTAGCAGCATGAAAGCATCTATGAACCATACATAAATAAACAAATATGCCTGTGTTTAAAAAAACTGTATGTATGGACACTGAAATGTTAATTTCACATGATTTTTACATATCAGGGAATATTACTGTTTATTTTATTTTTTTCAATAATTTAAAAATATAAATCTTATCTTAGCTGGTGGGCTACTAAGTGATGGGCCAGATTTGATCTGTGGGTTATAGTTTGTCAACCCTTGGCCTATATTGTGGCTCAAAAAGAAAACCAATTAATCCAGTGAAAAGTCTGATTTTCAGTGGTAAACAAAACAAAATAAATAAAAGCATCAAATATTTCTATTATAATTTTATGTATTTAATAGTAATTATTTATTATTCATTTCTTTTATACTATAACCTACTTACGAATACATATCATGTCTATTTCCTTATACTCTCTATAACCTAAGACCTTCTATGTATTACATATATGCCCAAATCCGAATCATACCTTGACCGTCAGTGATTGTTTAACAGTGAAACGAATTATCTGCTAGCACATGGAAGAAAGTCGTTGCTCTTCCATATCACATACCACTTACATTATATAACATCTAACAGTGTCACTTGAAAAAGGAATTTTGTCAATGGCTTAAGTTTTATTTGTTAATTGACAGACAGATAAGAATATTTAATTGTTGATACTCAAGTTTTATAAGAAATTTGATCCATACCAGTTCAGATATTTTTATACTTTTGGCAAAAAGATCCCAGATCAAGCTCAATTGATCTTTAAAAAGAATATGCACTTTTGATACGGTGTGTGTGTGTCAGGGTGTGTGTTTTTTTAAACTTGATTTATGTCATTTATCAATTTTGGAAAATATTCAGCCACTATCTCTAAGAATATACCTTGCTTCCATTTACGCTAATATTTCCTTGTGGAACTCCTATTGTTATACGATGAACCTGAAATTCTATCTTCCATCTCTCCTAAATATTCTTAAAACTTTTTTACTATAAACTATTTCAAGCATAAAATAAATACATTATAGATATAACCCACACCAGTAAGCCATCTTTGTCAAACCGTAGCATTTTGCCATATATACTTGTTATACATATTTTTCAGAAATACAGATATAGTTATTTAGAGATATGCATATATGGGCATATAGATATTTTTAAGAAATTATACATTTAATTGAAATCTCCTGGATACCCTCTGTGAATCTATTCCCCTTTCTTCCTCTATCAAATTAACAATGATTCATATTTATAGATTCTGAAATTTTGTATCAAAATTAAACATTTTGACATAATCAAATGTATCAACCCTTACTTCATGTAGTTTTTTT
>NW_012137747.1:4579017-4622702 GCF_000956105.1 Propithecus coquereli | reverse complement strand
TATTTTTTTTTGCTTTTTAATAATGGCTATTCTGGGGTAAAGTGGTATCTCATTGTAGTTTTAATTTGCAGTTCCCTGATCATTAGTGATGTTGAGCATTTTTTCATGTTTGTTGGGCATTTGTCTATCTTTTTTTGAAAAACTTCTCTTCATGTCTTTTGTCCATTTTTTGATGGGGTTGTTTGTTTTTTTCTTGCTGATTTGTTTGAGTTCTTTGTAGATTCTGAATATCAGTCCTCATCGGATGTATAGTCTGTGAATATTTTCTCCCATTCTATGGTTTGTCTATTCACTCCGCTGATTATTTCCTTGGCTGTGTAAAAGCTTTTTAATTTGATCAGGTCCCATTTATTTATTTTGTTGTTGCTATATTTGTCTTGGGGTCTTAGTCATAAATTCTTTGCCTAGGCCAATGTCTAAAAGAGTTTTTCCTACATTTTCTTATAGAATCCTTATGATTTCATACCTCACATTAAGTCTTTAATCCATCTTGAATGAATTTTTGTATATGGTGAGATATAGAGATCCTGTTTCATTCTTCTGCATGTGGCTATCCAATTTTCCCAGAACTATTTATTGAATAGGGCTTCCTTTCCCCAGTGTGTATTATTGTCTGTTTTGTCAAAGATCAGTTGGTTGTAGGTAGATGGTTTTATTTCTGGGTTCTCTATTGTGTTCTATTGGTCTATATCTCTACTTTTAAACTAGTACCATGCTGTTTTGGTTACTGTAGCCTGTAGTATAATTTGAAGTCAGGTAATGTGATGCCTCCAGATTTTTCTTTTTATTTAAAATTGCTTTGGCTATTCACGCTCTTTTTTTGGAGCTAAATGAAGCTTCAGATAATTTTTGCTAGATCTGTGAAATACAATGCTGGTATTTTGATGGAGATTGCATTCAATCTGTAAATCACTTTGGGCAGTATGGGCATCTTAAAGATGTTGATTCTACCAAGCATTTTTAATTAAATTTTTGTAGTAGCAAATAATTTTTTCCCTCTTACATCCTTCTTCCACCTCTTTTTCCCAATGTGGTACTATTACAATTTTTAGTTGCGTTCATACAGTGTTGCCATTAGTATATTCAAATATTTCTCTCCAATGGATTAAGTAGTGCACTATGCTTTTCCTTGTAGAACTTCTCTCTCCACCCCCAGGAATTAATTGTCTCTTGTTTCCATTTGCTTGAAATTCTTCAAATCTCTTCCTCCAGACATATTTTCAGTTCAGTTTTTCTGGAATTCCTAAGAGTTGTTATTCACATTCAAGCTTGATACTTCAAATTAAAAAAATAACCCACATCTTTTCTCTTCTATTGTTCATCATATTGTTTTTCTTTTCTACCTTCTTGAAGATTTCCTAGACTTATTTTCAAATTCTTCTAGTGAAATGTTTATTTCTGCTATCACGTATTTTTAATTTCTAAGAGCTCCTTATTTGTTCTCAGGATTTAAAAAATAGAATCCAATTCCTCAGCCATGGATATGATATCTTCTATCTCTGAAGAGGTCTTCCCTGCATTTTCTCCATTTGCATTCTCTCTCTTTCTCTCACAGAGAGGTTTTTCTCATTCATGTGGGAGTGTCCCTTCATTTGCTGGTGATTCTAGGCCTCCTATTCATGTTTAGAGCACTTAGGGGCTCACTGAAAGCTCCATGTGCAGAGCGGGTCTTATTGACTCAGTGGGTGATCTTCACTATAACGCTGTAGGGAGTTTAGCTGTCATGTTTTATTGGTCTTTTCCAACTGCAGTATTCATAGGTTGTTTTTCTGGGCCAGTTTTTTTTTTTTTTTGAGACAGAGTCTCACTGTGTTTCCCGGGCTAGAGTGAGTGCCATGGCGTCAGCCTAGCTCACAGCAACCTCAGACTCCTGGGCTCAAGCGATCCTCCTGCCTCAGCCTCCCGAGTAGCTGGGATTACAGGCATGCGCCACCATGCCCGGCTAATTTTTTCTATATATTTTTAGTTGTCCGATTAATTTCTTTCTATTTTTAGTAGAGACGGGGTCTCGCTCTTGCTCAGGCTGGTTTCGAACTCCTGAGCTCAAACAATCCGCCCGCCTCGGCCTCCCAGAGTGCTAGGATTACAGGCGTGAGCCACCGCGCCCGGCCCCTGGGCCAGTTTTTGAATGGACACCTAGGTTTTATTCCTATACATCCAATTTTCAGAGTGCATGAGCAAGATGGCATGGGCCTGCAGCAGACTGCCTGACTAGGTCCATAGGCAGCAGTTCCACTGGCTTTCACCCCGCTCGTAGCCTCTCAGGAGGTGGTGGTGGTCCAACTGCCCAGTGGGCTGTGGGTGCAGAGGGCTATGGGCATGTGCTCTGTCTGAGTCTTCTGAGAGGTGTGGCTGAGTAAGTCACCCAAGCCACAGCAATGGGCACTGGGTCTTTTGTCTCCTGGTCCACCCAGGTCACCTTGCAGTAGTAAGGGAGGCACCAGGGAGAACATGCGAGCCCTGGGACTCCCTGCTTCTTTCTCACTTGGCAGGGGTGAGGGGGATGTAGCAGTTACAGATCTGACCCTAGGTAGACATAGCACTCTGTGGCTAGGACGTCACAATGGCACCAGCTGCAGTGCCCAGGACTCTAGCTGTGCAAACTAGCTGTGCCTTTTCTCCAGAGCAATGCAGTTGTACAGCCTTCAGTCAGGTCTCTGCATCAATTTGGAGGCCTACTGCAGTGGAGGGGCCATCTCACCACTCCAGTGCAATGATTTTAGGGGAAGCTTGGAGCCCTGGGTTTGTTTTCTCCTCTGTGCCTTCCCCAGGCACCTTTCCCATGTACCTCTAGTTCTGCTGAGCAGGTTGTCCCACTTTTGTCTCTTTCACTTCACTCCTGCCTCCTTCCTGTTGATTCCCATTGCTCTCTCTTAGATGATCAATCCAAAGGTGCATATCTATTTACCACTTTTTAATCCTTTCCACAAGAGTGGTATTGTGCCGGATGTTTCTAGTCCACCATCTTGGCCCCTCCTATGAGACTTTTTATTACTTATTCAATCATGTTATGTGCTATTGATCTGTTCAGATTTTCTATTTCTTCTTGGTTCAGTCTTAATAGGTTGGATGTGTCCAGGAATTTATCCATTTCCTGTGTTTTTTTTTAATTTATTGACATATAGTTATTCACAGTAGTCTCTTATTATCCTTTGTATTTCTGTGGTATCAATTGTTTTTTGTTTCTGAGTTTATTTATTTGGGTCATCTTTCTTTTTTTCTTAGTCTAGCTAATGATTTTTTGACTTTGTTTCTTTTTGAAAAACCAACTTTTCATTTCACTGGTCTTTTGTATTATTTGTTTAGTCTCCATTTTGTTTATTTCTGCTTTGATCTTTATTATTTCTTTTCTTCTGTTAATTTTGAGTTTAATTTGTTCTTGCTTTTCTAGTTACTTGAGATGCATCATTACATTGTTTATTTGAAATCATTCTAGTTTTTTGATGCAAGCATTAATTTCTATAAACTTATCTCCTAATACTGTTTTTACTGTGTCTCATAGGTTTTGGTATGTTATGTTTCTATTTTCATTTGTTTCAAGGAAATCTTTAATTTCCTTCTTAATTTTTTTCTGCACCCATTGGTTGTTCAGGAGCATGTTGTTTACTTTCTTTGCATAATCTCACTTGTATAATTGTAAATGTTCCTCTTGTTATTGATTTCTAATTTTATTCCATTGTGGTCAGTTGAGATATTTGATATAATTTCAATTTTTAAAAATTTTCTGACTTGTTTTATGTTCTAAATATGGTTAATCCTGAAGAATGTTCCATTTGCTGATGAAAATAATGTGTATTCTGTATCTTTGGGTGAAATGTTTTGTAAATGTCTGTTAGGTACATTTGGTCCATAGTGAAGTTTAAATCTGATGTTTCTCTGTTGATTTTCTGTCTAGATAACCTGCCCAATGCTGAGAGTGGGGTGTTGAAGTCCCCACTATTGCATTGAGGTCTTTCTCTCCCTTTAGATCTAATAATATTTGCTTCATATATCTCAGTGCTATTGTTACCATCCGGAATTTCCTAAGTTCATACTTAAGTAAATCATCTTTTTAAGAAGACTAAAACACATGAAAAGCTAGAAATTTTTAAGCAATGGTAAAATTTGGGGGGGGCGGTTTCCAAGCCTACCTGTTAAAATATCAATAGTTGATAACAGTTTCTCAAAGTTAATTTATGTTAGTTATTGTGAAAATTACCTATAGCTATCTTTTATATGGAGCACTAGGGAAAAATGTTGAGACTTTTAAAGTAATCACGTCTCTATTGATGGGCAAACAAGATGCTTGAACTCATTTTCTAAGTGAATGCAGATTACAAGGGAGCTGACTGGAAGTTAATTCTGTATTTTGTGCAACTTATTCTGGTAATAATTGTGTGGGGCAAACACTCAGTACTAAGGGCAATGTCAACTGTCACTGAGGCCAATCCTGAGAAAGAGGTAATATTTTCCTGCCCTTCAGCATAGGTTGTAAATTCCAGGAAGACAATTTCTGGCTTATATGTTTCTATACAGCCAAAAATGCTTAAAAATATTATATAGATGGTTTCAATAGATTAGTTTTTCTTGAATTGATAAAGAACTCAAAGATACAACACTCTGAGATAAACATTAGATTTATTATCACTGAAGACTATGTTGGGATTTGTTATCTTGCCCCAGATTTAAAGACTTGTCTATATTATGTGGGGTGTGAATGTGTGTTGTGTACATGTTAGACCTAAACTAGTACTTGTCTTACCATTTGAGGGAGTTCCTTCCCTAATTGAGACATTTCCTTTTTTCACTTAGGAAAGTGCAGATAGAATCACCTTGTTTGCTTAGGTAGATGATGACTTACTGCATTTAAAAAATTTAATACTAGATTAAAATAATTTGAAATGAAACATTGTTCAAAACAATGACTTTTCTATTTGTGGCAGATGGTGTTTTCCAAAGATATCTAAAGATATCTCTACTCACACATTATCATCTGCAATGTGGCCTTGATATTCCCCCGTCAAGAGGTAGAGTTTATTCCTCCACGTCTTTAAATTTGGACAATCACCGTGAGTGCTTTGACCAAAAGAATACAGTAGAAGTGACACTGCGCTAGTTCTTCGTGTAGCCCTTAACTGCATTTGGCTTATTATCCTCCCTGGATATTAAGAAACTGCTTCTGCTCTATGCTCACTCTTGATATGCTCCCTTTCAGAATGCCATGCTATGAGAAGCCCAAGTCTAAGTCACACATAAAAGCCATATACAGTTACTCTAGTTCACAGCCTCAGCTGACCACCCAGAAGACAGTCATCATTAACCACCAGCCATTGGATGTCCAGCCCAATGGAGCCTTTAGTTCACAGTTGCTCCAGGTGATCTCTAATTACCACTTCATAAGGGATTCCAAGGCAGAACCACCCAGCTGAGCCCAGCCAATGCACATACCATCAGAGAAAGTACTGTACTTTATTGAAATTATGGATAGACAGAAATATTAATTACATTTAATATAATAAAATCATATTAGCCCATTTTAAAACATTTTATTTCAAAGTTGAACACTTAAGGTTGAACATAATATTCCTTTTTGCTAGACTATAACTTATTTTAGGTAAGAAAATGTGGCTATTGAACATCGCATCCCCAATTTTCAACAGAGTAGTGACTCTTCCCTTTCATGCCACACTCAGTCCAATTTTCTATTCACCGAAATCCCTATTCAATTGAAGAGAGTTATTTTATAAAATGAATTCATAATACTATCCTATGATTGCCAAAGAATGTGGTTCTGACAAGTGGACAAGTTTGAGCACATTTTTACAAAGTGTTTAGTAATGCTGAAACTTACATAAGATTTTATTGGCATTATACATATACATATGTGTTTATACAGATGTTTACACACGAAATGGGCTAAACATTCTTTACCCTGAGTTTTTGGCCCCACAGATTCAAAGATGATAAAATTCATTTTTATAATAACTAAATAAGCATTTGATAAGTAGGATTATGGAGAAATATTTACATTTTATAACAATATTCTCAAATATTTTAGATGCCATTAGCAAACAATTAAAAATGGTCACTTGTAGTATTTACTTATTCATAAAAGAGGGTCAGTTTAATAGGGCTATTTGTCCAGATTTTGTTAGCATTTTCTTTCAAGTAGGCACTATGATTCAAGGTGGACCTTAGAACAACTGTAAGACATTATTGGGCTGGATCATGGCTTCACACGGGGAATATAGGTTGTAGAGTCCCGAGGAGTCTGGATTCTAATGTAAGCTCCATCCCTCACTGATTGGTGATCACAGTCTAATTACTCAGCCTCTCTGCTCAGTTTCCTCCAATCTCATAGAGTTTGCAAGGTGCCTGCATTGTCTCTAGACATAAGAGGTGATCAACAAAGAGATCCCCTTGCTTCCCCTCCACTGGATGCAGAATCAGTCCAGTTCTAGACCTAAATCCTTCCCTTTCATGCAGCCTCCATCACTGATATCTCTAACAGGCAAGTGTCAGAAAAAGTGTCCTCCCTTCCTTCTTCTCTTCTTCTCTCCTTCTCTCCCTCCCTAAATACTCTATTTATACATAGTGGGCACCATTGTTTTCTCTGGGGACAAAATGGTAAGTAGGAAAAAAAAATCTCTGCTTTTATGGAGTTTACATCCTAGTAGGGGAGACAAACAATAAACACACAAACAAGGAATGGAGTAAGATAGTGAAGAAAAGTATAAAGCAGGGTTTGGGGTAGAGAGTGAAGGAGGGGGTATCATTTCAGACAGGGTGGTCATGATGGGCCTCCCAGAGCCCGAATAAAGTGAAAGGCTTTATGCCTGCAAATTTCTGAGGGAGGGGCATACAGGATAGGGGATGAGAAGTCCTGAGGCAGAGACATGCCTAGGGTGGGTAGAAAGGTTGCCAGGCCTACGCCATGTCAGCCAGCATTAGGGCTAAGGATTATTCTTAATTTTATTTGTAACTTTTTTTGGAAAAAAAATTTGGACTTGAAGAAAACTTGCAAAAATAATACAATGGACTTTTGTGTATGTTTTACCTAAATTAACTAATTATTAAATTTCTGCCACATTCAGGCTATCTATATATACATATATACACATACACATAACTATTATTATTTTTTGCTGAACTATTTGAGAATAATTTGCATACATGATGACCTTTTACCCGAAAATATGTCAGTGTGTTTCTCCTAAGAACAAGGATAGTCTCTTTTATAACTCATACAGATTTAATATTGCATAACATTATTATCTAATACAGAGTCCACATTCAAATTTTATCAGTTGTCCCAGTAATGTCCTTTAAGAAACATTTTTTTTCCTTCATCAGAGTCCAATCCAGGATCCTACACTGTGTCTAACTGCCCTGTCTCTTTAGTCTGAAACAGATTCTTAGCTTTTCTTTGTCTTTTACAGCACTGATCTTTTTGAAAAGGACAAGTCAGTAGTTTTGTGGAATGTCCATCAATTTGAGTTTGTCTGAGGGCTTTGAGTTTCATTCTAAATGTGATGGAAACCAGTGGGGAGGTTTGAGCAGAGACTGATTTTACTTATGTGTCAGGCTCCATCTGGCTGCCACATGGGAGTCGGAGAAGCTCCTAGAAGAGCAAGCATGGAGGCAGAGAAGCTCGGTAAAGAATGTCGCTGTTGTCCAGGCCAGAGCCCACAGAGCTGTGGGCAGGAGAAAGGGTCAGCACTGAGATGCTGACAAGTGGTCAGATTTGGAATATTTAACAGGATTTTCTGATGAATTTCATGTAGGGCATGAGATGAAAGGAATAGAAGAATCCAGGCTGACTCTTCAAGGCCACTGTTGGAGCCTGAGCCCTGTGTGAAGGGTGGTGCCGTCTCCTGACACAGGAGACTACGGGATGAGCAGAGAGTGTGTGTGTTTGGGCGGAAGGAGTCCAGTGCTTGCCTTTAGATTTGTTACCTTTGAGATCGCAGTGAGATGTCAGCGTGGAGGTGACAAATAGGCAGTTGGAAATACGAGTCTGGAATTCAGGTGAGAGATTGAAGCTGGAAAACCAAAATATCTAAATCTTACTACTGATACTAGGGATAGCTGCCTTTATTGAGCAGCTATGGTGTGCCAGGTATTTTGGCAGGTGCTTTATGTATATACTACCCTCAGATCTCAACAAATACTGTCATATCAGCACGAATTGCACACCTTTCAAAGACTCTTGCCCCATCCGTCTCCTATAGATTCGACTCAAATACCTGAGAGTGCTACGAGGCTGTCCTACATGGGCTTGTGGCTAAGTCTTGTTAACTGGATGCAGCCTCTGCCCTGCCCCACTGAGTGGGCCTATGTCCCCCTGCTCTGCCCAGCAGGCTGCTGCTCCTCTGGGAGCTGAGACTCTGCTGCCACGGAGGCCTGTGGTGAGACGAGGGAGATGCCTGCTGCCCTTTTTGTGTTATGCTGTCTTGGCTGGCCTCAGCTGAGCCAGGCAGATTCTCCTCTGAGAATGTGAACTCTGTAGGTGGAAGGAATCACAACTCTGTGAGGTGGACATGTTCCACCAACAGCACCTGCAAGGTGGAGAGTGAGAGAGAAGAAAGTATTTGTACATCAGAAGCAGAGATGAGACCCTAACAGCTTCCCAGGCCTTACGGAGTCTGGCTCCACTCCCGCCCTTCAGTTCCACAAGGTACTTCTGTTACCTTACAATTAATCTCCCCTTCCTCCCTTATGCTGGAGATAGTTCAAATCAGATTTTGTTGAGGAAACCAAAGAGTCTTGGCCAGTTATTATGCCCTTCACTTCCTTAAGGATATACAGTAAATTTCAAAAGAGAACACATAAAAGGAGGATACCTGATTGCTCCATGCCACTGCTCTTCTCCATGAATACCTCAAGCATTGCCTGCATTTTTGTATCTCTAGTCAGTGTTTTCATTAATTGTGTACGACTTCAGTCAATCATCCTCCTTTACCCTCCTCTGTCACTTGCTTCACTTTCTCTTTCCCATTTCTGTTATATTTTAGCCGTTTTTTTTTTTTTTTTTGAGACAGAGTCTCACTTTGTTGCCCTGGCTAGAGTGAGTGCCGTGGCGTCAGCCTAGCTCACAGCAACCTCAAACTCCTGGGCTCAAAGCAATCCTCCTGCCTCAGCCTCCCAAGTAGCTGGGACTACAGGCACGTGCCACCATGCCCGGCTAATTTTTTCTATATATTTTTAGTTGTCTGATTAATTTCTTTCTATTTTTTGGTAGAGACAGGGTCTCGCTCTTGCTCAGGCTGGTCTCGAACTCCTGAGCTCAAACAATCTGCCCGCCTTGGCCTCCCAGAGAGCTAGGATTACAGGCGTGAGCTACCGCGCCCGGCCTTTTTAGCCGTTTTCAACATCTTTTCATTAACTTCTTCCCACGTTGCCTTTTTATTGAGCGTCTGTGTTCAGTTTCTCACAACTCTGCGTCTCTCACCCTTCACAGTTGAAAACAATCTTAAGATCAGAGAGGGGCAAGCTTTGCTCAGTCAGGCCAATCTGAATCTGTCAGCCTCCACTGGAGGTGACCTTTCCTCTTTCCTTTCTCCATTTCCTACTTTGAGCAATTCTAAGAGTATAAGGATGTTGTCCTTGGCCTAGTCTGAACGAGAATGGATCTGTGGGTAAAGAATTAAGGTGATGATGTGAGCACAGGAAGCCCTGTTTCCACACCTTTTATGTGTAACACAATCTCTGAAAACACTTCAGAGTGTCCTTCCCCGAAGTTGGATACTCTCTCCGCTGGGACTTTGATTTGCCAAGGTGTGTAATACATGGCCAGCAATCTCTAGCAATACTTTCTCTAGTAGCACCTTTTTCTCAGAATTCTTTCTGTCCCCAGGCTACCCCTAATCCCTGTAGTTCCGTCCAGGACAAACGGCTGCTTGTAAATCAGGGTTATTCTCTTAGTGTAAGTGGCTTTAATGGGTTTATCCTGAGATTTTGGGGGTGGCTGCAGTGAGGAGGTGAACAGGAGGCAACTGATATGCACAGCTTTTGCATGCGGTCTCACACACTCTTCTAGAAGCCATGCTGCGTTCATCTGCCTCCTGGATGTATCGAAACTCTCTGCAGAACTTTGACCCAGCCCTAAATTCTTGAATGTTCACAGGGGCATAAATATAAATTTAGTTGCAGCAATAGCTCAGGGTTTTGCCAGTTCCCAAAGGTGTACATACAACTATCAACTATCCGTCTCAGGTCAATTTTTGATTAATGTATGTTGAGCACTAGGTCTGTACCAAGCACTAGGCTAAAACTTTAGATGCAATAACAAATTTAAACCTCACAACTAATGTTTGAGGTATGTGAAGTTCTATTAGGATTCTCATCGTAAAGATAAGGAAACCGAAGCTTCTGTATAGCTTGGCATGTCTAAGCCTGCATAACTAGTGAAGCAGGTGGACTTAAACTCACCGTGCAGTCTATAATCTTGACCACTCCAGTACGCTGCCTCCCCTAAGGTAGAATACATAAAATAATTATCTACGCACAAATGAACCCTTCATAATGGCCCTGTGGCTCAAAATGTAACCAGAATGTACTCCAGATTTGTCATACACCTTCCTCAAATACATTTTCACCTCTTTCCTAACCTGAACATGTCACTCAAATTGCCTATTTGACAGGATGCTGAGGATCTTATATTCTGTGCCATCCCAAGTTGTTTCACGACTGTTTCCTTTTCCTTCCCCTTCCCAAGGAAGATGAACATTTGTGAGGTGACTCAGGCTGACTTTCCCTTGCACTCAAGAGTGAGCCAATCAATAGCTTTCCCATAGTCCTTACTGCACTGATGACCAACAGTGCATTAATGGCATTGGTATTTAGTAGCTCAAAAGGTCTTGCTAGAAAATAAATTATCTCCCTCATCCTCCCCCTCCAGTGAATCCTACCTCACTGCTTCCTGTTGGAAAGCTTTGGAAGCACTTTGAGTTGTCAAATAGCACCATTTTCCCTTGGCAGTGTGAGCTTATTGATTGAGATAATCCTATTTTCTGAAAATGTCATTTATGGCAGGTGCAATTCCTACTTGGTTAATTCATCTATGGTTTTGTCTTGTATATTCAATCTGGTAACAGAATGCTTGCTTGTTTTTTTCTTCTGGAGTTGGAGTTTTCATTATTGAAGTAAAAAAAATGGGCCATAAAAATATCACACATGAAGAAATCTCGATTAGAAAACATTGCCCTGTTGCTTTCTTCCTGCTGGAGTTTGATGGGCCTACTTTATTCTACTCTTGACAGGACTGGTTTGTTCAATTGGCCTGAACATCACTTTAACGGGCACACATTCCAGCTCTGTAGAATGTTAGTAGTGTAAACTCCTGGGCCCTGGATGCTCCAGTCTTCTTGTAATCTGCACTCTGCTCTTGAGAGGTGAGAGGCAAAGACATCACTAGTCCAAATCCACACCTCACTGGCAGGCAGCCATGACATCATATTTCAGGTGAAAAGACGAGTATATATTCTATCATTGACAGTGTCAAACATCTAGCTAGTTAGGGGTACTTGGGGGAAGGAGAGCAGTAAATCCAAAGGGAAATACAATCTAAATAATAACAATGGTGTGAATGTGACTTGTCCATTTGGAAGACACACAGAAAATGGATGGAAGCAGAAAGAAACAATATGGTGAGTTGGGTAGTGAAATAATAAAGAACTTGAAACTGCTCCCTCTTGAATGTCTTCATTATGTTCTCTGTGGGGAAGGGAGATGCTCCTTGGTTCACATACAATAGAACCAGAGGAAAATCTGCAGCAAGGTATCTTTGCTCAGAAGGGACAGAAGCAATCCAAGACTGTTATCCCAGCTGATTCCAGACAATAGAATGCTGCCAATGCTGTGGCTACAAAATTAAGACAAATCAGATAACGAACAGAATTCTTAGGGTTTATGTCACCATTTGCTATTTAAGAATGTGAAGATCTCCCCTTTAGGTTTTTAGAGTTCAAGTTTCAGTCTCTGAAAAGCTAGAGGTCTGGGCATGAATAGAGTTATGATGAATTATTTTTGACTTTTAAGCATAAACTTCATTGTGATATAATTTGTGTTCACTCAGCACATATACACTAAGTACTCAGTGACTATATTACTGTCATCCCATTTTGTGTGCTTAAGCTGACATACATGATTTTCTTTTTTTTTTCCGCTCTGGACTGCTACACGTAAACACTAAGTGCAATGGTTAAGCTGTTTTAAGTTTATGTGTATGTTTTTCCCCAATCAGAACTTGATCCATTTGGTATTCTACCTAGTAACAGTGCTTTCCTTGTTTTTCTATGCCTTTGGTTTAATTCTTTTCCAAACTTTCTATCCTTTGGCATGTTTCTTGAACAAAGATCAACATGTGATCTCTTGATGCCTCTGTTTAGAACACCCAAGAAGTGAGGATTTACAAGTTTTGAAAGCCAGAAAATCCTCTCCCAAGATCCTTCCCAACGGGAGTAAGCGGTTGCAGTCCACACTGCCTTAAAAAGAACCAGAGTGCAGGCTGAAGTCTTCAAGGGACCAAAACTACTACCAAAGTAAGAATTGTGGGAAAACACCAGCAGACCAGTGTCACAGATACTAGCTTATTTCTAACTGTTTAAAATTTTAAAATGAAAAACTACAGAAGTGGTATAGTTTACAGAATAAGTGTGTGTGGGCAGGTGGGACAACTTATTGTCAGTAACCTTTAGGGATTTTTGTGCATGCACCCCGCCCCGCCTTCCTCTGCAGCTGTTTCTCAATTCTTCCAGCAGGTGTCCCTATAATCACAGAACAAACATTCCACAGCATGGTATGTAACTTTATTTTTCTAGCATAATAATTTAAAGTATTTACACACTGCACACTCACTGTTTTACACAGATACGTATTCATATATCTATGAACCACATCTAAAGATTTCTTTGCAAAAACTTAACACACTGTGGGGTTTCCAAGCATAACAAAGAGGACAAAAAAAGTTTTGAGTTTTTTAAAGACGGCCATGTGGAGCATCTGTGAAAACCAGTGTTTTCCCCAAGGTTTTAAGCTCCCCCAGGAGACCTTTGAACAGCTACAGCCTATCCACGTGTTGGTATGACCTGAAACTCTTCTGGCAAAGGATTTCAAGAACCAACATGTGCAAGCAGCATTTTCTCTTGAAATCCTAGAAAAGAACAGAAGAAAATAAACCTGGCCCTTATCTAGAGAAATACTTGTATTTCTGAAAGTTATCTGTGGGGACCGTTTTACAAGGAAACTGATGAAAGGGAGAACAGCTCAAAATGCACTACAACTAATAGTGATGCAGGATAAGCACCCCTTTCAACTAAATGACATGGCAAAGTAACTTTTTGCCGTGAAGAAAAAATAACAATTTTATTTTCCCAACTATTACTAGCGGTGGTTTTATTTTCCCTGAAAAGAACAAAAGTATATTAATCATACATACTCTAAACCCAGATACTATAGAAATTCCTACTATTGCTTTTACTTCACTTTTATACTATTTGCACAAAAATAGTGGTTAAAAGTATCCTGAATATTTTTCTTCCCTCATTCTACTCAATTTGGTACATGTCTCCATAGTGAAGAAAAGCAGCCACAGTTCAGAGCTGATGATTGGCAGGTACCTAGTCCAGCTTCTATAACAGAATGACAGCTTTTAAGAGTAAGAAGCAGAGTGTGCCTTCATTTTTTTCCCAGACTGCTCAAGATTATTCTCTCGTACACCAGAAGGTAGAGAGGTTTGCCCTCTAGATGAACTCACAAATCCATCCTGTGACTGGATGCTCCATCAGCTAAGAAATAGAACTTCAGAAACTGACATCCTTTTTCTGCCAGTCTGGGCCTCTGGCAGTAGTACCACTGATCAATAGCACGTGGCAAAAGAAATTACCTGGCCAACTAAAACTAAGCATAATGTTGGCCTAAATCATTGCAGTATTTAAAATTCATATCGTCTGTCTGCATTTATGTAAACTTGAATTACATGTATGTATCACTTCTTCCTGGAACCAAACATTTACATTGAGATGTAACGATATAAACCTACCTATCCTGGAGTTAACTTTTTCAGTTACTGTTCCTGCCTTTTGTTCTTCTTTTCCTTTTGCAAGGAGGTATCAACAATGGAATGGAAGAGGTAAGATTATTATTTTACTTTACAGGGATTTCACCAAGTTACATGGGCAACCAACTAAATAATATTCAACTACGGGTGTTTAGATAGAGAGTACCTGATTAAAGAGACTACCTGGGGAGCACAATGCTTAGTTAACGAGAATGTCCAGATTAACCAGCACCCAGAGTTGGCCACACACTGAGTCAGGCCAAGGAAGCTTTTCTGTCATTATCACCCTACTCTGTTCCATTACGCATACACACACGTCAAAGACTGTGATGAAGACCTGTGTGGAGGACAAGAATGGAAAACTTTGTGATGGGATCTGGGCTTCTACATTAGAAAAAGAATCTAACAAACCTCAGGCCTTGGATCCATAAGGTGAGGTCGAGGAGGGATTGCTGGGGGTGGAGACAGGGCGTGCTGTGTTTCTAGGCCCAAGCAGCTAAGGAAGAGAAAGTTGAACACATGGGCTGGCACAAGTCATACAGAGGAAAAAAAAGGGCAAGGCATGATAATTACTAAATTTATAGTTTCATGTTTTGCTTACACAGAATAGTTAAAAGAGGAAAAGACTACAATGTAAAAAGGGGAATGGGATGAGAAAAAGTCTAGGAGCTACTGGGGTCTAGCAAGATGCTAAACCACCATCACTAGACCCTACAAAACAGCAATTTCACATGGTTCAACCTAATACACTCTGTGTGTTCAAACATGTAATTAGAACTGAGTGTTAACAAGAATGGTAGTAATATCCTCCCCTTCTGAAAAAGTAACAGCTGTTAGAGAAAAGAGGGCTTCTTAAGGTCAGTGTTTAACAGAGTCAAAAGCACCTGTAAAGCTGGGAGTTAACTATCCTTTCAAACCAAGCGAGGGCAGAAGGGTGAGGACATAGTTCAAAGGAAGAGGCAGCTCCACCAGGGGGTGGCGAGTGACATCTGCAAACCGAGGCAAATCAGTAGCAATGGGAAAGGGCAGGAGGCAACAGCCAAGAATAGCTAGGAACAACTGTCCGCCTTCAAAGGGAACGCTGCTGCGTGTGGTGTCTGTGTATATGCACTATACATATTAACCAGGTACACACATAAATATTTAATATATAAAAAATAAAGTGCTTTCTAACAGGTCCCCACGCAGGGACATTATAAAACATTTCACAAAACTGCAAAACAAAATTGATACAATCAAAGAACACTACATCCAACATATGTGAAAAGAGCCAAACACAATATGTACAATCTGGTGGGTGTCCCAGGACAAACATCCTGTCATATACATGGTATATACATATATACTCTTTTACTCAATATATTATGACAATATATATTTTAAAATTTTGTTATAGACAAAAAATAAAAAAAACAAAGACAACCCCTACAAAAACACAATAAGGATCAAGCATGTGAGTCCGAGACTGATAGACACATTGCTGCCTCCACAGGGAGTCCCATTGCCACTGCTGGGGAAAATGTGCCAGCGTTCCTTCCTTGGGTGCAGCGCCTCCACATCCTCCAAGGCACTGTGGGCTGCGGCGGTAAAGTTGGCATCACCGGTGGTGAGCAGGTCGAAGACACAGGACTGGAAATAGATGTCCTTCACTGGCATCTTCTCATGGCATTGACTGTTGGCAGTCTCCAGTGTGTAGCCAGGCCAGGCCTGCACCAAGGACGTGTGAGGCAGGCTGTGCCCCAGGATGGCAGACACCTGGCCCTGCCCATCATCGATGCGCTCACTCAGCGGGCAGCCGTTCACGCACAGCTGCAGGTCCTGGCTTTCCTCGTAGGACATGGCCAGGTCCTCAGGCATGCGGATGGCGAGGGTCAGGTAGCGACCCAGCTGCCGCACGAACACTGTGGTCCCTATGTAGCGGGCGTGCATCTCCACGTAGCGGCCACTCTCCCTCTCCACGATACGCAGACTCTTGGCATCGCCATCCCCACCGCTCGTGGTGCCATCCACAAAGGCAGCGGGCAGGTCGTCTGTCACAGCTTGGTAGACTTTCTGATCTGTACATTCATGGTGGGCTTTGAAGATGATAGTGATCTGTGGGAAGGCACATGCACAACGTTTAACACGGTACGAGGGAAGCGGAACGGTGCAACCCTCTGCAGCAAGCGCTCCCCTCCACTTTGGAGTTGAATGGCTTAAGACAGAATCTCCACACTCGACTCAATTGCTCTTGCCTCACAAATTAATGGTATCGCTTTTAGGAAAAATTTTTAAAAGTCCCATGTATTTAATGAATTAAAATTTAACATACATCTGGGGAATGTGCATCAAGGAAAAACTTTCTTTACTTTCCTAAGACAGAGAATGGTGTTACTGTTGGGATCTAGGCAATGTTTATTGATAATTTAAATCTTGTCTCCTTCTAAAAATAGACAAGCCATGGTATAGCTCTGTGAGAAAGAAAAAGTTTCCTAAGTTACACAGAAATGTCAAGGAGCTTAATTAACAGTATATGCTGCTTTCTAAAAAGATTCTTCACTGGACTACAGAACCATACCCCATGATTCATCACTACAAACTTACTTAATACAAATACTGAGAGACAAGCAGGGAGCTGTGAGGAGGGGGTACCCCAGCTGTAGCCACCAGCGCTGTGCCTCAGGAAAGCTTTCTCTAACTCCCTTCATCAAATGTGTCATTTCACTGGCTAATCCCTGCGACAGGGAAATCACTTGGCAAATACAGCTCCCAAGCACTGGCAGAGACTAAATACCCTAAACCTAGTTACGGCAAATGTTTTCCCCAAACAGCACTATGGTCCTTTAACTTCTCAGAAATCTCTTCCCAGCCAACTCTGAATTCTCCAAATTAAGCACACAATTCATGGAGAAACAAATCTACTGATAATACAAAAGGCCTCCCTTTAGCGAACCCATTTTCTTTCCTGTAGAATCCTTTAATTAGAACAGTTATAAAAAACCTGAACGGCACCTTCATCTCCCACAGGCCCAATGTCTCTGGGACAGGTGGCGGAAGGAAGATAACTATGAAGAGACAGGGGCTCCCGTGTCACACAAGATATGGAAACTGTTCCAAAGACAAAAGGACTGCATTTTGAGATTTGGGTCATTGCTAGTAACTGAGGTAACAGATTTCTTTCTTCCTTCTTGAGAAAGCAAAACGTATCAGGTGACTTCAGTCAAGGAGGAAGGTAGACAAGCCAAACACTCCATGAATTACTCTGGATGGAGGAAACCTTCTACCTCCTGCAAGGGAACTAATCAAAACAATAGTCCCTTTTTAAAAAGGCCAGAAAATGCCCCCCTCTCTCCAAGTCCTCACCACCACCCTCAAGTTTATGTCTGAAGTTTTTTTTTCCCCAACTCGGCCAGCATTTGCTCACACTATTTAATTCCACATGTTCCCACTGGTGTTGCTTGACTGGAATTTTCCAGCCATTTCATTTTACTTCAGCCAGTTATAAAGCCAGATCTGAACCAGCTGCACTGTAGCAACTGGTTAAATTCATATCCGTTGTTTGCAGCTGCAACTAAAAGCCAGACAATGTACTATGAAAATGCTGGTTTTCTCCCTTCCTAATTACCCTGAGCCACAATTTGATTTCACTACCAGCCTTCTCACATTTCAACACCTCCTTAACAACCCAAAGGAGGTGTACCAGAGATGATTTCAGGAAATTTGTTGTGCATCCAACCATAGGACCTTTCAGAGTGAAAGGGGTTTTGAGCTAGATAGCTAATGGGACTATAAAATAGATTTATTTGGTGGCTCTAAAGTCAGTTTGACAAGTGCTTTTTTAAGGTAAGCTGGCATCCCTTGGAGGTGAAAAGATTAATTCAAGAACATTTTGCACTTGAAAATGTTGAACGTTAACAATACAGATGGCTAAAATAAGAGTTAGTAATAGACTTATTAACAGATAATCACTATCCTCATTTTCAATCACAACTCAAAGATTAAACAAACTCTTCTAAAATAGCTAAGTAATTCCTAAGTAATTTCTCTTTCTAGTCTAACAAACCTCAATTTAAACCAACTTGGTATTATTTGCAAGAACTAAGTACTTTTTTGTTCACCTTAGAAAAAAACAAAGAGGAATTACTTTTGTTGGGACAACAAAGCAGAGATATCCAATTCCAAATAAGTTTCCACAAAGCAAGCAAGAGTCAATATTAAGATGAGCGGAATAGTTCCACATGTCTTACCAAGCCTGTTTTTTTCATTAAGCACACAATTCCAACCCAGGAACTCAGGAGTCATTTCAAACACCTCACACGTTATTGTCCTCTGCTATGCCTGAGACACTAACAATAACGCCCACATAATTAGAAGATCAAATAAAAGCTCTACTTCTGCTCTGGTATCTACAACCACAAAATATTCCAGTTAACCTAACAGATTTGTCTGTCTTTCCAATTTGCTAGTAGTGATTTTCTCTGAGATAATTAAGCTGATATTTCTCTTGTTTCCCTATGGGGCAAAGTAATTCTCACACAGAGTATATGTATGGAACTATCCCTTGAATCACAATGCTGAGGGTGATGAATTCGACCACAGAGTGGGTTTCTTGAGTGGTCCCCTGTAGTTTAAGCATGTACTGAACAGGTTATCTAGAGATATAATCAATGTAAATGTAAAAAACACTGGGTAAGAGTTTCACTTGACTTAAGTTTTCTAAAGCAATTTTATTCCTCATAAAGATTACAACATGAGCTCTTAAAAAGCAAGCACTCAGCCATGAAAAGCAAGAGATTAATTTTCAAACTGTCTTCCTCTTCAGAAAAGCAACATTTATTCATTCTTAATAATTCTTACTTTAAAAACATTCAAAATTTAATTTGAAGTTCTGGAAATTCCAAACTTTTTATATTTCCAACTAGTAGCTATCAGAGCATAAAAACAGAATATTCAGAATGGTATTCAAAAGCTCTCACACAGATAATTTAAAAACATCAGGTATGTTACTTCCTTTTCCCTTCTATGAACTGATCCATATGCTGTCATAACTCAATTTGGCACATCTGTTCTATGCCACACCACTTATTATTAATGGATGGCCTTTCTGTGCATTTAAAACATCAATGCCTTTTGTTAAACCTCCCCCACCCAGTCCCTCTCAACTCCCACCTTAGACAAATTACTCTAGTTCTCCTCATTCATTTTTAATGTTTCACTCCCTGAGATCTTTACCACCCACAAGGTCTATTAGGAAGAGAGAGACAGCAGATACGAATCAACCTTTCCACATAGGAAAGGCAATAAGAGCTTAAGAAGATGTGCTGTGAAATATCAAAATTAAGAGGCACCTGCCTCTCCTTTCCATCAGGAAAAAAAGAAAAAATTTTTAATATTTTATATTAAATAAAAACGAGGTAGCCAACAGAGACGAAAACATAGGCAATGCCTCACCAAGAGATAGACTTATCTTCCCAAGGCACAACGGCTTGCAAAATGCTACACACAGGCTTTAAAACAGAATTCCCCAACAGCAGTGCACTTAACTATTTGTGTATATTGTATTTTGAAGAAACATTTATCTATGTTTAATCAGGCAATTTGGCACTTCAAGTACAGGACTTTTCTGGAATCTTCAAATACCAGACTTTTAGATTTGAAGAACTCACGTCTCTTGTTTTAAGATGGGTCAGTAAATTAAACTGTAGTAGTCACAAAAATTAGCTTGAAACACATGGAAACACAATTTTGATATGTACCTGGTTAAAATTCTACTGGTGTCAAAGGAAGTTAAAATAAATTTTATTTAATATAGTTAGCTGACCATGTCTGTATCACATCCTCTGGGTATAACGACAGGATGAAAAACAGCAGACTCTATGGGAGAATAAGAACACTGTGCTCATGGCTGCTTTTACTCTTACACATGTAAGTGGCATGCAGCCTCTGTAATCAGTCTCTTCCCCAATGAACAAAAAGAAACCATTCCAACAAAAGCACAAGCTTCAAAGAAGAAATAATATGCGTGCTCCATCTCTATCCCTAAAACATCCAAATTTTACTTTTGAGGGTCATTTTTTTCTAAATGTCGGGAAGTCAGAGCCTAGGACACTCTGAAGCACCAAAAGGAAGTAGAGGCCTTTGAAGGGACCTTCCCGTGAGTGTCTTCCCTGGTTCTACCCTTCCCTACTTATCAGGGTAACCCTGAAGTATGGATCTTGAGCAGAGCAGAGCTACTCTGTCCAGGCAGGGAGGTAAACTGTCCACTGGTTACACAAAACTACAAAGAACTCTGGGTCTCTCTCCCTTTTGTGGAGGAGAAGAAAAAAGGCATGTTCATTTAGAGTACCTTTCTTTCTGAACAATTTCATGCAAAATCTAGGAGGGTTTTTATATGTGCCATGTTTAAGAAAAAATGTTGGGCTGAAAAATACTTGATGTCATTGATAATTTTCCTTAAAAAAATCAGGAAAAAAGATGTTAGCTGTGAATTCAATGAACTGGAATGTTATTTTATAATCACTGTTCATCCTATATATCAAATATCTACAGGAAACTGACTTAGGACCCACAAAAGTATATTGTGTTAAATAATTTTCTTGGACTAGGACAAGATACTAGCAGTAAGACAGTACATGTGTTGTTGAGGTGAGTGGCAGTTTAAAAATCTTACCTTAGACTCCTTCAGGGCTTGAAGTAGACTGTAAGAAATCTACTACCTTCAAAAGAGGTATTAACAAAATAGGTTTCTCTACCCTCAAGTCTCTTTCCACAGAGCTCTGTTCTAGGAGCACTCACAGGATCCAGAGAAATGGAATGGATAAGACTTCTCCAGTGTTGCCCTAGGTAATACATACATGCAGGAACAGGGGCTGACTTGGCTGTTGGAGGGGTACTTGGCAGCAGATGGAGAAAGAAGAAACCACGCCAGAGGGGAAAGGACACCCACAGCTGAAGGCTGCTAGGGTGGTCTAGAGAAGCATCAAGCTCCATGGCTAGACAGAGAATGAAAGGGAAGCTGGCCCAGGGATGACACATAAAAGGGACAGGCACAAAAATGCTGGCTTCCAAAGAATAATTTCTGTACACTTAAAACAAGGACGGCTGGAAGCATAAATAGGGGCAGAGACAGAGAAATTGGCTAGCTTCCTTGTACAGACCAGAGCAACGCTACATAGAACACGAGGAGGAAAGGCTTCCAGGCCTCTCTAAGTCTTAGTCACTCCAAACACTCCAAAGGGAACTTCTCCTGCAGCTTGTCTGTTGTGGGCAAACTGCACTGTTGGGAGGCCAGCAAATGCAGCATTCAGTGTGCTTCCAGATGTGAAGTTAGGGAGGCCTAGGCTGCCACCGTGCTTCAGACTAGAGACTAAAAATATTTTGAAAGGTGAAAGCCAGGCCTGGAGGCAGTAACTCTGCTGGAATCTGCCCTAGCAGGTCTTGCCTTCAGGCGCCCCCTTCAGATGGGGAGCAGGGCAGGGCCACAGAACCAGGGGCCTGGTGGGACCTTGAACGAATAAATGCTCTGGGTCTAGGTTCGGCACAGCTGTTCTCCAAACCGATGGGGATTAGGAAACCGATGGGGATTAGGAAACTGCAGCCTCTTTGATCATTTTTCAGCTTTGGGAGGTGAGCAAAAAAGTAAAAGGGCTTAAAGGGTCTTCACAATACGCTCACACTCTGTCACTTCTAGGTTCAATTTCGAGTCTCCGGGCTTAACAAAGAAAGGCCCCTGAGAACTCAGGAACAAGGTGGTTAGAAGCCCGTCACCAAGTATTTCAAGAAGCCAGTTAACTGAAATGCTACCAAACACTATCCTTCTGTCTGCACTTTCCTTGGGCAGAGAGAGGGGAAGACCTCAATACTCTATAAAAGCACATTTGTATACATATGTGCATACGTGCGCACACACGCACACCTTAAATAGAAAGATTTAAACCCTCATCCTCATTTCAGGAGCACATGCAGAGCAGATGAGAAGTTAGTGTTTAAATGCTGTCATATTAATTCTATCCCCAGTATACATACTATATTCCAACATGAAAGAACCCCACCAGAGTCAGCCAAACTTTCTTCTGGCTCCAACTCTTAAAATAACCAGCTAACTGGAGCATAAAGAGCTCCTCTCTCCATAGAATCAGTTTTACCTCAAGTTCTTTCTAGATCCAACAGCAGCGTGTTTTCACTGCAAGGCTGTCCAGTTAAAGTCTGTATCTTACATGTGTATTAGCTATTCCTATTAGTTATTCCTGAGAAGATGAGCAGATTCAAAAGTCCTTAAGTTACCCCACCCACTAGAACACAACATTCAAAACAGTGGAAGAGCAAGTTCTACTGCAGTCAAAACAAACAGAGACAAAATGGGTAAGGTAGCATTTTTCATTGTTCAACACTGTAGGTAACTTTTTTACACTCCACATTCCACACGGGCAGAAACTGTTTGGTTAGCGTTAATTGAAGCCAACAGCAAAAAAAAGTACCAACCATCCAATGTTTCCTTCTTGCCCCTTCCCCTCAAAATGTTGACTCCAAGAAAATTTAACAGGGTAGAGAGAGAAATTTGGAAATGTTACAGAAAAGCAAGTGTATCAGACTTGGCCTCCTGCCTCTGTTTTAAACTATGGATGAGAAAGCATTTGTTTTACAGCACCAGAGGCCCTCAGGACCCTAATGGCTTGGACAGGCCTTGGTTAACTTCACTTACAAATGGGGGATTCTAAAGGTCTCTTCCTCCTTCCAAACCTCCTTCTGCACCTTTGGGACAGAAGGGGCAGGGGCAGGGAGATTAGAAAGATGGTAAAAGACTAACCAGGCAAGAGTAACAAAAGAATAACCAAGGCAACCCTATTTATCTTACAAAATAATCTTCACCTTTGCAGGTCCCTCATATAGCTAATAATTTCTTCTCCTTTCTCTGCTTTCTTTCCCCACCCGCACTTGGAAACCACTTCACCTCCAGGCAATTTACTGCAACCATATGAAGCAAAGCTGAGTGGTTCCTGGGCCTGAGACCTTGAAACGCAGGACAAACAAGAGCTGGGCAGGAAATGGAAAGGACAAGTAAGAACACCACCACCTGCAAGTATGGCTGATTTCTGCTCTTCTAAAAACTATTCTCTCATGTTTCAACATTGTTTCTATAATAAATTCAGGGAGAATAGGAATATCTAACACATACTTTCATGAGAGTTTTAAAGATGAGACAGGACCCTGGAAAATGAATTTAATTAAGAACCAGTGACTAGTGATTCAAGATAGCTTTTTGGTATAAAATCAAAGATCGGCAACCTTTCAGAAGTGAGAGTTAGGCCCTGCTAGGTTGTAGGTGGGAGATGGGAGAGGAAATACAGATGCACGTGATAGGCCGCCCTCCTCACACTGGGAGGTGGAGTAAAAACACTGACTTTCGAGAACAACCAAGGCAGGGAGGCTTGTGCTCTGGGTGACAGCATGGGACAGGCCTTCCCAGCAGCCCACTTTCCTGACCCTTTTTGACACCGGTTTCAACTTGCTATGTAACATCTCTGGAAACCAGCCTGTGAATGTGGTTCGCCAATGTTCTACAAAGAAACCCTGAAAATGACTGGGTTTATACATAAACCCCATACTTTCCCACCAACTGCTGAAAATTTTAGTTATGTGCTTAGTTAGACTGAGGCAGAGGCTGCATTCACCTCCGCCATCTCCCAAACATAGTGGGTCCTTTAATACTTGATGTTTCAAATGCAGCACCGAATTAATCACACATTTTATCAGAGAGATGACTACACTGAGCAGGGAGCTATACCTGCAAACTGCTTTTCCACCTGTTCCCAATATGCCTCAACTAGTCTCACAACTTTTTGCATCTTTGTAAAGCAAGGAGAATCATGGTAAGGAACAAATCTCAAAGGGATGGCAAGAATTACCATATATAATTATAACAAAAATAAACAGCAATCTCAGATTTTAAGGATTAGTTACAATGTATCTGCAAGACAGTTTGTGGTCTCTAAAGAAAATAACATATGTGGCCTCTTTACAACACTGCATACAAGAAAGTGTCCATATATTCAAAACACAATCCTGTCAATGGAAGGAGCATCTTCCTTAGCCCCTAAAAATAAGAATGATCACCACTGTGTAGCTCACATAGGTCTTGGTAAAGATACTAAATACATAAGGGACTGCAAAACCTTGGCTACAAGAAATGCACTAGGCCTGGGATCAACGTAGGACAGATTTCCAAATCTCGATGCAGAGATATACTTACAATGACAGTTAAAAGCCTTTGCAATACAGGTATGTCTGGCTCTGATTTTGTAACCAACAGAGAATGACCCAGAACACTGGTTTACATGCCCACATGCTGTTGTGGAGTAATAACTACATGCAAAGGGGCATCAGAAAGCAGGAGTGGACCCACCTTATGCTCTAGAAACCTATAAAGGAATGATGTTTCATCACAGTGGAAAACCCTGGGTTATACAATTTGAGGAAGACATTAATCAAGAGTAAACCAAACTAAGTCTTTCTGTATCTCTAGTATCATCAACCGGTGCAAGTTTTCAGGAACTCACACGAAAGTAGCCATACAACTTGAGATTCAGGGATAACTATGAAATTTAAAATATTTATATATACTTGATAGGCAGGGCCTCCTACTGTGCTTTGGACAGGTGCTGAGTGCTGCCTGTGGATCACAGGAGCTGGTGGTCCATGGCAGCAGAAAGAACATACAAGGCAGGCAGCTCAGAGTGTCCACTCGCCTGGCCAACAGTCATCTGGTTTGGTCAAGCACAAAGAACACATCCTTTTCCCAAAGGCAAACTGCCTTAAGGTAAACCACCTTCTCTCACTCAAGTAGAAGCACAGTAAAATATGTAGCAGAGGACCTGGACCAGGACCTGCTGTCACCCCTAATCTCCCCTCCTGTTTTTTATTTTGTTTTATTGAGGTTGAAAAATAGGATAAGAAAGCAAGAGTGGTGAAAAAGAGTATGATTAACATTAAAACAAAAGGAAAAATAAAGGTAACCAAATTACCTGTAAAAAAATAATTACTAGAAATATTGTCATTGTACTGCCATATAATGGTATTAAATAATACCATTATTTAACAATATAAATGCTATTAAAAATCATTGTTTAGATGTACAATTTAATAATAAATGAATGCTCGAATTTTTTTGGAAAAGGAATCATCTTAAATGCACTTGAGAGACTGACAGTTCTAATACATGCTACTAGGAATACATTATTATTATTGTTATTTTTTGAGACAGGGTCTTACTCTGTCGCCTGGATTAGAGTGTACTGCAACCTCAAATTCCTGGGCTCAAGCAACCCTCCTGCTTCAGTCTCTCAAGCAGCTGGGACTACAGGCACATGCCATCATGCCTGGCTAATTTTTCTATTTTTTGCAGAGACAGGGTCTCACTATGTTGCTCAGGCTGGTCTGGAACTCCTGGCCTCAAGTGATCCTCCCAGCTTGGCTTTCCAAAGTGCTGGGATTATAGGCATGAGCCACCGTATCCAGCCTAGGAATTCATTTGTACAGTTCAGTGTCTTTCATAAAATAAAGAATTTACTCCATGATCACCTTCTATGATCATGGTATCCACAGATCCTTACTGGGCCCACTTAAACTGATACATAGATAAGCAGAATGGACTAAACGGGAGTTGCGACTGAGAGGCTAATTCAGAAAATGTGCAAGGAGAGAATGTGGAAGAAGCCAAGCATCCTCACAGATGACCTGGGTTTTCCTGTGTGTGAGGCACAGGAGAGCTACTGATAGGTGTCTTCTCTGGAGCCTATAATGTATAGGCTACCTCCATACCACAAACAAAACTGCCTTTCCTTCGAGCATAGCTAACTCTGCCAGTTCTGAGACTGTCCCTCTCATCTCTCTCTCCTCCAGTGCCTGCAAGCCCGCAGCTACCTCTCCCAGCCAAAGGTGGGGAAGATAGCCCAGAGCTGATGTGGACCTAAGCCGAGGTATGCAGGTGTGCCAGATAGTCCTATAGCCCCTGGGGTGTAGAGATGAAAAACCAGCCCTGGCTTCCCCTTCAGTAACACACCTACCTGGCAAGGTGGCCAACTGCTACAGACTCCTCCAAAGAGGGAGAGTATAAAAGGCTGGTGGAAGGCAAAACTAAAAACAGAGGCCCCGAGAAAGCATACCTGTGTATGACATGACCAGCAGGAAAGCGAGCCCTATTTTTCCCAGGCAAGGGGAAGAGAAGGGCCATGGTAAGGAAGAGAACAGTAAACCAGGGGAGATAAGGCAACACCATCGAGCGCTGCAAGACTATCTGCCTTGCACTCATAGCTCACCATGTAGAAAAAAAGTCAAGACTTAGCTAATAAGTGGCCCCTTGAGCACAGATGACTTCACTTTCTTTCACTGCATTTAGCTTTCTCCCGTTTTGTCTTTCCGTGATGAGGGAAAGGGGGGTACTTATGGGCAGGTAGAGCTCACAAGCTTAGGCTTGAAGATGGCTTGCTCAATAGGCCAGGTTCCCAGGGCTGAGTAGTCATCTTAGTGACCTCACTGAGCAAAATACCTTGGGTCCAGTGCTTCAGGGCAGTGCTAAAGGTAATGAAATGAACAGATGTTTAAATATAATTTCGGTATCAGAGCGGGCCAACCAGCCAATGATATCATCAGTCTTTAGTGAAACTGAGCATATATGGGCCATTAAAAACCCTTGACCACACAAGGATGGTTCATTATCTACCATGTACAGTGCTGAGTTACCCAATAACTGGTCTATGTATGTGCTTAAGTTCTCTACAAAGCTGGGACACCTATGAAAAAAATTTCCTAAAGATTTTGTGTCTCCTATCGTTTCATTACCACCATTTTTCCATGCTTAGGGTCTTTAGCATTAACATGAGTCTTCAAGAGTAACCTTCCAGATTCTTATGGGAGCTTTAGAGTGAGTTTCAAAAAGATGTAAAAAAAAAACCAAAAAACCAACTACTAGAGGTTGTGAAGGCATAGAGTAATTTGTTGTTGAACAGCATGGTTACCAGATGTGGGGAAATACTTTCCAATAGTGCAGTTAAAGACCAAGTATTCTCACTCTCCACTTGAATTTATGTCAGGGACCACTCTTCTTTTTTTTTTTAGACTAGGTAAACCTTCGCTCCTCACCAAACTGAGGGAGAAAATAAAGTTGTACTTTTTATTTATTTGCTAAAAATTATGATAGATTCAACAGCTGAAATACAATGATCTTAAGTACTTAGTGTAAATTGTTCCATTTATATAATATTAATACTCATGTTACTGTTATCCCCCAAATAGTTTCACTATAATCAATAAAATGCATAGAATTTCTAAAGATTTAATAACAAACAGAAGTGACATTGATTGGACAGAATGCATGAAAATCTTTGGGCTTATGAAAAAAACCACTATTTCCTCACGTAAACAGCTCTTATTAATCTCTATCGTCTTGTTTGAAAGTTATTCCTTCAAGTCCTCAATTATTTGCACAACTGATGATGACTTTTTCCATTCTCAAAAGATTATCTTCCTGAATTTTCAGTTACCCAAAGACTATTCTCAGGTTGCATGCATCCTATGACTTTGCAGCAATGATGGATTTTTGGCTATGATTTTTCTTATAACTTCATAATTATATAACTTTATAACTTGTAGCAAATGCATATTCTGAGAGTGAGAGAAAGAAAGAAAGAAAGAAAGAAATGATTTGCATATGTACAAAAACCAGAGGGAGAATAATTTGAGATGTAGAATTTGGTAAGGCAAAAGACAAGCTCAAATTTTTACTGGCAGCTGAAGTATAAACATTTTGGAGTTCCCCTAAAATGTCTGGACCAGTGTTTTTAACAGTATTCTTTGTTCAGAGCACTGACTTCTAATCTTAGATTTGTGACACCCTTGGGTACCTCCAGCTATCTCCTGAGGTGTTGTAAAATTCCCTCCATAAAATGCCAAGCAAAATACTTTAAATTCATTTACAAAATATGCCACACATGTTTAGACGAAAGGGCGGGTGCCTGGGAATCAAAAGAACAATTATAAGTATTTCAAAAGCTTGATCCCTGTCAATTATATTTTAGTCTAAACCAATTTATGAATAGATAAATACAGGAAATTAAGCAAGAGGAGACGGTCTGGGTATGGTTTAGTGGTTGGGGAAGACAGGGAAGGAGGTGATTACTTGGGACACCATTTTAGTGGAAAACCCTTTCCGATTTTATTTACTAATGATTGAATTAGCACTGACTGGCATCAGAAACCCAGTTCATAGCTCCTCTCTACCTACTTGCACTCAGATACTGGTACCTTCAAGTTAGCTTCAAAGATCTCTGTACAGTATTAGTTTGTTCAAAGCAAACAAACATGGACCATGGACACTGGCAGCTGGGCATGCATGGTAAGCTTAACTTAATTTTATCAGCCTTTCCCTTAGCTTAGCTCTGATTTAAACTGTTAACCTGAGGCCTTGAGATTACATGGCAGTTATATATCGTGGCCCTGTAATATCCAATTCTTAACCTCCCTAGTCACCAAGAGGTTAGTAACTAAAACACCACTGTGTGTTTGCCATTGGGAAGCTGACTTCTTGCCACTACATTTTACTATAGCTTCCAAATCTCCAATAAAAGTGTCTCCTGATGGGTCACTGCCTCCGGCTTCACAGCTTTCTTTATTCAGAACATCTACTTCAGTTATCTAATAAATCTGAACCTAGATTTCTTCAAGAAGAGTCATAAATATGCACTCAAAAAAGTTATCACTGAAAAAAAAGCACACATTTTTCTATTGAAATAGGCCTGCCTTTTCCCTGGAGAACTCAATTTCACTGTTTACTTTTCATTCTTCATATCGTTGCCTACTTAAATTTAGAGCCACATTTTACATTCCAGAGAGAAATCCCTTGCTAAATAATTTTTATTTAACCCTTTAACAATTTATTTAATTGCTTTCCAAAAAGACAAAAGCTTCTTTCAAACTATGCCTTTTATACACATTTCAAAAGTTACCTGAAGAGTCAAACACCTAAAAGTTATGAGTAGGGAGAGAGAAAAAAGAAGGCATACTTGCCTTATTTGTAGCAGTAGCACTGGATCCAGGGACCACGGGTACATTTGTCACTTGAACCGAAAGGTAATTATTATCTATGAGTGGCCAGGCCCCTTCCACTTTACACGTTTGGAAGTGATCCTTGAAAGTTCTTAGGTGAGGATCTCCAAACAAGCCACAAAAAAGGTAATTAGGAG
Organism: Propithecus coquereli; assembly: GCF_000956105.1. Taxonomy (NCBI): domain Eukaryota; kingdom Metazoa; phylum Chordata; class Mammalia; order Primates; family Indriidae; genus Propithecus; species Propithecus coquereli. Next base: position 4,593,449 of record NW_012137747.1, on the reverse strand, counting down.
GGTTTTGGTCCCCTCCCCTGTGTTCTCTGGCTCCTGAGTGACTGTGATAGTTACAAGGATCATGGGTCACTTCAGGGTTTGTAGAGGATGTGGGTCCATCCTTGGAACAATTCCTCTGGCTCATGAGGTCACTGATACCCAACACAGCAGAATGGTACACCAGGTTACCACGGCAGGCTTTTGAAGTTCGCTGGGTGCAGCCAGCATAGGCACGCAAGGCCTTGCAAAACTCAGAGTCAAAGCCGTCAATGGCAGAGTTCAGGTGCGAAGTCAGGGACACAAAGTCTGTGGTGCATTTCTGGATTCGACATTGGGCCGGCTGTTGGCAGTCACCTATGGGAAAGACGACAAGACCAAACATTTGTAAATGCTTCATAACTTCCTGAGCTACATGAGAAAATGACATTCTACCCCAAGAACTGTTTGTTCTTTTTTACATACTATACTCCTATTTTAGGAAGCCTTCAGGAATAGGGTTGCACTGTGCTCCTGTGCCTCTCTCAAATTAAGCCACTGGGAGAAAAACTGCATGCAATTAGTTAACTTAAAACTTTAAAGCACAGGTTATTGTGAGTGAGCGTAAGATCAGTCCAGTGCTTATAGGTTAAAATTACAAGGGAATAATACGTAAAATGTTTTATCGATGTAGCTATTTATTTATAGATTTTGAGAAAGATTTCTCTACTCTAAGGCCAACCCAAAGATATGAACTTTGTTTTGATTTTGAAAACTGCATGGATTTGCTTCAGAAAGCATTGTAAAAGCAAAACCATGATTAAAGCCTCCACACCTTAGGAAGGGGTAAAATCCTAAATTATAGTATGATTAGTTTAAAACACCTTCACCTGATTTACTTGTCTGGCTACCGGGTAAGAATAAAAAAAAAAAAAAAATCCAAGTACTACGTCACTCTACCTTTCCCGAGGCACGTTTACCAATAAATTGTACATAAACTGACACAGTTTCCTGGTTTCTACAAAATGTAAATGCTCTTTTTAAAAAAAAAATAACGTGATTCTTTTGACCAAACTATGTATTTACTTCTCCCTTAACATCCATTTCTATTATACTAGGATCCGAGCTCCATAGCAGACCACAAATAAGTGGTCTGCTAAATAAAACTACACTAAAAAGTAAAGGTATGCTAAATAAAAAGTACATAAGTATAATACCTTGAAATTATGCTGCAGAGACAGATGATCCCAATCATGGTTTTTTCAGAAGAAGAACCAGAGAACTATAAAGCACAGAATTCTTAGAGTATACATAAACCTTACTTTTGTCCTTAAAGCAACAATTCACATAAACTTAATGATTTAACACATTAACTGCCATAGGAGTTGTATTTAACTCACAATAGTTTTGAGCCCGAGGCCTGGCAAAACATATGTCACTCATGTCTCTTCACCTTGGGAACCTTGAGAACTATTTTTCAAGTTGAGTATAACTCACACAGAGAAAACAATAAAAAAAAATAACGAATTTTTCACTAAATTAGAAAGGATTCTTTTGTTTTTGAAGTTTTTACTCCATTTTTGTAATAAAACACCATGGCCCCAAGGAAAAGAAAATCTATTTTTTTTTTTCCAGTGTGGCAAAGTATTAACAAACAAAGCTACAATGATGTAATGAAAATTCAAGTATTACTGAACTATATTAAAAAAAAAATCAATTTCCAAATGATGTTTTTGCCACTAACTTCTCAAGCAAAACTTTATAAAACCTCTTAAAGCACAAAAAACACAAACACAAGAACTGTCGATACCAGGTGAGTCATGTGCTCTAATCAATCTCTTCAAGTTTTAGGTTTCTCATCTGAGAAATGAGGTTGTTCTAAGACAAACTTTGTGATCTTCTCCAGGCATAAAATATCTTATAACATGTATTCCAGACGAAGGAAAAAAATTCAGGGCCAATTGATTATTATTAAATACATAATTATTTAAAGATGAAGATACAATAAGCTTTAGGATAATATTAAGATTTAGGACTTCATCTGATAAAGACTTAAAATCAACCTTAATATTGTCTTAGAAAGCTATTTTAATATTTTCAGTGGTAAACTGCTTTTAAATCTGAATGAAGTAGCCTGTAATCTGTTTCTGGCTTTACTCAGGAGAAAAGGATGGGAGGGGACAACCTCCGAAGGCAACTACTCTGTCATCATTTTTAAATTTCAAAAACCAAAGAGGAAAAAATATTATGGTTTAGCCTTGATATTCACTTTAGCCCAAGGAAAAAAGAAGATTAAAATATTTTAATATTTTGGAACTACGGATTTACAGCAATCATCAAATCACACTTAAAAAAAATCACAAACACATCTTCATGTGTTTGATCTATTTTATGTTTGCTCAGGCCAAAGCTGACAAAAGCAGCCCTGACATTTAAAGAATTCCTATCTCCAACGCAGATCAAGTCATTTTCAGCCATTTTTACTTAAAAAAAAAAAAACAAAAAAAACCCCAAAAAACAAACAAAAAACAACCAACCAACCAAACAAACAAACAAAATCCCCAAAACAAAACATAAACCAACCAAAGACTCTAAAAGGCGTTAAGGCCATTTTACAGATGGGAAAACCAGGGCAAAGAGATATTAATGGCCTCATCCTGGCTGGATCACTCATAGCTATTATTAAGCCAGTACGTGGTGATTTTCCTCAAATCTTGTTTTCCTTCCACCACAGGTCATGTCTCCCCCTAAATTCCTAACTCTAACAACAGTACTTGATGGCTGGAAAAAAAGACAAGTAACTCTTGTATTATTTTTCTTTTTAAGTCAGATTCACAGCAAGCAGAAAGCAAAGAAATAAAGAGAAGGCCAAGATCTTAGTAATGAACAGCTATCTTCAATTACAAATAAATGACAGCACAAGAACTTTCTGTTAAAGTTGCAGTGCCTATTTGTTTTTTTATGGTCTATAAAATCTATCCGAGCATACATTTACTTATAATTATTTCAAATAGTCATAAAATACCAAAAGTAAGAATATGGAAATGCAGATGGAACCGTTCAGAAGGGAAGCAGAATTTAGATTCTCAGCTCCCTTTTTGTACCTTCCTCCCTACCCTGCTAGCCTTTCCTTTTTCCATAGCAGGTAGGCACTGATTGCTTTGAGAAATCTCACATAAAACAGAATTCCTTGGGTTCTTTTGCTTTGGATAAGGTTTCTAACAGCCTTTTGTTATAGAGATGGGAGGGAGGAGGGCTAACTAGGGAGAAAAGTGTGTTTGGGTCAGCATTTTCAGCTCCATCACAGGCTCCTGTATAATGACTAATTTGTAGCATACACCCAGAAATATCCAGGCTTCATGAATTTATAATGATAACGCACACTTTGCCTGTTACAGGCGGTAAAGCAAGCCTCCTGTCAAAATGCCAAGACAATGTAGAGCAGAAACAATCTTAAGGATGTAGCCAAGAAGGCCATGAAGTATATGAGTAAGCAAGTAACTGCCATATTGGATCTCCGTTCAGGAACTGCTTTAAAAAAAACCCAACAGCCAGGAAAACAAAAACAAAAACCGACCAAAAGTACTCTTTTCATTTCCCAAAAACAGAATTTAAAACGCTGCAGTTAGAATTGTCTCTATTTTTTAGAGACATCTATGAATGGATTGACGATATTTTCATGCCAGTTATTGAAAATGCTAAAAGATTTGTGGGTCTAGAGCTTTCATTTCATTTTTTAAACAGATCACACATACAGGCTTCACCATTCCAGACAATTTCCTTAACGCCAGGACTGCACGTGTGAATCTGTAGCACAATCACCAGTTTATAATAAAAGAAATGAGATATTCTGAAGCTGAATTAAGTGAAATGTAGAGCCATATGGGGTGCTGAGGCAAATGATATGGATCCAGACATCAAACATATGGTAGTCCATCTGCAAAGAGCACTTGCTAGGCTCCCTGTTCTGAGAAACGGCCTGACCATTTAAATAGCACCACTCTTCAAAGAGATCTCTCAAAGGAGCCCTTTCTTCCATAACCAGATTCATTGCTCCACTCCAGCACGCTGTCCACAGAAATCACACAGCACAGCACATCAGGTTGAATCTAATGGTGACTTTAGTGAGGACACATTAAGATACTGAGAAGAGCTACCCGTTTCAAATATTTGAACTAAGGCATCTTCATTTTCTAAACCTTTAAGCCAGCTTCTTACACCGTTCAGAAGCCCGTAAAGAAATCTTCAAGGCCCACATTCCAATCCTGTCATAGGATCCTATGGCACCTTAAGGGAACAATATTCATGTGGCTAAAGGGGATACAGCCCCTCCTAGCATTTCAATTTCTATTTCATGAAATGCACACTTTGGCATTATGGACACTTATTTTTCCTCACACAAAACACTCCTGAATACCTTTTAACACACCAAGAAAAAATTTCCATATAATTGCAAGCAGACTGATATTATTTCCTAAGATTCTAAAGTTACTAATTTAAAGCTGTTACATTCAATAACTTTCTATTACCTTTTCATTAAGACTGCTAGTCCGTTCCCTCCCCCACAGTGTTAACATGCAACTGTTACATCACAATGTAAAGTTGCGCAAGGTAAATTAAGTCGTTTTCTCAAATGTCACATTTTTTTTTTCCATACTTAAGAGACCTCCCTGATTTTTTAGCACGGCGGGTGTGATTTAATAAATAAAAATTACTCCGCACAGTTGGGTGGCATTAAAGCTCAAGCTTCTCCAGATCCGAAAGTTGTGACTGCTATCATACAAATACAGGACAAAAAGGCCTCAAAAGAAACTTATCTAATGCTCTGGTTGTTCTCAAACTAAAAAAAAAATTTCCCTTTCAACTGTGGTATTAAAAAAATTCTTTGTCTAGGCCAGCTCCTAAAAAGTGTAACTTATTTGTGAAGAGCATCCTAGATTGTAACGAAATGATTTCAAAAAGAAACACAGGTATTACAGCTATAAGACTCATCCCTAAGAACATATTCCTCAACGCTGGGGAAGCGCAGACCTCCAAAGGCAGCATGATTATCTGTCAACTCCTCACGGAACCTGAAAACACGCGACTTAGTCACAAAGCACGAGTTTTTTCCAGAGGACCGAACGCTGAATTAAAAGCAGATTTTGCAAAAACGAAAGAAATCCCCGTTCAAAAAAGTTTACGTGACTTGAGATGGACTCTCAAGTTTTCAAACTCTGGTGAAAATCTTTCCATCTGGTGCGATTCCTTCGCCTCGCCGCCACCCCCAACGTCAGAGGAGCAGCACAAGGCTCCCGTCTCCCTCCGAGGCGGCTGCGGCGGCGGAAACTTGATCCGAGCCTGACTTTCAGTAAACACCAAAGCAGAAAGCAATAAAGCATCCGGAACATTTGTCTCTGGCGCTCAGCCCCCGCCCGCTAAATCTTTGATAAGCGGCTGTTGGAGGGGAAATTTATCAACGGTCCGAGGCGCAGGCGGGGAGGGCGGAGCGGGCTCTCCTCCGCGCCCGAAGCCAGTGTGTTCCCGCCGCCGCACCGTGAGCCCAGCTAAGGTGCCTGTCAGGGACTCGGGAGGCCTTTCTCGTCGCGCCACGACGCGCTCCGGCCCAGCGAGCGCCTTCGGGACCTAGGGCTGTTTGGGAACAAAGCCCTCGGCCCCGGGGCTGGCGCCCCTCGCGCGCGCGCGTCGTACCTGAGTGGAGCAGCCCGAGGCTAAGCAGCAGCAGCAGCAGCTCCAGCGGCGGTGGGGAGAGCCGTGGGGGGCGGCGGCGCTGCTCAGCCCCGGCGGCGGCGGCAGCGGCGGCGGCGGCGCAGGAAGGTGCTGCTCTCAAGCCCATGCCCGTCCATACAGGTCTCGTGGGCTCCGGCGAGGGCGGCGGCGCTGGCGCCGTGGCGGGTCGCGGCCCGTGGCTGAGGCATGAGCCGAGGAGCGCGCCTCGCTTCCTCTTCTTTCTCCTTCAGGCCCGCGACGGAGACCGGCCGCCGCCACCGCCGCAGCGAGCAGCGCGCCGCGGGCGGAGCGAGTCGGCGGTGGCGGCAACGGGGCGCATCGGCATCGTGGCGGCCGGAGGAGGCGGGCGGGGAGACAGGGGCGGGAGAGAAGACACAAAGACCGTGAACGAGTGCTGAAACCAGCCCCGAGTGCGCGGGCGCCCCGGCCCCGGCCAGCGTGAGCTCGGCGGGCGTGGACCCAGACGCGGCGCGCCCAGCCCTAGCGAGCTGCCGCAGGCGGCCGGGTATCTGCTCTGCGGCCCCCGCGGTCAATCAATCTCAGCCCCTCACTGCCGCCCCGCCCCGCCCTAAAATCGCCAATCTGCGCTGCCCTCATCCTGGCCGCGCCCCTTACTTCCTCCCCATTGGCTGTGAGCGCACGTCCGTCGGGCCCAGCCCGCCACTCGCAGGACCCAGAGGGCCCGCCCCCGCGTCGCCGCCCGCCTGTTCGGTGTAATTCGAGTTCCGCGTCCGCCCACGGCGAGTCCTGTCTGCTGCGCGGTAACCTCCCTCCGCTTTTCTCCCCTCCACCCGCTTCCGCGATTTACTGTTTCCCTGCGCCCAATAGAAATGGGCGACGGCAACTATCACTCTCGCCATCGTTACAAAAGGGACCGGCCTTTGACCTCTCCTTAATTATTGTGATAGGGTTCAACTTCTCCCCAAGTTGCGTCGGGTTTTTGTGTGTGTGTGTTATCACCCCTCCCCCCGCCCCACCTCTGCCAGCTCCAGCTCCCAGCAGGAAGCCTGCTCTTTCACGGAGCGCCCTGCGGCAGGTCCCCTCCCAGCCAATCACATCTGCGCATCCACGTTCCGAGCCTGTTGCGGACGTGTAGTAAAAAGCTAGCACGGAACCGTGTTGGGAATCTGAATGACACCCGCGGTCCGGAGCAGATCGGATGGGCTGGGAAGGTATCCGCGAACTCCCGGAGGAATTTGCTGGCAACTGCCCGAGGCTCGGGTGTTCTGGTTTCGTTCTTCCTAAAAGCGGCGAAGAGGGGTCTGCGAGTGGGCGAACTTCAACGTGTTCGGTTGCAGTGCAATTAGGTTAATGAGAGTGGCGAGTTTTTATGCAGTGTAATTATGCCACAATTTGTTGTTGTGCAGTGGTTTTTCTACAAATTTCTACAGTCTATTAGCAGATTAATTCAATGGCAGGTCAGTTTCTATATTTATGATTAGATGGGTCCAAAATTGAGGGGGAAAATTATCTGTAAGGAAAGAGGCTGCCAAGTGGAGACAGGAGTTGTGAGATTGATGATAGGTTTCAATTTGTTATCAGTAGGTGTGAAGTAGTATCTAATCTCAATGGTGGCCTCTAGGCTGGAAGCCACTTCGTCCAGCTCTCGCTTGTACCGTTCCCTAAACCGCTCGGAGCTGCCATTTTAAATCCACTAACATTCAAATCGCAGTTTGCAACTCTACTCGCTACATTACTCAGAATCTCTAATTAGGAATTCCGTATCAACCACGGACATGTTAATATTCCACACGTTTCAATGTGCTAATCAATGGACCAGGATAATTGAGGGGCAAACCTTTGGTCTCACCAGCTTACTCATTATTCACATTGTGAATCGCTCAAACCACTAGGTCCCTAATGAAGGATGCCTATCTGTTTTTACTGTAACTTTTCATTACTTATTACATGCTATGATGACTCAAGTGGTAAACACACCTTTCACTACCCACGATGTAATCCAAGCCTTGTGTATATCCCTGTGTATATCCATAATATGCTTAATAATAGTTTCAGAGTTGCCTGGAGAAATGACTTTTTTGGGGGGAGGTGTCTGACATTTTTAGATAATGCTGTGGACTAAATATTCTTAAAGCAAAAAATTACTCTTTTGCAATTGCTACATATAATTAACGTAATACAGTTCATTAAATATTAGTAGACATCTTTTAAAAAGTAATCAAATGTAACACTGATTTCCAAAATATTTGGCTAACAAAGACCAACAGCAAAATGTTTTTTTCTCTTAACCCAAGATTTAATTCAACCCCTATGAAAGAAGCATCTCACCTTATTGACCATACTTCAAAACATATAACCAATAGTTACGGATAAATAAATTCAATTTGGCTTAGGTCTTTCCGTTCTTGACTTTCTATTTCTTCCCTCCTCGCCTCCCTCCCCCCATATCCTGTTCCTTAAGTACACGGTGCTCCAGATTTTCTTATCAATAGAGGGCGTCCTCGAGTCACTGAAAATCCTGGTGTCGTGAAACGGAACTGTTCTTCAGAGGAAAAACTTCATCTCCTCTAAGGTGCTTTATTGTTCCTCTGCTGTAAAATCTGACAAGCTCGAGATTTATAAGCCTAACAATTCACTTTTTATTGCTGCATGAATGTTCAGCCGCTAGAGGAAAATGCTAATTTTCACAATTAAGCCGCAAGGTGGTTCCTGTTTTCAAGACATTAGGTCAGACGACACACTAGCGGGTAAATTCGTACTTTTAGCAAGATCAGGAATGGGCTTGGAAAGCAAGAGTGTGGTAATTGGTCGCTTATAGCGCAGCCACCCCTCAAGCTCCTGTGCTGCAAGTTAACGAGGATTTAGACTCTACAAAGAAAATCTGGGGAGGGAGCTGGAACGCAAACATAAAATCGATGACATAAAAGTTTTATATTTTAATCAGAAAAAAATTATGAAGTGACCGACAATTTGTACAACTCACAAATACACCCTGTTTCTTGCCATTTGTACTCTTTCTCCCTTCGTCTTTGTTTTCAGGAAGGAAAGATGAGACTAGAACAGTTCATTCAGGGGACCCAGAAAAACATACTATGGTATGAACGTACAAGTAGATAGAATTAAAACACGTGCCAGTAACATTAATGGATTCTAAACATGACGAGGTTTCATTTCCTGAACCTATAGGTGATGTCTTCACTGTTCCCTAGTTAATATATGTCCATTTCCAGAAATCTAACACGAGGATCTCTGACTGCTTAACAGATCTCTTAGGGCTGAGGAATCAGGAATCAGACCCGGGTTTGCGATTTGTGTAACCCATTCTAGAGTAAGGGCTCCCCTGCTGCTCCCCAGTCCACTGTGTACGCAAAGCATGGGCTGAAATAGCCCGGAGTCCGACAGCCCAGCGGCAGGCAGCTAGTGGTTTGTACTTACATCATTCTTAACCCTTCCGCTCCTGGAGGGGGCTCGGCAGGATCAGGCGGCCCCCGAGCTCCAGAACACGCGGGACCTGGGTGTGAGAGAAGAGCACCAGAGCTCGGTGTGAGCGCGGCAGCCCCGGAGGGAGAGAGTCTAGGGTGTGCGAGGGATTCATCCCCCGAGCGTACTCAACGGGCCCGAGATCCCTGCGGGCTCCGCCGCTGCTCTCACTGCTCAAAGCGGCAGGTGCAAAAAGCATTTGGGAGCCGCTTGCCAGCGCGCGGAGGTAATGCGCTTCCTGTCCATTTATCTCAGGAAACCAGCGCAGCCTTCCCTTCGAAACAAAATTAACCTCTCATTAGCCAGCCACTCACTCCCAAGAAGGCCTTAAAAGCTTTACCAGCTCGCTAATGTATTTAGGCTTTTCTTCCAGGCAAACGCAGCCGCCAGTGGTGACTGCCACCAGCCCCCGGGGTTCCTCTGGGCTCCCCCGCGAGGCGACCGCCCGTCTTTCTCCAGCCCGAAGTCTAGGAAACTTCGACCCAGGATCCCAGTTCGTAGTACTGGATGGCAGACCAGACACCCGTGAACGAACTTCACGCCAGAAGCCACTAGAATGCGTTCCCACTAATTTCACGGGCGCCCTTCACACCAAAACCTCAGCTCCCTGTGCTCAAGGATCGCAGAAGGGCACTGGGAAGGAAGTTCAACGGCTGGCTGTCCCTGGGTCGCGGGCGCCGACCTGCCCTTGGGAGTGCCAACCCTGCCCTCGGCGGGTGCGGGAAGCGTCAATGGGGGCTATGGGGTCAGCGTCAACTAGGATCTCCAGGCGTGGAGAAACCAATGTGGCCCTAGATCCGCAAGTGGCGAAAGGGGCTTTTTGGAGCTTCGGGGCTTTCTTACCCTGGCCCCCCGCCGCCCTGAGGCTGGCAGATTTATACCACACAGGTGGATGGAGACCTAAACAAAACAGTCCCAGCCGCTGCCTGCCGCTCTCCCCCCAGGTCCCCCTGGCCCACCGCAAACTTCGACAAAATAAACAACTCACCACAGGCATTCCCTTGTCTGCAGCGCGACGCTTGCCAGCTGGGAAAATAAGCCGCAAGCCACGCGGCTGAGGCGCTGAGGGAAGGCAGCGCGGGCCCGCCCCTCTGCCCCAGGTGGGGGGCAGCAGTACCCGGGGGCGAAGAGGCTCTGCCTCGGGGGCCGCTCTCCCAGCTCTCCGAGCCCGGAATGTGCTCCCGGCGAGGGGCTGCACCCTTGCAGCTAGCGTGATCTCTCAGCCACCTAAGGGAGAGGGCGGGGAGCCAAATCCCTTATTCCTCCCCCCCCCCCCCCCCGCCCAGCTTCTTCCAAGCTGCTTCCTCCGCACTCCTACCTCCAAGAGGGCCAAACAGAGCGCCCCTTCCCCTTAGCAACTCCGCTTCGCCACACTGCCCCCTGCCGGCGCTACCCTCAGGATTTCGGCGCGGCCGGGGAATGGGGGCTGTAGGGACGCCCCAGACCCCCGCCTACAGGTCCCGGCTCAGCGCTCTCCTCCCCGCCCGCCCCCCACGCCCACTCTTGCACAAAGAAGCCTTTCACGCAGCCAGCGCCACCCTCCGCGCCGCCTCCGTGCCGGCGGCGCTGCCTTTGCCCACCGGCGGCACCAGCCGATTCCTGGTGGGTGACTGTGCCGGTCGCCTCCGCGGCAGGGCGGCCGCCGACGCGCGCGGCTGTTCCCGCTCGGCGAAGGCAACGGATGCGCTACTCCCGCGCCCCACCACTTTGTCGAGCTGTCTAGCGAAAGACACCCCTTCCTCTCCGTAAATGATCCCCTGAGGGTATTCCCAGCGTATCTACACACGGGGAAGGTGGCAGGAATGGTCCTCTGGACTTCTGCCGAAATAAGGAATCCAGCGATCTTTCATGACTACCTAAGGTGCCAAGTTGACTTTGTAGCTTAAGAAATCCAAAGATAAAGATTAGGGAATAAAAATGTGAGAGAGAGTTGAAAGAGACACCCAAGACCCAAGCGAGGAAGTGTGTTATAAGCGACAAGCCTATGAAATGTATTCCTGGGACGCTAGTGGCTTCAATCAGCATGGAAGGGGTGGAGGGTGACAAGAAAGCGATTTAACTTTCTTTTCTTCCTTGGGCTGGATCTTCCAAAATTGAAAATAGGCATCGTAGGTAACTCAGCGGTAGCTCTTCAGCGCATTAAACGCCAGGAAGAGCGGGCTGTTTCTCTTAGGAAATACGTTCAAGTATCTCGACTCAGGGAGGTCACTTCCCTCCTTAGGCGTGAATGTGTAACCCTCTCGACCTTTTCTTCGCCTTCTCCTCCCCCACCCGCTCCTTATAGTTTCTCGTTCTAACGCTAGAGGCAGCATAGGGCAGTGTAAAGGGGGCGTGAGTAGGAATCCAACCAGGAGGGTCTAGTCCCGACTTTCTGGGTCTGTATCCTAGGCAACCTCTTTAACATCTTTGGGCCTTGGGGTCATTATCAAGAAAGAGCCCAACTCCTTCCACTTCTGAAATTCTATGACAAGAGACGCCTCCTCACATCCTCTGCAGTTCCCTTTGTTTCTCCGCCTTGCTTTATCTTCTCCAAGTGCCAATCAAATTGAAAAAAAATTAAGAATATTTCAAGGTAAATGTAAGATAAATTGAAACATACTCTTTTTCCATCTAAGAAATAATAATAATAAAAAAGAAACACCACAAAACTCAGCTCCTGGTCCACAGAAACAAGGAATTTTAATGTCCCCACTTGCTTTGCCATCGAAAAGCCACTTCCAACAGTCAGCAAAGCAGAGCTTTGATTTAGAAACTAAAGGATAGTCTCTTGTGTTTTTCTTTTCCTTTCCACCAACACAAAGACAAGCTGCAGCATAAAATAATGATGAACAAGAGTTCAAAGCAAGCCCAGAGAGCTAGCCCAGAGGATGTTTTCTAATGCAGCCCCAGTCCTTCTCCACTCCCCTGCTAAGCTAGCTTTGGACAGTACATAAGTAGCAGGCACGAACTGCCAGAATTCTCTTTACCTCCCACTTCTTTCGCATAAATATTGGTCAGTGGAACCTGGGCACTAAGTTGTCAATCATTCATCAGATCATACATTTAATTTTTCCTTAGTCTCATAACACTTTTCAGGATTTTTAATTCACTACCTTATTGGAATCTTGAACCCTTAGTTCTCCCTCTGGGCAACCTTATCTGTTTTCTGTGGAATCATCTCTGAAACCGAAGCAAAAAAGGGTGAAATTTCATAACGAAGTACTAACTTTTAAACTACAAATCTTTCGCTTCTTCAATTTCAACAACAGAATTTTAGAATTGCTTAGCTATCATAGTAATGCACAATTTTAAGTTATCTATTAAAGAGAATTCTTAAGTATCTTTTCTTTGGGAAAAAAAGTTTCTTTAACAAAAGCAGTGGGAAAATATTATGAATATTAATTCTGTTGCTTCCATTTTTTAAAAAGTTATATTTTAATTGACACATAAAAATTACATATATTTATGGTGTAAAACATATGTATATATTGTAGAATGGCTAAATGGAGCTAATTAACATATGCATTACCTCACATATTTTTTATGGTGAGAACAATTAACATCTACTCTCTCAGTAATTTTCAAGAATATAATATATTATTATTAACAATAGTCAACATATTGTACAATAGTCCGTTCCTTTCAGTTGTATCAATCTTAACACTCCCACTGCCCCATTCAAATATGCTAAAACATTTCTAAATAGACCTTGGATATTTCATTAGTAAAAGGACATGGCTTATTTTTTCTCCTCAGTTTTTTTATCTTGTTTAATGCTCCCCAACTTTCCTTCCCTATCTTATATTGATCTTTCTTTTTTTCTCACATCAAAATAAACCAAAGATGGGAATAAGGGACAAGAAGTTACTCTTCAGTAAAATAGATAGCACTTTTTCTATTGACTGTAAAGAAACTTACTGCTGATACAACGTGTATATGCACCATCTTCTGAATGTCCACTAAAAGATGATAGAACTTGGCAGGGCACGGCGGCTCACGCCTGTAATCCTAGCATTCTGGGAGGCTGAGACAGATGGATTGTTTGAGCTCAGGAGTTCGAGACTAGCCTGAGCAAGAGCGAGACCCTGTCTCTACTAAAAATAGAAACAAATTAGCTGGACAACTAAAAATACATAGAAAAACTAGCCAGGCGTGGTGGTGCATGCCCGTAGTCCCAGCTACTCGGGAGGCTGAGACAGGATTGCTTGAGCCCAGGAGTTTGAGGTTGCTGTGAGCTAGGCTGATGCCACGGCACTCTAGCCCCAGCAACAGAATGAGACTGTCTCAAAAAAAAAAAAAGATGATAGAACTTGAACTATTTAGCTAATGTATATATCCAGCCCTCCAGTTTTCAAGGTCATAGCTTACTTACTTTTGATGTTTCTAAGGTTTTCCTTTTGTAGATTGTGGGAGTCATCTCAATTATCTAGAAGATATGGATCCATTTTCTAGTCTTTCTTGTTTTACTTTTCTGGCATTTTTTGTTGAAATTCTTCTTTACACTAGTATCAGATTGATGTCTAACAATAATTCCTTTCATTACTCATGTTTGATAATAATAATAATAATTATTATTTTTTTGTCTGAGAAAGATTTTATTTTTCCTTCATTTATGAAGCTTAGTTTAGCGGGATACAAAAGTTATGGCTGTTGTTTTTTGCCGTAAGAAGATTGAACATAGGACCCCAATCCTCCCTAGCTTGTAAGGTTTCTGCTGAGAATTCTGCTGTTAGTTTGATGAAGTTTCCTTTATAGGTGATTAGATGTTTTACTCTTGCTTATTTTAGAATTTTTTCCTTTTGGTTGACTTTAGATAGTATGATAATTACATGTTTTGGTGAAGTCCATCTTGCAGTGTATCTCCCTGGTCATGTATGAGCCTGTTGTATCTGGATGTCTAACTCTCTAGCAAGAGTGGGGCATTTTCCTTGATTATTTCCTCAAATGAGTTTTTCAAACTTTTTACTTTGTCTTCTCCTTCAGTAATATCTATGATTTGTAGGTTGGTTTGGTCATTTCATGTAATCCTATACTTCTTGAAGGCTTTGTTTACTTTTGAAAATTCTTTTTTCTTTATTTTTGTCTTACTGGGTTAATTCGAAAGACCTGTCTTCAAGCTCTGAAATTCTTTCTTCTGCTCTGTCTCTTCTATTTTTAATGATTGAACTACATTTTGCAATTCCTTCAATGAATCCTTTTTTTTTTATTTTTTTATTTTTTTATTTCAGCATATTATGGGGGTACAGATGTTTAGGTTACGTATGTTGCCCTTGCCCACCCCCCACCCCCGCCAAGTCCGAGTTTCAAATATGTCCATCCTTCGGGTG